>NC_088912.1:57874394-58203894 GCF_963576675.1 Euphorbia lathyris | reverse complement strand
ATTATTTGAATATATATATATATATACATATATATGGGAGGGCTCTTGTGAGAACCCTTTTTTAGGTGAGGACACTTCCTTATGGTGAGAACACTCAAAACTACGTCGTTTTGAGTATGAAAATTTAAAAAAATGCTGATACTGCTAGGATTCAAACCTTAGACCCTTCAACTACACTCCACACTGCTTACCACTAAGCCAATTACTTTTCTTGTGTATTATGTTGCGCACTGCTTAAGATACTACTTCTCTTTTAACTTCTATTGTTTAATATTTGATGCATGCACTTATTAATATCGATTAAATTTGCATAATAATAAATTATTAATAGAAAAAAATAAATGTGCATAATTTTTTTTTTGGTAAGAAGGGAAGAAAAAAACAAACAAACAAAAACCTAACCCGGGATCAGTCTAGGAAGACTGACCCCAATCCTATCCTCAAGAAGAGAAGGTAATTGAAAAGAAGGAGGAACGGAAATGGTAGAAACACCTAACATCCCCCCATGCCCAGCAGCTGCCAAGCGATCCGCCACGCGGTTTTGCTCCCTATAAATATGGGAGAAGGTAAGAGAATCCAAGAACATGTGCATAATAATGAATTATTAATAGAAAAAAAAATCCAAGAACATGCTCTAATTTCTTATTTATTTAATTCATCTATATTTTTATAATTTATGTTTTAAAATGTTAAGGACGATGTTCTAAATATTGTTAAATATGTTCTAAACTTTATAATTTGTATTCTAAAAGATAAGTATAATGTGTTAAAAAAATAGTAAATATATGGACCATTTTTGCATTTGTTCTATAATATAATTTATAACTCATATTCTAAATAACATAACCCATGTTCTAAAAAACATAACGTATGTTCTAAAGTTTATATTTTGTGTTCCAAAAATTAAGTATAATGTTCTAAAAAAATCAGTAGATATCTGGATCATTTTTTCATTTGTTCTATAATATAATTTATAACTCGTGTTCGAAAAAACATAATATATGTTCTAAAAAACATAACGTATGTTCTAAAAAATATGTCATACGTTCTAAACTTCATAGTTCGTGTTGTAAAAGTTAAAATATATGTTCTAACATATGTTTTAAAAAATATGTAGTTTATGTTCTAAAAATTAAGTATAATGTTCTAAAAAAATCGGTAGATATCTGGATCGTTTTTTCATTTGTTCTATAATATAATTTATAACTCATGTTCGAAAATACATAACACATGTTCTAAAAAACATAATATATGTTCTAAAAAATATGTCGTACGTTCTAAACTTCATAGTTCGTGTTTTAAAAGTTAAAATATATGTTCTAACACATGTTTTAAAAAATAGATTTTCTTATATAACATAAATTACAAAAATATAAAGGAATTAAATAAATAAGAAATTAGAGCATGTTCTTGGATTTTTTTCCATTAATAATTCATTATTATGCACATTTCTTTTTTTCCCTATTAATAATCCATTATTATGCATATTTAAATATTTAATCGATATTAATAAGTGAATGCGTCAAATATTAAACAATAGAAGCTAAACGGGAATTGGTATATTAAGCAGCGCGCAATATAATATATAAGAAAAATAATTGGTTCAGTGGTAAGCAATATGAAGTGTAGGTGAAAGGGTCGCTTGGGGGGTCGAACATTGGCCTCCTCCCTTACACTCCACACTCCTTACCATTAAGCCATTTGCTTTTTTTGTGTATTATGTTGTGCACTGCTTAATAAATCAATGCCCCTTTAGCTTCTATTATTTAATATTTGATGCATTCACTTATTAATATTGATTAAACGTGCATAATAATAAATTATTAATAGAAAAAAAATAAATTTGGATAATAATGAATTATTAATAGAAAGAAAATGTCCATAATAATGAATTATTAATAGAAAAAAAATCAAAAAACATGCTCCAATTTCTTATTTATTTAATTCCTTTATATTTTTGTAATTTATGTTATATAAGAAAATATATTTTTTAAAACATACGTTAGAACATATATTTTAAACTTTTAAAACATGAACTATGAAGTTTAGAACGTACAACATATTTTTTAGAACATACGTTATGTTTTTTAGAACATGTGTTATGTTTTTTCGAACATGAGTTATAAATTATATTATAGAACAAATGAAAAAACGATCCAGATATCTACTGATTTTTTAGAATATTATACTTAATTTTTACAACACAAACTATATATTTTTTAAAACATACGTTATAACATATATTTTAACTTTTAAAACACGAACTATGAAGTTAGAACGTACGACATTTTTTTAGAACATACGTTATGTTTTTTTAGAACACGTGTTATGTTTTTTCGAACATGAGTTATAAATTATATTATAGAACAAGTGAAAAAACGATCCAGATATCTACTGCTTTTTTTAGAAAATTATACTTAATTTTTGGAACACAAACTATAAACTTTAGAACATATGTTATGTTTTTTAGAACATACGTTATGTTATTTAGAATGTGAGTTTTTTTTTTTGAACAAAAAAATGGCCCATATAATTACTATTTTTTTAAGACATTATCTTAATTTTTAGAACACAAATTATAAAGTTTAGAACATATGTAACAATATTTAGAACATCGTCTTTAACAATTTAAAATATAAATTACAAAAATATAGAGGAATTAAATAAATAAGAAATTAGAGCATGTTCTTGGTTTTTTTCTTTTAATAATTAATTATTATGCACATTTGTTTTTTTCTATTAATAATTATTATGAGAATTTAATCAATATTAATAAGTGCATGCATCAAATATTAAACAATAGAAGCTACAAGGGCATTGGTATATTAATTAGCGCGCGGCAAAATACATAGGTAAAGTAAATGGCTTAGTGGTAAGTAGTGTGGAGTGCAAATCAAAAGGCTAGGGTTCGATCCTCCCAAGCAGCAGCGATTTTTTATTAAATTTTACACCCAAAACTACGTAGTTTTGGGTGGTTCTCACTTAGGGGAGGGTTCTCACTTGACCCCTCCCCTATATATATATATATATATATAATTAATGGAAAATTACAAAACTGGGTCAAATTGGAGGCTCATTTATATATTTAGACTAATTACCAACATATTTTACATATCTAGACTATTTATTTGTGACTTTTCCAGAATACCCTTTATATATGCATATATATATATATATATATATATATATATATATATATATATATATATATATATATATATATATATATACTTAGAAATTTCTTACTCTTTCTTCTTTTTTTATCTCCGTTTCTTTATTTGTTTGCGAACTTGGCACTCCGTTTTTAACCATCTCGTACTTCAAAATTTGCCCAAAGTAATGCGAAGTAAAATCTTTCTTCTTACTCATTTCAACTTTAATATTTTGTACGTTTTGCCCAGGATAATACTTCCCTCGTATGATTTTCCTTCGCGTTTAGGGGAGGGTTCTCACTTGACCCCTCCCCTATATATATATATATATATATATATATATATATATATATATATATATATAATTAATGGAAAATTACAAAACTGGGTCAAATTGGAGGCTCATTTATATATTTAGACCAATTACCAACATATTTTACATATCTAGACTATTTATTTGTGACTTTTTCAGAATACCCTTTATATATATATATATATATATATATATATATATATATATATATATATATATATATATATACATACTTAGAAATTTCTTACTCTTTCTTCTTTTTTTATCTCCGTTTCTTTATTTGTTTGCGAACTTGGCACTCCGTCTTTAACCATCTCGTACTTCAAAATTTGCCCAAAGTAATGCGAAGTAAAATCTTTCTTCTTACTCATTTCAACTTTAATATTTTGTACGTTTTGCCCAGGATAATACTTCCCTCGTATGATTTTCCTTCGCGTTTTTCGCAATCTGTGAAGCCTGAGAAAAACTGCAAAGAGAAATACTAGTTCGTAGAATGAGTTTGCTTCACAGTTTTGCTCAACATGGACAGGTCCACATCGCATAACAGCTAAAATTGGAGCAGCCACCTTCAGAATAGAAGAAATGGATGGGAAGGAGGTGCCACGAACCTGGAACATCCAGAATCTCTACAAATACTTTCAAAAATAAATGTAACACAAAGGCCTTGAGTACTCTTTTTCCTTAAAAAAAGGTTTTTTTCCCAATGGGTTTTTCTTGTTATAAGGTTTTAATGAGGCTCACAAAAGGTCATCATCCATTGTAATAAAAGGCAAGAAATCTTTGCTCATTAATAAATTACTCTTGATTATCAGTTTTGTATGACATTTCTTTTCAGAATGCTAGCATACATAAATGTCTTCTTACTAAGGGAGGGGGAGTCCTCATCTAGAGGCACGAATTCAGATTCTTCACCCCATCAATAAAAAGACCCATCAAGGGAAGCTTTTCTTCCCAGTGAAGGAATCTTAAACAAAGTCCCTTCAAATTGCGGATCCAAAATCAAAGGTCCCATTAAGGATAGATTCGCTTCCCAGAGAAGTGGTCTTGAAAAGTCCTATTAAGGGCGAATACCTCTTTCTCAAAGAAATAAATCCTTAAGCTTATTGCAAGCTTCTTAGGGGACGGCTGGCCACCTACCCTAGCGATTTGGAGAAAAGTTTAAACACTTCAGATATTCTCAAGTTCAACATGCAATAAAAGAGGAAATAATGAACTCTTCATAAAATGCAAAACTCAAAGTAGAATGAAAGAGAAAACTAATAAAAGTGTTAAAATTGTAGCATCTTTACATCGGCATAAAAAGCCTTACAAAAAGATAAAATAAAAGACTAAGAGGCGAGAGAGTCATTGGCTTTCTCTCCTACAACTTGGTCAGCTTGGGTTCCCTCAGGAGACTTGGCTTTGGGCTCATTGGCATGATCAGCTTGGTCTTCTTCAACAAGGTTCGAAGGAGCCGCCTCTTGAGGAGCATCGCCTTTCTCAGCATCATTCTTAACTTCAGGCGTACTCTCTTTCGTCTCCAGATCAATAACCCCCCCCCCCCCCCCCCCCCGCTTTTCTCCGCCTTTTAGGTGGGAGGAGCCAACGCTTCCTGGCGGATGATGGCCCTAGCATTCTTCAGAGAAGAATAGTGAAAAGCCTCATTAACAGAAGGCACCTCCTGCTCAGGGTCATCGATCTCGGAGTCACGAAAATCTCTCTTAAGAGTAGCCAAGATGCGTTCGCCATAATAATATGCTCGGAGTCTGCACGGTTCCTCCAGATGCTCCCAATCTCTCTCCTGCCATGTTTGCTCAACTTTAAGCTCACCAGATAACCTGGCGACTTCAGCTTTTTCCAGCTCAAGGTCCGCCTCCAGTTGGGTTACCTTTTGCTTCAGGCCATTCATCAAAGCACTCGCCGTAAAAGCGTCAGATCTGGCTTTAGATGCCTCACCCTCGAGCTCCTTAATTCGAGCCTCATTCACAGCATTCACGGTGATGTCCGCCTCGACGGTATTAATATGATCAATGTTCTGGGAAATAAAAATGGTAAATAAAGTTAAGGTGAAATGATAAAATAGAGAGCTAAGAGAAATCACTTACCGCTAGAGCCCTGCGCTTGACCATCTTAAGGTGGGAAGAGGTTTTGTACTAAGCCATTGTCTCCAACCCATTGGGGATTTTTCCAATCGCCTCCTCAATGTTGTGCATCACCACATCTGATGCAAGAACTAGCTTAGGACCCTGAGCAGCGACCCAATAGCTTCCGAGATCTGGCTTCGCTGGCTAAAAATCCCAAAAAAGGTGGTTCGTATTGAAGCATTTACATATATAGTAAGACTAGAATAAAATGAGGAAAGAGTTAAACCTGAGTATAAGAGGAAGCAAATAGTGAGACTTTAGGAACCTTAGTGGCGGCCACTACTTGATCCCATCCGCCAGCTTGTATAGTTTTCCCCTGGGAAGAACCATCAGCACTAGCTCTTTTTGGAGGAGGCACAAGGTGGACCTTAGCTGCAGGGCGTTTCCCCTCTTGTTTGTCCAGAGAAGCATTCGCCCTCTCTTGAGCGTCCAAGGCAGCTTGAAGTTTCCGCTTCTCTGTAATGACATCTTTTGCATTAGTTCTCCCTTTGCAAGGAGGGGTAAAAAAGGAAAAAGAAGTTAATAAGATGAAAGAAGCAGGTATAATACCTTCAAAAGCTTTATAAGAATTATAGCGGATCTCCCCGTCCTGCAATGTTACTAAAGGTTCGCTAGCCTTCATGATTGCTAATGTTTGATCATACGCCAGAAATCATACTTGACTGAGCGAAGTATTCTTAAGGTGTTTTTCTCCTCTAGGTTAAGGGTGAAACTTCTATTTGTCCGCTCTTTCGGGTTATAATTCCAAATGGTGGGAAAGCCTAACGGTACGCCCTCAGTTATCTTAACAAAGAAAAACTTTTGCCCTCAATGGTGGACATTAGACATCTTGCTATGAAAGGGCGAATAACCCTTTAGTTTGGAGAAGGTAATATGGTCTTCCACATTGCTCTTAGACAAGGTATGAAGTGACCGAAAGACCCTAGGGCTTAAAATCAGACCTAGATTCACCGCTAGGTAAGAATCTAGCACCAGGTCAAGCCATCCGTTCAGATGCAACTGACAGATGGGAATGTTAAAAAAACTCAAGAGTGTCCCCAATTACCTTGGGGACAGGATAAGTAAAGCCTCTCTCTACATGTCTTTGATATATGATGAAGTAGCCCTTTGGAGGGTAGACGGGTCTTTGACAAAATGTAGGGATTAAACATTCAGCCGCCCGAATCCAGGAGTAAAGAGATTGAAGCATCACTAAAAGGGTGAGATCTATTTTGGAAGGGGTCACCTCCATTTTTGGGACTTTCACTCCTCTCTTTTTAGGGGCAGAAGAAATGGCTTCTTCCCCAGACGTGGGATTAGGGGCCTCCATTGTTACAATTGGAATTGTAACAGATAAAGGCACTCGAGAAGTTTTTTGGGTGTGGTTAGGGTCGATATCTACAGTCCTTTTAGAAGAGGAAGTGGAAGATGAAGAACACATACTTAAAATAAAGATGGAAATACGAAATATCTGTAGAGAGGGTAAAACTTACATGGAAATCTGGTGTGCAACTGAGGAAAATCGCAGAAATCTCTTGCAGAACCTTAGTAAGAGGGAGAAAAGCAACGAGAGTGGAAAAATCGTGAAAATGAAGGAAGCGGCACTTTTATTAGATGGGTAAAAGACAGCCTGGGGGTCCGTGTTTGGATTTCCACCTGTTAGCGCTTGATTCGTATGGGAAAATGTGTCTGTCAGAAGTAATAAATGCCATCTACATGCGGAGGAGACAAAAACCCCTAAAGGGCTTGATGGACCTTTTCGGGGGGGCTTCTAATAACGTCCGTAATGTTATCCTTAGGACTCCGCTGGGAATATTCCTTGGGAGAAGGACTAAAAGGAGGAAAAGCCGCTAAAGATCCGCCATCTCAGGATATCCGCACCCTCCCGAAAGAAGGGTGGATGAATGATCCCCATATAGTGATACACCCTTGGTTATCCTGGGTCCGCCATATAGGAAGGTACGCCTTTACTCGATCCGCCCGACATAACACTGAACCGTTAAACAACGGAACCACCATCATTAATAAGCATTGATGATTCCTTAAAGACAATAACGGTCCGAGAGTTAAGTGATCAGAGTTAAGTTGCATTAAAGTAGCATTACACTTCATTAAAGGCATTAAAGGGGAGCCATTACAGTTATTACTTAATCCTATATAAATACCCCTATGCTAAGGTGTCGAAAGGTACACATAATTCTAGCTTTCCTTTGTGATTACAGATTATTCTCATTCAAAAATATTACTGACTTAGGCATCAGAGTGCCCCCATTCGAGCACAATGACACCCCATAGGGACATTATCCGGTGTACAGAAATCGACGTGATATCAAGTATATTTTGATATGTGCCTAAAATATACACAAGTAAACAACATGTATAGCCAAACGACATCAAAACATAACATTATCAAAATTTACAACAAGATTGCCATAATAATTCAACAACAATCACTGTCGTTTGGAATAGAACTAAACCCTAAACCCATGTATAACCAAACGACACCAAAGTAAAACATTATCAAAAGTTACAACAATATTGCAACAATAATTCAAACCATAAACCCTAAACTAAGTACTTCCCTAGTGATTAGTTATTGGATCAGTAAGTACACGAGGCTCATTGAAGGAAGTTTGAAGTTGATTAGTGAATGTACCAGGGGTATGCCTTCCATCAATGGGATGGGCACTAGTGTAATAAACTAAACCCTAAACCCCAAAAGACAACATTTGTTCTCTAGTTAATTTGGTTTTCACTTTCTTCATCACATCTCAATCACCCCATCACTGTGATTGATGCCTTTGTATTCAAGCTAAACAGATACTTGAATTTGATGCCTTTGTATTCAACCTTCACAAAAATTAAGTCATTTTCAGCAAATAATGAAAGAAACGCTTTGTAGTAAGCAAAACTGCGAAACCTGCAAAGGTAAATACAACCTGACAAATATGAGTTTGCTTCACAATTTGCAAAAACTGTGAAGCAAACTCATTCTGTGAAGTCATTTTCTAGAGAAAATACTACTTTAGCGAATGAGTTTGCTTTGCATTTTGTGAAAATGCGAAGCAAACTCATTCTACGAAGTCATTTTCTAGAGAAATTACTACTCCAATGGATGAGTTTGCTTCACAGTTTTCGCAAAATGTGAAGCAAACTCATTCTACGAAGTTATTTTTTGGAAAGAGAGGAAGATGAACGCATAAATACAGTAGATATATACTTTCCTTCTTTCCGCCTTTTGCCATTGAAATTGACAATAAACATATGATAAACGCAGAAGAATGATGCATCGCACAAGAAGAAAGAAACAAAAAGAGGAAGAAGAAATAGGAAGATGAAGAACGATGCCTTCGATTCGCATAAGAAGAGAGAAATAAAGAGAGGATGATGAAAAAATGCCTTCGGTCGCACAATAAAAAGAAAGGAGGAGAGGAAGATGAAACAATAAAAAGGAAGAGAGGAAGATGAAACGATTGGGGCATTTTGGAAAAGTCACAAATAAATAGTCTAGATATGTAAGGTATTGGGTAATTGGTCTAAATATGTAAATGAGCCTCTAATTTGATCCAATTTTGTAATTTTTCCTATAATTAATGATATCATTCCTAGTATTAATTAGTTAGTATAATGAGATTATAACTCTAATTAAATTATTATCCCAACATAAATAAGTATTCTAACGGGATTAGAATTAGAATTATGAATTATATTTATATTAGATATAGATAAGATTAATAATTATATTTATTTATTTAATTAGTAAACCTAATGATATTAGAATACTAATTAACTATTTAAACCTAATTGGATTAAGGTTAGGAATTGAAAGAAAATATAAATACCCCCTATAGCATAATTCGGCCAACAGAAGTTCTACAAGCTAGAATTTTCTCTCAAACTTTACTCGAATATTTACCTCTCTTGTTCATTCGTATCTTAGTTAGTGTGGATACCATTAGAGGCAATCTACACTTGGTTGCTATTATTGGTTGATTAATAATGTGTTTTCTTTCAGGTTATTCTTGTTCGTGAAAGATAGTTGATTATCTACATGGGCTCTTCGTTTGCAACGGTTCAAACAAGGTACATACGTTTAAACTCTCTTAATATGAAATAACGATTAACGGATCTTGAGAAAAGGAAATAGATGAAACTTTTATATTTCCGCGATGCCTACGTTTGTCTATTTTCCTCCAGGAACTTTTTTTCGATATCATATTGTGCTTGAGGTGTTTCATGGGAAACTCCATCGATTGTATTCGAAACATTGATCTCTTTTTAGAACATTTTTAGAATAGTGAACATTAATGATTGATATTGTAAAAGTTTTTTTTTATAGATACAACAACAAATTGGATTTTGTGTTTGATATTGTTTGAATGTTCAGTTTTGAGTGCTATTGTGTTTGATATTGTATGAATGTTTATGCTTGGTGTTGTATAACTTTATTCATCTTTTTTACAGTGAAAATAAACACTTCGCAGTTGCATTAACTATAGAGCATATCATACCTCATAATCTGTTAACTGCGGAGGTATACTTTAAACAACGAATCAGATTGTTTTGCAGTTCAAGTTCTGTTTTCGCAGTCTTCACTTACTATGAATCTGCAGTCCATATAACTCCGTTGTTGTGCTATAAACTGCGAAGTAAGCACACATATTTAAACAATTTTATGGTATATATGAGTTCAATGAATATACACACAATGAAATATAAAAGTAAGCACACTTATTTATACAATTTTATGGTATGTGTTCAATGAAAGTTTCAACAATGAAATATACAATTTTAATATATGAGTTTAGTGAATGTTTCACATAATGAATATCACATCATGCCCTAGAACTTAGAGAACTTGCTACTGTATTGGGAGGTTGAGTTGTATTTGGTAGTGGACGATGACAATACAACCTAGTGTAGCCAGTATTCGTGCATCAGCTACATGTTCTTGGAACTAGATCTTCACTTTATGGTGGTCTTCTATTCTGACTTTTTGATCGACCGACATGTGCAGAGCCTTTTACTGGGGGAGAACTTTCATAGGAGGATCACAGTTTATCTATTCCGATTGGTATCCGACTAGGTGTATAGACTCATCGTAGGACAATTTAACTGCGTGGTTGGTGTAGTAACGATCTACCCATTGGTATGCATTACTCATCTGATGAACTTCGCATACATGTTTACAAGAAAATCGAGAAAGTTGCCATTTCCTACAAGTTCATGTTCTTGAATTTAAGTCAACAATTCCCCCTTTCATTCGATCTCTGATCTAAAATGTGTGCGCGTTTATACCATTTCTTCATTTTCACCATTATCATTACAGTGACCCCAAATATCTTCTTCATGTACCGTTTCTTTGGGGTCAAAAAACGGATTCGAGCTAATATCATCTAAACCAAGGTTGGATGTGAGCTTGAAATCAGTGATCTTTTCTTTGTCTGACCGATGAGTGTCAACTTCAACGGTGGCATCACAACTTGATTGAATAACATTATGTCTCTTCATAACTCGCGGTAGTTGTGTATCTATTGTTTGTGGTTCAAAATTAACATATAGTTGGATAACATCACTTGGATTTATTCAGCAATACTCTATGAAGCACTCAACATCACTTAAATCAACAACCAGAACTAATATTCCAGGAACTTTGTTTGGACCGTATGTAGTTTGTATGACCATACGTATATCAAATGATGTTGAATCAACACGTGCAGAAGTGTAGACTCTCTCTCATAAAATCTCGAAGTTGATTTTTGTTGAAAGCCGAAGCAACTTCGATTCACCACCATCGTATGTCATGACTTTCCCCTTTATTTTCCATTGGATGTTCCACGTGATCACACACAAGAAATGATCAGTTCACAAACTGCTACCGTTGAAAAAACCAACACATTGTCAAAACAATATTAGAGACAAACTAAAAAAAATGTGCTTAGCAGTTCTAACAATTGCAAAAGAAATTATACAACTGCGGAGTCGCAGTCCTTCGCAGTTATTTGAACTACTAACTCTATTTTCTAAGATAATAGCTTTACAGTTTACGATTTTATGAAGCAAAATCATAAACTGCTTGGGTAACACAAATATTCCAATTATAATTTGTTAGATGTGTAAACTAACTTAAAATACACAAAACTAACCTATACAAAGTAATTTATGTATTATAAAATCAATAAAATATTTAGATCGAGATTGATGTATGAAATTAAAGGATCGTACATATTAGAAGAAGAAAGAAAGAAAGGGGAATGATTAAGTTGTTGTATACATACTAAGAATATTTTAGAAATGACTAATTTCAAATTATCGTTTTACAAAGGGTGGTGTTATAAGTCTCTATTGGCTACTTTTGTAAATTATATTCCTGCAATTTTTTTATATAGGTCATTTTAGTAAATTAGGTTTTTTTTTCTAAATATAAATCATTTTAGGATTTTAAAAAATATTTAGTTTAGTTTTTTTTATCTAAATATTAACATTTTTTATATTGTTACATGTGTTTTTTAATATTATGATTGAAATTTTTTTTACTTAACCAATATATTTTATAATTCACCTGAAATGCCTTGTAATGGAAGGAGTATTGTAAGAATAGATCATCTGACCCATGTCAGATTGATGTGGACAGGTGTCTTTTATGTATTGCCGTTATATGCGAGAGAGGAGCCTAGAAGTCTGGACTTGAAACACTCAGCTCGGACGGAGAGAAAGGCACATTCCATTTCTTTAAGCTATAAAAGATCTCAACACTTGAGCATTTCTCGTGAAGGTTCACAGGCTACCTTCAGATTCATTTCACGAATGTCATTTTACCAACATAACTTTTGATTTTCTTTTTGCTGATTAAATCTTCAAACCCACTTTTTTTTTTTTTTTTCCCATTGGTATGCGTTAGTTTTATACTATTTTTTTTTTCCAGTCAAAAGTTTTGTTTTGTTTTTGTTCATGTGTACTCTAAGATTTTTTATTTTTGATTTAAAAAGTTTTTTAAGTTGATTTTGTATATGGGTTTTATTAAAGGTTTTCACTTTATTTAAAATTACTTTTGGGGTTTCTTAGATTTCGTATTTGCATTATTCAATTCTCCGAGTTAAAGCAGGTGTGACAACTGTCTATTTATTATTATTTGATTTCAATTTAACGCATTTATTTTTCTTTTGATCTGTACTTTACTTGGTTAGTTAGTTTGGGATTTGAGTCCTGTAAAATCGTCTTGCATTTGATCATCTTGGGGAGATGGATTCTTTCTGCGTGGCCCTGAAAGCCAATACTCATTTGGATTTGGAAAAAATTAGGAAATGTGATTCCAGGAACAGGAATGGAGATAAAGAATTTTTGGGTGAAAGGATCAGAGGGAGTCTAAATAACAATAACAATGTTGTGGTCAATCAAAGGGCGAGAAGCTTAAAAGCTGATTTGAATGAGAATACGGGTGTGGCTTATGCTGTTTTAACATCAAATAACCCGAGGGAGGTTGTGGTGAGTTTATTTGATTAATTAATTCTGTATGTATGCAGATTCACATTTCTTCTAATATCTCAACCTTAGATAATACTAGTTTTTATCAACTTGGCATATCTGACTGATCTTTGTATAGACATTTCAACCACAACGGTTTGAGAGAAGAAAAGTGGACCCCAAAAATGTAGCATCCATCATATTGGGAGGAGGTCCAGGGACTCAACTCTTTCCTCTTACACGGAGAGCAGCAACACCAGCTGTAAGATACATTCATGCTCTTTGATTTTACTAATTTGTCTATAATTCGGTTTAATTTAAGTAGAATTTTGAAAGCTTCCTCCACGTTTAATGCTTATGTCGCCTGAGAAACTAAAATAAAATGCCGGCTCTTTCAAGAGGTAAAAGGGACGTGTGCTTTCCTGAGCCTAGTGCCTTGCTGCCTACACGCCAATTTAGAAGCTACACAGTGTTTTCTAGGGTTCCAACTTAGAGCTTGCTCCTTTTGGGATATCAAATGTGTCAGTTTTTGCTTTAGACTCTTGGGTTTGATTTTCGTCCTTCTGTACCAACTTGCACATTACTTCTAAATCATGTGCTACTTCTCGGTCATGGATGTCAGTAATTGGCTGAACTGTGTGCTTCATTTATGTTACTTGCATATCTTTCTCAATTTTTGTACTCGTCATACTTGCCAATCAACATCAACTCTTAATAATAATATCTTCAAGTTTCAACTGGCTGTTAATTTATGAAATTTTCAGGTTTCAATTTGGATGATGCACTATTCAACAATCGAGAACAGACCAGTCTAGTGTTTGATTTCAATTATTGTTTGGAAGATAAGGTTTGCTTTTGATTTTTTATGGTATTCTGCAGGTACCAGTTGGCGGATGTTATAAACTTATAGACATCCCAATGAGCAACTGCATTAACAGTGGCATAAACAAGATATTTGTACTTACCCAATTCAATTCTGCTTCTCTTAACCGGCACCTTGCACGCACATACTTCGGAAATGGTATCAACTTTGGAGATGGATTTGTTGAGGTATCACTATTTTTTGTTATGTTTATAAGTTAGAAGTGGAATTACCTTCTTTTTGAGTTTCATTCTAACAGGATATTATAATCCTATGTTTAAATCAAATGCCTCGTTTAAAATGATTAAATTGCAGTATGTTCATTGAATGTCTTGTAACACTTGATATTGTATAAAACACATGACTAATTCTTCCTATATGATGTGTTGCTGGATGTTAATTCGGCTGCTGATGCACAGGTTCTGGCGGCAACTCAAACCCCTGGAGAAGCAGGAATGAACTGGTTTCAAGGGACAGCAGATGCTGTGAGGCAATTTGTCTGGGTCTTCGAGGTGAATATGAAACCCCTGCTTGCAATGAATATCATTTTTAAACCTGCAAATGTACAACTAATTGTATAACACATGATCCTGCTAAAAATGTATAAAAGTCTAATAATAGCTGCTGGTTCTTGTAGGATGCCAAGAATAGGAATGTGGAGAATATACTGATATTGTCAGGCGATCATCTTTACCGGATGGATTATATGGACTTCTTGCAGGTGTGCTTTTATTCCCCATTTGGAATTGACTTGTATTGGATATTAGGTTTTGCAATGTTCAGTTTAACAATTTGTTATGAATCAACAGCATCATGTCGACAGTAATGCGGATATTACAATTTCTTGTGCAGCAGTTCATGAGAGGTTTGTTGTCCCTTATTTCTCTTTTTTTTTTTTTTTTTTTTTTTTTTTGTCTAGCCATCTTTGGTTTATTTCACTGAAATTTGTATCTTTTAATGTATCTAAATTTGAGTGGGTTCCTTACAGCCGTGCATCAGATTTTGGTTTGGTGAAGATAGATAGCAGGGGCCGAATTATCCACTTCGCTGAAAAACCAAGAGGTGCTGAACTGAAATCAATGGTGAGAACTGTACAGTTCTTACACTGATACGTAGAGTCCTTTTCTTTTTCTTTTTTTTTTTTTGGAATTTATCAATGTATCACTCGGATGTTCTTACATTTTGTCAAAGAACCGAAGTATTTAGACACAACTGCTTAATGGTGTGTTTGTACAAGGAGCAAAGTGAAATGGCATCTAGACTTAGTATCAAAGTGATAAGCTACCCCTATCATTTGTTCTTAAAAAGATCGGTTTCATCTTTTCCAAAAACTACAGGACATAGGTATTGACTTGGCTTTCGCTTGGTTCCAATTTCCGGTTTTTATTTTATGCAGAAAGCAGATACCACTCATCTTGGATTGTCTCCACAAGATGCCCTTGAATCCCCCTATATTGCCTCAATGGGAGTGTACGTGTTTCGGACTGAGGTATTGTTGAAGCTTCTAAGGTGGAGATATCCTACATCAAATGACTTCGGATCTGAAATCATTCCTGCAGCTGTTATGGAGCATAATGTTCAAGTATGAGTAGTCTATAGTAATATTTAGTTGATGTTTTTTCCTCATCATGTTTCAGGATGATGATTTTTTTTATTATCTAGATTAAACCATCTCTCTTTGTCCATTTTTTTATTTGTCTCCTCACTTGACAAGAGTATAGGAAAAAAAAGAATTATGCTTAAACATGCTAATTTGGATCTGGTTGGTTAGTTGTATGTATCTGTGTATGATGCTAAATGTTTATTTGTTTCCTCTTTTAACAGGCTTATAATTTTCGAGACTACTGGGAAGATATTGGGACAATAAAATCATTCTATGAAGCTAACTTAGCTCTGGCTGAAGAGGTTGGTATTTTATAAAATTACTACTGTGCAATATGGATTGCATACACCTATTTCTGTAAGTTGATAGCACGCCATGATCCTCGAATATAAGACATAAAATGACTCAATGCCTTCCTGAAACAGATGCATGTTTCAAATTTTCATGGCTTCTTATGGATTTAAGCATATTACTATGCTAGTGAATTTTGAGACATGAACTTGTTATTTTATCCCATAGTTGTGAAACTTTCTACTTTTTGTCATGACTTGACTGATGACTACAAATTGCTTGTCTTTTATGCAGCCTCCAAAGTTTGAGTTTTATGACCCAAAGACTCCTTTCTACACATCTCCGCGATTTCTACCGCCTACAAAAATTGATAAATGCCGCGTATGCTGCTATCCTTTGGGAGAAAATTTGTGGCTTCATTGAGACATTGAGTTATATAGCTTCTAATTTCTGAATTGGATTTGCAGATCAAGGACACAATAATCTCCCACGGATGCTTCTTGCGAGAATGTATAATTGACCACTCTGTGGTTGGTGAACGCTCGCGATTAGATTATGGTGTTGAACTAAAGGTGATCTAGCTAACTTGGATTTTCATTTTTAATGTAATGACATGGCTGAAAATTTGACAATTCTCTAAATTTTAGGACACTGTGATGTTGGGTGCGGATTATTACCAAACTGAAGCAGAAATTGCATCTCTGCTGGCAGAGGGCAAAGTCCCTATGGGTGTTGGAAGCAACACAAAAATAAAGTATTATGCTCCAGTCCAATAATATTACTCATCATATTAATATATTTTTCTTATTTGTGTGCATGACCATGCAAATTAAACAAAAAAAAAAAAAAAAAAAAGAGATTGCAGGAATGATGAGCTCTGACAATGAGCTTGTGATTTTATTATGTGAAGGAAGTGCATAATTGACAAGAATGCGAAGATAGGAAAAGATGTGATCATCATGAATAAAGATGTAAGTTCAAATAGTTTTTTTTGAGTTGTTTAAGGTGAAGCTGGTTGATGCCAAAAGTAAGTAAGAATAATATTTTGAATGGGTTTGTAGGGTGTGGAAGAAGCAGACAGGGGAGAAGAGGGATTCTACATCCGATCGGGAATCACAATCATAGCGGAAAAGGCTACAATAGAGGACGGAAAAGTGATATAAATAGAAAAGTGATATTGAAGTATGAGCAAGGGCTGGTCCTAAAAAGGGGTGCGTGCATATTGGAGCAGATTGTTGAAGAAGGTAGCTGAGCCTGAGAGGATGGATGGATGGAATTTGATGGAAGTAGAAAAAGAATCAG
Organism: Euphorbia lathyris; assembly: GCF_963576675.1. Taxonomy (NCBI): domain Eukaryota; kingdom Viridiplantae; phylum Streptophyta; class Magnoliopsida; order Malpighiales; family Euphorbiaceae; genus Euphorbia; species Euphorbia lathyris. The sequence continues at coordinate 58,186,805 of NC_088912.1, read as the reverse complement.
AAGTAGAAGCTCCTTTCTAAAACTGGAGCTTCTTCCTTGTTAAGGATTCCAATCCAATCCCTAAATAAAACCACAAGAGTCGACCAATTAGCTAAATATGTTATTTCTGTTCAGAGTTTATATATGAATAACTTGTGTTATCTATTTCCATCAATCACTTTTTAAGTTGTTTTTATGTGTTTACATAAAAAGGAATCATAGGATTTGGGTTCTAAATACCGCCAAAATGAATCTTGAGGCTTTGGATTTTTTTTATCACATTAACTTTTCTTAAAAGAATCTTCGTCTAAAACCACCACCACCATGTCTGTTAATTAAGTATTTACAAACTTGACCTTTTTTGGTAATTATCTGATGAAAAAAGTTGTGTTTGAATGAAAGCTCAAAGCTTCAACCTACCAACTTTAGAATGTATTTTTCTCTCTTAATACATAGTTTGTCTTTCACCATTTGAACTTTCAAAGTGTCTCAATAACCCATTCAACTTGCATAAAATATTCAGTTAACCCTCTGAATTTGCGTAAAATGTAAACAATTTAATCAAATCAGTTGCAAAAAAATAAACTGCACGTGGAAAATGTATTGCACATGTTTTAGAATATTATTACATAATTCACATGATAGATTAAAAGTGAGGTTCTTATTTGCTCAACTATAAAACTTGCATTCTCTAATATTAGAAGAGTGTTGTTAAACATAGCCTCAATTTCCCACCCATAGCCCCGTGAAAGGACAAAAATACCCTTTCAGGTGTTGGGGTGGGAAATCATAATTTTTTTCCTCTCCCGACATGTGGGCGTGAGGGAATCATGCCTCACCTTGTGGTGAGGCGTGATAGCCACACACCCGCATGCCGGATAAGGGAAAAAATTATGTTTCATACGCTTGTATACTATTGCGGATTAGACGGTTTATTGCGGATTATTGTGGTTTATAGTTATTAACCTTTTAGTTTTAAATATACAACATTAACATTACAATTAATTAATATACACAAAATATTACATATGTTAAAATGTGTTAAAAACAATAAGTTCTAGTATATTACAATATATATCAGTTCGTCCGGCGCCACTCGTCCATAAACTGCTCCATATCAATCCTAATAAGTGGAGCCTCCACATTATTTCACCCGGCGAGCGACCGCTCAGTGATACGTAGCAAATGGCTAACCCAATGCAGAAAATTAAATATTAGAAAACAAACATGTAAACCAATAATAAAAAAAAATAATAATAATAAACTTACATATTCGCTGTTGGAGCGAGCATGCTGGACCGACGCATCCCGAGGGGCATGAAGCAGATGAGGATGTGAATATCGTCTGTACCACTCCATGTACCCCGCATCACAAGCAGTGGGATCGGCTCCAACTGGATGGCATCAACTTCGATCAACGCCACGAGTCGATGGAAATCTCTGCCAAGTATCATCAACTGTAACAAATGAATACGCGATTCTGTACGATAGAGACTTCCATGGCCGGAATGAAGTATCAGGTCTAATATGCTCAGCCGGGATAGGCTGAACATAACCAACCTGACGTATGACTCGATCGGGCATATTGATAAGCGCCTAAAATAGCAAGTCTACTAAGTCCCTTTTGATCTTTATTCTCCATTATATGCGTCGTTTTGAGGCCTTTTTACTTGTTTTCTTGTATAAGCATTTGCAGGGATTAAATTGGAGAAAAGAAGACCCGGAGTGCTGTTTTGGAACCTTTTTTCTCAAAGTTTCAGTTTTACCATTGCTGTTGACTTAGTCTTGCTCAAGACTAAGGGATGTCGACTTATGCGGAATTGCCAAGTTAGCAGAAACGGGAATTAACTTATCTCTCCAGTCTCAGGGCGTATTTTGAACGAATGAAATCCCTAAAATCAAGGGAAAAGAAGAAGTTTAGTAGAGTTAGGATTTTGATTAACATTATATAGGGATCTCTTGACTGTTTTAGGGATGTACGTTTTTTACATTTGTTTCTCAGCAGAATTCTATTAGTTTTTAGGAAGTTCTTTTTCTACATTCATCATTTCTGTCTTTGAAAATTATCATAGTCAATTTCAAAGGCGAGCATTATTTTCTATCGTGAAATTGCTGTTCTTTAAATTTAGAAATTTAAATTTATGTGCGCTGTTTACATGTTTATTAATCTATAAAATCAGACCATCAGTGAAAGTTCAAGTTACGGTTCGATCGGACTCTAGCTTTTTCATTCATTGAACAACGTTGGGAAATAGGATTTGTAATCATCTGAATATCTTAACAAAGATTAAGCGCATGAACATGTGATTTGGTTTAAATCGGAGTCACTAAGAATTTGGTTAACTTAGATTGGGTCTCTCTAATTCTTAACACATTCGATAGATTAAATTCTAGCGCTAAGCTAGAACTGTTTAATCCAATAGGGGCTTATCTTTAGGAGTACTTGGATTTGCTTTACAATTAAGGAAAGATTAGATCAGGAATGAATAAGGAACGACTATAACCAATCCAAGTCATATTAATTAAGATAATATCTCACCTTCAATGACCAATAGAAAATAATTGTTCAGCCTGCGGATCTCCCTTAATCGAAATTCCATCATACAAGAATCATCAACACAATTTCGATTTAGTTTTGCAATTTTTTTTATTAATCTGTCAATCAATCATTTCACCCCAAATTATATCTTATTTTCTTAGTCATATTCGTTACAGATCAGTACTAATCCTTCGGGTATGATCTTTACTTACCCTTTCTACAAACTCGTAGCTATGTCTGTAATAATTATTTATCTGGTGGATTCGACACCCATCAAATTTTGGCGCCGTTGCCGGGGATTAATCTAACTTGATTTAATTTCGTATATGACCAGGTCTGAAACTTCGAAACAACTTCTTTTCGAATCAGAGATAGAATTGTTAGCCAGAAGGCTTCGTAAGGAAGTGAGATTACAAAAATTACAAGGTGCTGAAATCCCCAACTCTAGCGAGGAAGAAGAAATTTCCAGCGAAGAAAGTGAGTTTACCTAGAATTGAAACAATGGCGGAAAGAACCTTGAGACAACTTCACGCGCCTCAGGCTAATCAGTAATCCTTGTGCGTGACATATCCAAATCTAGACTCAGCATTTGAGCTTAAGTCGGGGCTGATTCACTATTTACCTAAGTTCCATGGGATGGAAAGCGAGAACCCACACAATCACCTGAAATAATTCCATGTTGTCTGTTCAGGTATGAGCCCACAAGGAATAACTGAAGAACAAGTTAAATTGAGAGCTTTTCCTTTTTCTTTGTAGGAAGCAGCAAAAGATTGGTTCCTTAACCTACCTTCAGGGCCCATCACAACATGGGTCGGGATGACTCAAACGTTCCTAGAAAAATATTTTCCAGCCTCACGAGCAGCAATGATCCGAAGAGAAATCAGCGGTATCAGGCAAAAAGCACTAGTACAGAAATGGCCTATGACCACGGTCGTTTACCATCATTAGCCACGGTTGTCCAACCGTGACCAAAGGAGGCGTGGCAAATGCTTGGTGTTTTTAGCCACGGTTTATCGACCGTGGCCAAAGGATCATTAGAGTCGGTTGTTACAAACAACCGACTCTAATGCCTTGAGTTTTAGCTACGGTTGTTACAAACAACCGTGGCTAAAAGGGTCTTTAGCCACGGCTGTTGGTAACAACCGACTCTAATGCTCTAATCATTAGAGTCGGTTGTTTGTAACAACCGTGGCTGATGTCAATAACATTAGAGTCGGTTGTTACAACCGACCCTAATGTTATTGTTTTTAACAATTTTACAGCAGCAGCTCTATTTTTTTCCTGTTGTAATTAACAATAAACGAGATTAGTTAGCCTCGGTCGTTTACTGTAATCGAGATTGATCCTATCGTATTACTGAAATTAAATGCAAAATCAATAAAAAAAATGTACACAAATATAGGGTATTTAATTAACCTGCTTTATATATACAAGTTTTGATTCAATATTCACAAATTCACAGTATTTTCAAATAATAACCTGCTGTATATTACTGAAATGAACTATGAACACAAAAAATACTGACTTATACTCATTATTATTCTATCAAACTCTTTACAACCTCTAGTGTTGAAATCCTGCCATCTTCTCTGATGTCTCGACCTTCCATATATTCTCAGACTATTGTAATTTCCCTGAAAATGTTAAAAGCATACTAGCATTATTAAGAGCAGTTTCACTGCAACAAATACCAAAACATGAGTTCAACAATGCATACCTCCCAGTTGAACATTACCTTATGCTGTAAATTTAACATAAAACCTACAGTATCACTGAGAAGTACTTTCCTCCTAAATTTAATCAGATAAAAAAAAGAGTGATTCAAGGAAATTTCAATTCTTCAAGTACGAGATCATGATAGGAAAAGTAAATGAAGAATCATATGAAGATCATACCTTGAAAGAAGAACACTTTTCAGCAGTGGATCCAGTGTTGCAAATAATCTGCATGCACCAGAATTCCAAGTAAACACTCAAGGAAATAAGATGAACTGACAGTTCCTAACATCAGTAAAGTCCATAAAATCTAAATCAATTGCTTAAGAGGACAAAAGTACCAAGAGTCACTATAAAGATCACTATTCGAGAGTGCACTAACAAATGTAGCTTTCCCTGTCAATTGAAATAAACAGAAAACTGTTAAGAATTTGTAATCTATTTATGAAGTAGCAATTGGGCAGCTCTAATAATATTTTGATCACATACATCATTTGTGTATCCAACAATAGCAACAGTAGCTAAACCTTTATCCTAAAAAATCAGGAATGTTACATCTTTTTTTTTGTTTTCCTGCTGTTGTGTCGTGTGACCAGTAGCAATAAGTAGAATTCAAGTGTTCATCTAGATATTTCTCTACACCAAAGCTTTCTGATAATGGCACTGAGAACCAATGTACTATTTCACTGCCAAAATTCATCCACTAAAAGTTAAAAAAATTTATTGTGAAACCACTAAATGAGTAAAAGCTACGTTGCATAGATAAAGACACGGAAATGGACACAGAAACGTTATTTCTAAAACATAACCTTGATAAAGTAGCCTAGAAACGAAAATGGACACAGACATGGACATGAAACTCAGAAACACTACTAAGTGTCTGTGCAACATAGAGTAAAAGAAAAGGGTTGTAAAAAAGCATATGAACCTGAAATTGATGTTACCCTGAGGCCACATGGGATTGGTGAAGCTTTGGAGGTTATCAAAATTGTCTGGATAAGAGACTGCTATCCTCTCATACAATGATTTGGAAGATGATCCAATATAAACATGAAAAGGTAATTTAGAAACATTAAGCTTTTTTGTTTCAATTTGTAATGAAAAAATGTCTTCCATTGCTGCATTCATAGAGTTTTGGAGGTGTTAAGGAATGTTTTTGAATAAAGCTTGAAAGCAACCATAATTTTCAACTGCATTTCTTACTTGGGATTTCAGTTTATCCCATTCAGGGGTTCCTGGTTTTAGAACTGAGCAGGAAAAGTCTGTGACAAGAAGGGCAACAGTAGTTTCAGAGCTCATTTTAGTTATCAGTTAAGCTCATTTTAGTGAATTAATATGGAAGATTAATTTACTAGTCCTTAGCTTTTGAGTGTGTTATATTGGGATATTGGGAGATATGTTATATAGTGAGTGTCAAACCTTATTTTGAATTTGGCAAATGGATGGATGCACAAATCTTTAATATTCACAAGGACCATTTATGGTCCTTTATATCTTAATGTTGTGTCTGATATTTTGATAGTTTATCTATTATAGTATAATGAAAATGAAATGAGGAGGTCCAAATTAATAATGTGAATTCTTAAATAAGATTGATGTTGCATAACATGTGGACCAGCAACATAATATAACCAATTTGATTAAGCAAACTATTTTTACTCATTCACATGGAAAATAATTGCATCTTTGATCTCTTACTATACTATACTATACATATAAAATAAATTAATAATTTAAAATGCGGACAGAAACTATGAAATGCTATATTTATCTTTTATTGGAATTTATTTTAAAATTTTAAGTTTTTTTTTTTTTTTGTTAAGATGAGTTTTATTATCTCTTATTTCATTGGACCTATAAAATGTGAGGAATGGTCATAATCTTACACTGATTAGAACTCATAAATAATCTTATACTGATTAGGAATGCTCATATACAAGCATCCAATAATCATAATCTTACACTGATTAGAACTCATCGCCTATATAGGAGCCTCAAAACTTCAAAGGTATGATTTAGATAATCTCAATCTCAGAGTTCAACAGCCATTTGTTTCCTAACATAAGCATCGGAGAGTCCTCTCTAGTTGGACCCTCAGTGTCATTTTCATTGTTTTGTAGGTTCTAATTTGAGCTTTTTAGAGAATTATCTTGATCAAAAATCTCATTTTTGTTGTGTTAGATCAAGAGGTGTTTTAGACAAATTTTAATGATAAAAGAAGAGAATCAGGAAAATTGGATTATAGACAAGTCAAACACAAGCAAATAGTTACCTAAACTATACAAGTATAGAAAGGCTAAATTCTATATTTCAAAGACATATTAGAAAAACCCCCTTTGAATTTCAAATATCTAATATGTGTCTTGAGGATAATGTGAAAGGCTAATTTCAAAGACATATTAGAAAAACCCCCTTTGAATTTCAAATATCTAATATGTGTCTTGAGGATAATGTGAAAGGCTAATTTCAAAGACATATTTGAAAAACCCCTTTGAATTATACAAGTCAAATATTAGAAAGGCTAATATGTTTATCCATCTTTGAATTTCAAATATCTTAAAGGAACTCCTTCACTATGTCTTGCTTCCCTCCCAATTCTTAAAACAACTATCTTTCTTAATAATGATAACATAAAATTCAGGCATTTCAAACAAAAGAGAAAGAAACCTAAATGGGTTGGTTGTGATCCTGTTGTGTATTACATACAAACAGCACAGACAGCAAAGGCCAAAACGCAGAAAAAAAAAAACAGAACTTAGCAAAAACCAGAAAAAGTAAAACCAAATTCAACAAAAGAAAGAGCAGAAAGCACTGAATTGGTAAGGAAGAAGCAAAACATAGTATACCCAAGGATTAAGGAAAAACATAACTTACCTGACAATTGGAATTTAACTTCAAAATTGACATGGACTAGATTTCAATTTCCACTTACAATATCGATTTCTGACCTAGCCGTGATGATCTTCACCATGCAAGAAAGGGTATACCCAACAATTTAGGGTTACACAATCGTGAGTGGAAGGTATTTTTTATCTCTGTACATGAACAAAGATCAAAGATGATGAATGGAAAAAGAAGAATTGGAAAATTGTAAAATTAGAAAAACTTAGCAACTAAAGCAAATGCATAAATCGATAATCTGAGGACAATCGATAATCTTAGCAACTAATCCACATAATAACAACAACAGATAAAACGATAGCAACTAAAGAAAATGGAAGCCCTAACAAGAACCCTAATGGTCTACAAAACCCATGAAACAAATCAAACCCATATAAGAGATGAAAGGAGAGGATGGAAAACGAACGAAACTTACCGCTTTTCTGTGTCGAAACAATAACGAAACTTCAAACTCAAAGCATGGAATGAATGTGGTTTTCACGCTGAGGAGGAAGGACAAATTTGCTCTCTGATAGTTGGTTCGCGAAGAAGAAGAAAATAAAACATGCCCTTTCTTATACCGGGTCTTTAGAGTCGGGTATTAAATAACCGACTCTAAACATGTATGACATCGGTTGAGCAAACAACCAACGCCAATGCCTGTAATTGGCGTCGGTTAGACCGTAGCCGAGCCTAATATTTAGGGTCATTGGCATCAGGTTTTTAAAGAACCGACACCAATGACCCTAAAAAATGTGCGCTTTTTTAATTTAGACGTTTTAGAGTCGGTCATTATAAATAACCGACTCAAATAATGCTTTATTTGGGTCGGTTATTTGAAATAACCGACTCTAATGCCTTTTAGCTTCGGTCATTGGAAAAACCGTAGCTAATGAGGCGTAGCTACACGGTATTTCTGTACTAGTGAAGATATATAAACACTCAATGACTACTGGGAGAGGTTTAAGAGATCTGTGCAAGCTGCCCCCAACATGGGATAACTGAGCATTCTCTGGTTCAATATTTTTATGAGAGAATGCTGAGCATGGAAAGAAGGATGGTAGACGCTGCAAGTGGGGGAAGCCTCATAGATAAAACGCCAACAACAGCTCAAGAATTGATCAGGAGTATGGCGGCAACATCACAACAATTTGGGAAACAACAAGAGAATTCACGAAAAACATATGAAGTAAGCACCTCATCCATTGAGGAAAAACTTAATTCTCTAACATCTCTTGTTCAAAACTTAGTTGTAGGGACAACAGTTCAAGTAAAGGCATGTGGAATCTGTGCGGTTGCTGGACATGCCACCGATGAATGCCCTACGTTGCATGAGGGCACACCAGAACAAATCAATGCTGCCCTCGGATCTCAAGGGCAGCCTCCGTGGAAGTATAATCCGTACTCTAACATGTACAATCCTAGATTACGTGACCACCCGTACCTTAGCTACAAACAGCAGAATAATGTGCTCCAACTAAATATTCCCCAACAGTACCATAGACCCCAGTAGTATAGACCTATTCAAACGGATCCAAATTCAGGTATGGCGTCTAGTTCCAATGAACAATATGTTATCACTAACTTAATTAAGTTTCAGGAGGAGCAAGGCAAGGTTAATGCCAATCTTCAAGCGAATTTTCAAAATCTGGAAAAACAGATGAGTTAGATTGCAACCTTTTTTAGTGCAATACAGTCCCAGGGGAAGTTACCTTCACAAACCGAAACAAACCTCAGACAGAATGTGAGTGCAATCACATTACGCAGTGGAAAAGACTTGATCTTGCTCAAGACTAAACCAATCCACGCCTCTGAGCAGGCCGTTATGAGTGAGAAGGAGGTAGCAGAAAAAGAGATAGAAGGCCCGATAGATAATGAGCCTCCAGAAAGAGGAACCATTGATCAAAACCCACCACTAGTAATTAAACCACCTTTTCCTAGTCGCCTAGCCAAGTCAAAGAAAGAAAAGGAGGATAGAGACATCTTCGAAACCTTTCGGAAGGTTGAGGTAAACATCCCTCGCCATGCAAATTTTTTTGAAAGAATTATGTGTAAATAAGACCAAGCTAGTTGGTCATGAGAAGGTGGTTGTGGGAGAAAATGTCTCTGCTATTTTACAAAGAAAAATACCACAAAAATGCAAAGACCAGGGTATGTTTGCTATTTCTTGTTTAATCCGTAATACTAGTATTAAAAGAGCAATGTGCGATTTGGGTGCGTCAATCAATGTCATGCCTATGTCTATTTACTATTCCTTCAATGCTGGTCCACTAGAAGAAACATGAGTAGTAATTCAACTTGCAAACATGGCTTTAGTTTACCCAAAAGGTGTTTTAGAAGACGTTTTAGTTCAAGTCAACGATTTAGTTTTTCCAGCTGATTTTTATGTGTTGGATATGCAAAATGATGACAATGCTTTAGAATCGTCTGAAATTTTACTTGGGAGACCTTTTCTAACTACGGCGAGAACCAAAATTGACATTCATAAAGGAGTTCTGACTATGGAATTCGATGATAAGGTTGTCCAATTTAACGTTTATGATGTCATGAAATACCCAATTGATGTGTCTTCTGTGTGTGGGATTGATATAATTGAACCTGTAACCCAAAATTTGTTTGATTTGAATAGAGAAGATGAGTTGCAGGTTGCATTAAGCGAGAGCTTAATAATGGACAACAAATACATGGAGGAAAGCATAAAAGAAATCATTGACGCCTTGGAAAAATCTGACCAGCAGGTAGGAAATGTGTTTCACGTCAAACCGATTAAGGCTAATCAGCGCCCTTTACCGTCTGTTGTGTAGGCACCCAAATTGGAGCTAAAGGAGCTGCCTAAGCACCTGAAATATGCTTACTTAGGGGCTAAAGAGACATTATCGGTGATAATTTCGAACAAGTTAAATCCGGACGAGGAAAGACAGTTGGTTGAGGTGTTACGACAACATAAAGAGGCTATAGGGTGGACAATTGCTGATATCAAAGGTCTGAGCCTGTCAACATGCATGCATAAAATTCATCTAGAAGAAGGCACAGCTCCGAAATGCGATGCTCAACAATGACTGAACCCACCAATGATGGAGGTAGTGAAGAAAGAGGTTCAGAAGATGTTAGACGCGAACGTAATCTTCCCAATTTCGGACAGAAAATGGGTAAGCCCAGTCCATATAGTACCAAAGAAAATGGGAATTATAGTGGTTCAGAATGAGAAATGAGAGATGGTTCCTACTCGAGTAGAAAATAGATGGCGCGTCTGTATCGATTACAAGAAGTTAAACGCTTCTACAAGAAAATATCACTTCCCGCTTTCTTTTATCGATCAGATGTTAGAAAGATTGGCTGGTAAGAAGTTCTATTGTAATATAGATGGTTATTCAGGCTTCTATCAAGTCCCGGTAGCACCCAAGGATTAGGAGAAAACTACTTTCACCTGCCTTTTCGGTACATTCGCTTACCGACGGATGACATTCGGACTCTGTAACGCCCCAGCAACGTTCCAATGATGCATGGTAAGTATTTTTTCTGATTATGTAGAACAAATTATCGAAGTATTCATGGACGATTTCACGGTATATGGAAATTCCTTTGATGAATGTTTGGCTAATCTTAGTAAAGTGCTAAAACGATGCTTAAAATTTAATCTGATTTTGAACTATGAGAAGTGTCATTTTATGGTTAATCAGAGTATAATTTTAGGACATGTGGTTTCAGCTAGCGATATTAAGGTAGATAAAGCTAAAATCGATGTAATTCAATCTTTATCTTACCCCAGAAGTGTCTGGGAGGTTCGTTCTTTTCTTGGTCATGCAGGTTTTTACCGGCGCTTCATCAAAGATTTCTCCAAAGTGACACAGCCCATGTGCAAATTGCTACAAAAGGATGTCACATTTGAGTTCAATCAGGCCTGTAAGAACGCATTCGATGAACTTAAAGAGAAGCTAGGGTCGGCACCTATAATCTAGCCACCAAATTGGGATTATCCCTTTGAGATTATGTGCAATGCCGGCAATTATGCAATCGGTACCGTTCTAGGTCAGAGAATCAATAAGTTGCCTCACGTCATCTACTATGCATCAAGAACCCTCGACAATGCTCAATGCAATTATTCAACCACAGAGAGAGAACGTTTATCCATTGTATTTGCCTTAGAGAAATTCCGTTCTTATTTACTGGGTACTAAAGTTATTGTGTTTTCTGACCATGCAGCATTACGGTACCTGTTAAAAAAGAAGGACGCAAAACCTCGCCTTATTTGGTGGATACTTCTGTTACAGGAATTCGATCTTGAAATACGTGACAAGAAATGGTCTAAAAACTTAGTAGCAGATCATCCGAGTCGACTACTTTCGCATGACGATGATGAACGGCTCAAAGACAAATTTCCTGATGAACATTTATTCAACATTAATACAATTACCCCTTGGTACGCTGATTTAGTCAATTATATGGTTACAGGGGTGATGCCAGAAGAGTTCACCAGAAACGAAAGAGACAAATTGAAAAAGGAAGCCAAATACTATGTCTGGGACGAGCCTTATCTTTGGAAACACTATTCTGATCAGACGATGCGGTGATGCATTCCTGAAACTGAAATTGAGTCCATCCTGCAATTCAGTCACTCGGGGTCATGTGGTGGTCATTTTAGACCTAAGCGAACAACACGCAAAGTACTCGAATGTGGTTTGTTTTGGCCCAACATCTTTCGTGATTTATATTTATTTTGCAAATCTTGTGCCAAATGTCAGAAGGCAGGAAACTTGAGCCAGCGGAGTCAAATGCCACTTACGTCAATTCTAACTTGCGAAATCTTCGACGTATGCGGTATTGATTTTATGGGCCCAATCCCGATCTCTTTTGGTTTTCTTTCTATATTATTGGCAGTGGATTATGTTTCGAAATGGGTGGAAGCAATCACCACCAAGACTAATGATGCACAAACAGTTGTGAAGTTTTTGCAGGGAAATATATTTTGCAGGTTTGATATGCCTCGGGTGTTAATCAGTGATAGGGGGACGCATTTTTGCAATCGAATAATGGTATCCCTGTTAAAGAAATATGGAGTCAATCATCACGTGTCCACAACCTATCACCCGCAGACCAATGGTCAAGCTGAAGTTTCAAACTGGGAGATAAAATCTATCCTAGAAAAGACAGTGAATTTTACAAGGAAAGATTGGAGCGTCAGACTCGAAGACGCCCTTTGGGCATACAGAACAGCGTAAAAAACTCCGATTAACATGTCCCCATATCGAATGGTTATGGGAAACCGTGTCATCTCCCAGTTGAATTGGAGCATAGAGCATTTTGGGCGGTAAAAAAATGCAATATGGCATATGACGAAGCAGAAAAAGAGAGGAAATTACAGCTGCAAGAGTTAGAGGAATTAAGAAGCGAAGCCTATGAAAGTTCAAGAATCTATAAGCAGAAGTCAAAAAAGTACCACGACAGCCTGCTCACACGGAAGCAGTTCCAAGTCGGGCAAAAGGTCCTCTTATACCATTCCCGATTCAAGATATTTGCTGGAAAGTTGCGCATAAAATGGATTGGTCCATTTATGGTAACGCAAGTCTTCCCACATGGTGCAGTAAAAATCAAAAGCTTGAAGGATGCAAATGTTTCAAAGTCAATGGACATCGCCTAAAGCCATTCTATGAAGGTTTCCAAGTTCAGGGGACCGAGGAAGTTCACGTTGAAGTCCCCAAGGACTGAATACTGGAGTTCAGTTGCGTCTAGCTATAGACGTAAACTAGCGGCGCTACTGGGAGGCAGCCTAGGAATTAGTCTTGACCAAGGCTATTTACCCGTTTTCATACCAGTTTTTCTTTTTGTTTTTATTTCTAACTAATTTAACTAACTTATTCCCCTTCCTTGGAATATTTATGGGTTCAACTTTGTGATTGCAGGCTTTAGCTATGGTTTTTAATGAAGATGAGGCTAAGAGGTTGAGTTACATATGCTTAATGGGCCCAATTACAAGAGTTAAAATTATAATGGGAGATAAAAAGATTTTTTTTTACCCCACTCTAATTACTCCCACTTAATTGTTCGGATTTTTACCCCAAACTCCCCCACTCCATCGTTCCATCTTCTTCAAGAACCTTGAAAACCACTTCATCTTCTTCTTCACAAGACACTAGCAAAAACCCTAACCACCATGGATGGATACCTGAGCGACTTCCCAAAACGCAGCCGCTTCTATTCGTCGCCGTCTCCTCCTCTCCAGTACCATACCAACGTCAAAGACCCATCGCCGTCGGCAACCCTTTAGAGATACTCACGGCAGGCGAAGGGAAATCGACTCAACAAGCAAAGCCCAAATCCCATCCGTCGGTCGTTCCTGAGTCGCCATACCGGACCCACTCACCTTCAGCCTCCGAGATTGCCGCAATGTTAAAACACCCAAGAGACTGATTCCATGGGTAATGAACCCACAATGAGCCCCTCCTCTCCAATCCCGACAGGTCAAGCCTCTTCACCACCTGTTTCCGGTCACCACTCTCCACAACAGGTTTCTGACCACCACTCTCCACCACCTAAGTTCAAAAGGAAGAGGAAGTCTTCACCACCGGTGAGACTGGTTCTGCGTCGGAAATCCAAACGCCAAGCTGCCCCCCCCCCTCTAAAACCACAATCTCCATTGAACTATCTGAGTCAAGTTCTTTTGACTAAAAGGAGACTGATTCTAGCTCGCACAACAACTCCTTCGAACGAGTAGAATCAGAGGTTTCAGAAACAAATAGTGACAATCCTGAGGAACCCGAAGCTCTAACCTCCTCAACACAACCGAAGAAATCGTCTCAGGATCGGCTAGGAAAAGGGCCGAATTGCTCTAAACCTGACGTCGTCGACACTCAGATGACCTTCGATATGGAGGAGTATTAATGAAGGTATAACTCTTTAAAGTCTAAATCTTTTGTTGAGGGTCGTTGTTTGCATGAAGCTACTTTGGTTGCTTTAAATATTAAGTCTGATGTGAATGATTTGATGGATACCACTGGCTGGAAACCATTTTTGCAAATGAATTATCCTGTTTACAACTGTTTGGTGGATGAGTTCTTTAGCACGTTTACTTTGGATAAAAAGAAAATGAAAAAATCACAAGTCTCATGCATCCAATTCCAGTTGTGTGACAAAATGCATAACCTGTCTGTAGCTGAGTTTAATGTGGCATTGGGACTATTTGAAAAAGAATTTTGCTCTACTGATGCATATTCTAACATGTTTTGTGATTACCCCACTGAGTTCAATGCTATGAATGTTTATTCCGAGTTCACTGGTTTAGCCAATCACATTTTTAGCCCTTCAAAGTCTAAAGCGAATCTGATGTTGAGTGAGCCTTTGCGTTTCATGCATATTTTTTTGGCTATTAACTATTCGGCTAGGAATGATGACACCACTTTAGTGTTAAAACAAGAATTATTCTTTTTGTGGTGTACGGTGACTGAAAAAAAAGTCAATTTAGGCTATTGGTGAGCACTAAAATTTTCTGAAATGGTCAAAAGGGTAGCTAAATTTCACCTAGGACATGTCATCACATGCTTATCAGTTAACTTATGTAATCTTGATATTGATGAATGTCCTTTGCACATTAATTGTCATATGCTTCCTTTTGATTTAACCTTGTTGAGAGCCATGAAGCTAATCCGGAACGAGGAAGGAGGTTTTATTTCTTTTATCCCTGCAGGTGATTTACCTTCACACATAGGTCGTATACCAAGAAAATTTGCAACCTCTACAGCAGCCACTCAAGGATAGGGAGAGACTTCTGCTCCCAATTATGACACGAACGATCCTATGGAGCGCTTAACTTCCTTGGCTAGCATTGTTAGCACCATGGCTGAAACTGTTTAGAAGATCTACCAAAACCAGGCATCCTACTTCAAGGAGGTTGGATTCACTCCTCCGTTCCCCTTCGCTCCTTGACTCCATCAGCTCACTCCTCCACGGGGCAGTTACTCTTACCCTTTTTCTTTTATTCTATTGATGCCCTTAGAATTCTTCATGATTTCGGTTTTTACATCGAGACGATGCATGATAGTAGTGGGGGAGGAAGACTTGAGTGTTAGGGGAAGTTTTGTTTAATACTGATTGGTGTGTTGGGAGCTTTTCTCTGGTATATATATCAAGTTATGCTGAGAAACTTTTGTATTTTTTGTCTGTGAATATTTTTTTTTTTTTTTGACTAAGTGTGAGGTGCCCACCAACTTTTGATTATGAATGGGGTGAAGGACTAAGTGTGAGGTGGGCACTCAAATGCATGTTCCTAAGTGTCATTGTTGTCTCTAAATCCATACTTAGAAATTGTTGACAAACGAAACTAGTCTAGTACTAAGGCCCGTTTGTTTTATGGAAATTCACAGTTTTTGATTTGAAAAGATCCGGGGACGAGTAGATGACCCGTCATGCTTTGCTAAATTGTTTAATTAATTAGTTATGGAGTCTTTCAACCTGAAATAGAAAAACTTTTTGAAACTTACACCATCACCATTTTACCCTAAAATTTGTGGAAAGCATTTGAGCCAAGCAAGAAAAGAGCGGAAACATTACATTTCGCTCTCATTTTTTCAGAGTGTTATCCAATTCTAGTTTGAAATTCTATAACTTGCCATAATATGCATTTCGAGACCACATTGATGTATTCAAGCATTAAAAATGATAAGGGCAATAGTTTTTTTTTCTGTTAGCCATCTCAAATGAATTTTGAACCCTTAGTCTTGCCCAAGACTAACAATAAAATAACAGTACCAGCCCTTAGTTAGCCACTTTTGAGCCTTTTCCCCCTTCTTGACATACCCTTGTTCAAGTCCCTTGGCCATGGACATTCTAGCCGTCAGAGTCTATACATTCTTTCATTTATCTTAGTGTCGGGTTGCTGTTTTAAGCAATCTCTTCAGATTAACCACAAATTCATCAAAGCATTAAGACTTAGCATAAGTCCTTTAAGCTATATGCGGTTGTGCTTCCAAATATGTCTCAATGGACATTAGATTACGAAACAGTAACTTTACTGTGATAGTAGCA
Organism: Euphorbia lathyris; assembly: GCF_963576675.1. Classification (NCBI taxonomy): domain Eukaryota; kingdom Viridiplantae; phylum Streptophyta; class Magnoliopsida; order Malpighiales; family Euphorbiaceae; genus Euphorbia; species Euphorbia lathyris. The sequence goes on along the minus strand of NC_088912.1, from coordinate 58,170,674 downwards.
CTTTTAGCACAAAATAGAAAAAGAGAAAAAAGAAGAAAAAAAGAAAAAAGAGAGAAGTCTTTCTGCTCAATGTTTCATGAGCATTGTAAATAAGTCTGTTTGATTCTCATTTTGGCCATTTCCTTCCTCATCAATCATGCTCCTCTCTTATTTTCTTTCCAAACCTTACCCACAGCCAATGTTACACCCTATTTTAAGCCCCTTTGATTTATTGACTTGAATTCATACTAAGTGGTGGAGATTTGATATATTGGAAAGCTTATGGTAATTAAATTCTAGGTTGTGAATTGAGCGGTTCCTTGAAAAATCAATCATAGCCTAAACACTTGAGCGATATGAGCGAAATCCGGTGTGGGTTGTGCATCTTTCAAACTGTTTTTCCATGATGGGTTGATTACTTTATTCTTAATCATTATAGTAAAGCAAGCATACTTGTGGTTGCGAAAGTCCTTTGACACTAATTTTTTATGGCTTGTGATCTTCATAACGCTGGGGGGGGGGGACTTAGGAAAAATTAGTAAGTGTGTTTCATTTGAAAAGAAAGATATTGACTAAAACTTTGACATGCTTAAGGACAAGCATTTGGCAAGTGTGAGGTATTTTGATAAGCGCCTAAAATAGCAAGTCTGCTAAGTCCCTTTTGATCTTTATTCTCCATTATATGCGTCGTTTTGGGGCCTTTTTACTTGTTTTCTTGTATAAGCATTTGCAGGGATTAAATTGGAGAAAAGAAGACCTGGAGTGCTGTTTTTGAACCTTTTTACTCAAAGTTTCAGTTTTGTCGTTGCTGCTGACTTAGTCTTGCCCAAAACTAAGGGATGTCGACTTATGCGGAATCGCCAAGTTCGCAGAAACGGGAATTAACTTATCTCTCCAGTCTCAGGGCGTATTTTGAACGAATGAAATCCCTAAAATCAAGGGAAAAGAAAAAGTTTAGTAGAGTTAGGATTTTGATTAACATTATCCAGAAAATGCCCAAAAGTCCTTGAAAACACTAAAAATAGCATAAAAAGCAGAAAATACTAAATTTAACTGAAAACTATCAAATTAATACCAAAATTAACCAAAAACTAAACTAAAACAATCTAAATTACTCCTAAAAACACTATAAATTTGGGACGTATCAACTCCCCCACACTTGAATCTTGCTTGTCCTCAAGCAAGAAATAATCCAAAACAGAGAAAAATCAACAAATAGCACCTGTACAAAACAAGAATCCACTGCACTTTATAATCTACAACAGTTCAAACTACTCATTTTGGAATTGCAAACATAGTAAACCTCAGACGAGTCTCCAAAACTGATTACTTGGTTTATCGACCAACACTTCATGAAAACGAAAGAAGAGAACTAAAATTGATAGCTCGCATGTGGTCACTCTAACACTCAAGTGTTTGGGTGTAAATGTTTTATTTGTAAACGATCTACATTTTACTGCACAAAGTAGTCACGTTGGGATTGCATCATCCATCCGGTCAAAATTAATGCATTAAAATTAAACAAGATCATAGGTTTTTAAGGGTTATAACGTAGGCTAAGGGTTGGGGTAAGAAAAAAGGAATATGTACGCAAAAAGTTAATGACTCGACTAGCAAAGAATTTTGCAAAAAGGACACGTTTTCCGCTAAGTGTAAGAAGGTTAAGTTCAATGTTGTTTTTGTGTTTCCGTGAAGTATTTGGGAAGCAACTAAAATATAAGCACGTCATTTATCCTTTCCTCTATGATTCATTCTTTTGATTTGGTTTTTAACCATATATATTTTTTGAATTGAGGGGAAAAAGGAAGGAATTCGAATTGGTAAGATTGCTTCCTCTATTAAAATTACAACCTTTTAATGATTGCTAGCAGGGATTTGAAGGATAGTTGTGTCTAAGGAGTTATGAAAACTAAATCGAGTCAATTAACTTGGATGAGAAAGGAAATTTAAGAAGGCTAAGGTTTGTGTTGTCCTCAGATGTGACTCTAGCAAGTGTACTAGATACAAGTAATAAAGTGATAAGTCAAGTATCGTATCCACAGGGATTGAGATCAAAATGATATGAGAAAATCGTTGCTGAACAGAGTGTGTGTGTAAAGGTATCTTCTTAGTAGGATTGATTGTTTGAGTGTGGACAGTTAAGACAAAAGCATGCTAAAGTTATGAAGGATATGACAAATAGAAGACAGTTTAAAGGATAGAACAGGCTAGGCACTGCCGAACAAGTTGTGCAATGCCATACAACACTCCAACGAATTTGTGACAATACCAATGAAGTCAAAGTATCAGCTTTAATGCCCACTTAAGTCAACTTTCGTGTGTTCTTAAGTTCCTAAGATTTACTAGAGCCAATAGCGTCCTAAAGGCACTTTCTCTCTTGCATTAAGATCAAAGCTGCATTTCCGTTAAGAAAACCTTTGACACAACCATCTAACATGTCTGCTTCGAGGTTGCGAGATTGATAGAGATATCAATGAAGATGCAAGTAGTGTCCTAACATTCATCTATCATATGCATATATGCCGAAGCACAGAAATAAGGATCCTCATCAACACATCATTGGCAAAATACTAAACATTCATTGAAAGAGTTATTGTTGGGGTTTTAGTGTCCTATAGACAATTGTTCTAGGATACAAGCTTAATGTAAATGAAGTGTTCTTTATATCGTTTGTTTTAATGAGATATATGTTTTATAACTATATAAAGGCAGTCCTTTTTAAAGAACTAAATAAAGTCTAAATAAAAGGAAATCCGTAAGTTTGGTTAAAGTGATTATAAAGTGTTCATACAAGCATGAAGTGAGACGAAACTTTATAATAAACTAATAAACTTAAAAACACCCCAAGTCAAGTAATATGTTAAAGATTGACATATCACTATTGAGACTTGCATGTAACAATGTCTTCTGTCCGACAGAAAGCTGATCTCACAAGCTTCATATATATAGATATTTGGACAGTTACATGGATCCGATGAAAAGTAGTTCATTAGGATTGGGGACCCGACTTGAGATAACAGGATGGGTAGATTCATCCTTGTCATCTGTTCATCTCATTGGTATTAATAGGTATAAATAATCCTCAGACTCAAAGGAATGTTAATTGGTATTATGGATTACGGAATGTGACGCTTTGACTCTGTTGTAACACGATCCTTAACAAAGATGACTCTGGGGTGTGAACAGCAGACGTTGGGTATCACAGGAAGTGATTACGGGATCGTTATACATTGGATTGAGCATTTATCACTCCTGATAAATGGGAGATATGTCCATGGATCGCTTGTGGAAGTCTTGACTCTAAATCCTTGCAAGGTGATAGCTTAAGATTGAAATACAGATTTCTCTTAACCTATCTAATTGGAGTTGACTCGGCCTAGACAAGTAAAACGAATGTCTCGCTATATGTGACTTGACACTACCCATAGTCATAAGATTCAGTTCAAGGACGTAGATGATAAGGGATCGAATTATACCGTAACTAATATGGAAAGGTCAACGACAGAATCAACCTGTCTTCTTACGGCTCTGGGGGAATGATTACGGACTTACTAATCACAGACTTTGTACATCATTCCGTTATGCAAAGATTAAATATAATTCTTTGAAAATTAATTTAATAAGTTGCATACGGCTAGAAGCAATAAGAACCTAATGGGTCACACATAAGACTTGGAACCCAAAAGGGAAACAGATGTTAATTAATTGACGGAAGCCCAACTGAGCCCAATAAGGTCCAGTGACTATAGGGGGCGATTTTATGTATGCCAAATACATAAATAATTAATTTGATTTTATCAATTCTAATTTGATTAGGATTATGAATTAAATTAATTAAAGGATAAATAAGTTAGGAGTTTTAATTAGATTATATTACTCCAGTTATTATCCAATAAGGTTATTGTTATTATCCTTTTTATTAATGGATAATAATTAAAGAATTCTATTCCGAATTAAATTCTTATTCAATAACCTAATTCTATCTAACTAAGGATTAGATACAAGAGAGATTATAAATACCCCCCTATGTGATTTTCGAAATCCAACCCTAGGCAATTAAGCTAGAGAATTTCTAATTCTACCCTAGCATCAAGAGAGAGAATTTCGACCCCTAGCTCGAGGACGAGATTTTCCACCGCTTCCTTCCATTCAATTGATTTTCATCTCTTTCTCTTTATCCTTGATCTTGTGTTGATTAATTAGAGACAATATACTTTGATTGTTAATAAACGGTTGATTCTAACTTGATCCTCTATTGTTTTGTTTTGTGCTCGGGAACTCGAAGTAAGAGTTGTGGGCACTTCGTTTGCAATGGTAGATAGAACATCTAAAAGGTATTTCTTCTTATCCCTCTTTGTATGAAATAACGGTTAACGGATCTTGGCGTTAATGGAAATAGGTTAAAAATTTTATATTTCCGCTGCTATACGTTAGCCTATTTTCCTTCATTGGTATCAGAGCATGCGTTAAATCTGTTATTTCATATATGAAAATTTAGAAGTTTTTTCAATTAGGTTGAATAAATATTTATAGTTAGGTTAATTAACAAAACTGTTTTGATTAATTAGTTCTAAAAGATAAATAAGTTTTAATTAATTGTTAATTAAAATAAGTTATGCACATGTTCCTAATAATTTTGGTTGATAATCATTATAACAAAATCTATTAGTTTTATGGTTAGATTGATAAAATCAGTTTTATTTATTCTAAAAGATAAAACGGAAAATCTATGATAGTTTTTCCTATTTTCTGAAAATCGTTTTAAAATCGTTTTAAAACTGATATATATATATATATATATATATATATATATATATATGTTTTATATAAAAAAAAATTACAGCAGTTCGGGTCGCGCCTTACGGCGCGACCCGACTGCTATTGCGCGGTTGCTGCCATGCGGCAGCAACCGCGCGCGGCGCCTGACCGCCGCTGCCGCAAGGCAACGGCAGATCAAACGCCTAGGGCTGCTGCCAAACGGTAGCAGCCCGACCTCGGGCCCGGCCCGAGACCCACCTAGTTTTAAATATATATATGTATGTTTCAGAAATTAATAGTTTTCTGTTTTGATTATCGAATGAAAATTTATTTAAAAGTTTGTTTTACCTATTTGTAAATCAAAATTATTAAATGAATTAAAATCAAAATTATTGGGACGTGCATAATTAAAGTTTTGTATAGGTTAATATAAAAAATACAAAACTGTAAGAAGTAAAATTGGATGAAACTTAATTTGATATGTTAATGTGATTAACCTAAATGTTGCATATAGTATTTATGTAATCAACCAATTAAATTTATTTAATTGAGTCTATGCATGTTTGGAGTTATGGACATATTTGGACCCTCTTTAGTCTTTTGGTATTTTTGAAATAGGGCATGCGAGTCCTGCCTTTCTACTATCTATTGTAATTTCTCCTCTCATCTAATTCCCTTCAATTTAATTGAAGTTTTCTTTAGTAGAATAGAAATTAATTTGTAATTTCAAGGCGCTATGGAGAAGACGGAGGACCTAAAGAGAAATATGTAATAGTTAGTGTTTCCCTAGGTTTGGCCTTTTATTCCGTCTCTGGCTCGACGGAATAATTTAGATAATATGTCCATAACACCAATGTATGTGTCTGATGTATGCTAAAGCAAATCAAGACTAAGTTAGATTATGAGACCTAAAATAAAATCCCTCATTAAAAGTTAAGTAAATAAGCAAGTTATTAAAATCGGTTGCCCCTCCTTAATATTATAATTCAGCCAGCAGTACTGAGGGCCTTTAGGTTGTTGAGTAAACTCAAGCTCGGGGTCTTATGGTAACACCGGAATTATCGAAAATCTTTTTCATGAATATGGGGTAATACTTAAATTAGATTATGATAATTGGATGAGTAAACTCATGTTTTCATAAACTAATGGGCAATACGGTTGGGATTAATATGAATAGCATATTAGTTACTAATGTGGTTAGTAACCCAATAACCTAGGAATCACATTAAAGATGTGATTGATTACATGAATCTACCTAACAAATGAGACTAGCTTGTTGAGCAAACTCAAGGCGAAATCTCAGGAGTTAGGATCCTAGCTCACTAAAGGATTTGTGAAATTCTTCGAATTAATATGGAGGGCTATTAATTTGGCAAAATAGTGGGAGCGATCTAAAATAAACAAAAGGCCTATAATTTTAGATTGATATATTTTAAAGCAAAATGAATAACGTACGTTTACTCTTTCTCACTCTCAAGTTTTAAATTAAAACACTCCTAAAATCATGACTAACACCAATCTGCAAAATATACTTACCGATAACAAGTTGAACAGTTCAAACTTCACCGACTGGTATCACAACCTCAAAATCGTTTTGAAGTTCGATAAGATAGGGTATGTACTTGATACAACGATACCCTATGTAGGTGCCACGGCCTCGCCCGGACGGACCAGTGGGTGGACACCGTTGACGACAAGTGCTGTGATTGGCGCCGAAAGCAACCAATCGTGGAAACAAGCTGCTCGGCAGGGCCGGAGCTCTGAGTATGGAAGAGTCGCCACCCACAAATGGGAAAATGAACACTGATCCCTTGCGGGAGACCGCTGAGGGTTCAGGAAACTTAGGTACGAGCCGAGAAGGCTAGCTCCTTTCCGGAGAAAGGCTACTAGGCACTCCGACATCGCCCGGTTATGAACCACCGGCCTCCTACTTAGCGTGTTAGGCGATAACGGACTAATCGTATATTTCTTTAAGTTTAAAATTCATTTGAAACCTTTTCTTTCTCACTTTGAAAACCGTTTTGAGCATATTATTGAAAGCCATTTTAGTAAAGAATCACCCATTTTACATGAATTTAAAGTATATAGGAGAGAGAGGGAGATAGAGGAAAGAATTGATTTATTCACAGTGTGATTTATGCTTCAATTTATATATTAACTCTAAGCTAATCTCACTCCTAAAAACGAGTTTATTTACACGGTTCGTACCTTAATCGCCGTTGGAACGATTTAGGTACGTTTCAAAACCCCGTTTAATTTACATGATGTTCACTCGAATCGCCGTTGGAACGACTCGAGCGTTTGAAAACGTTGAACAAAAAGTTTTAACCAAAAACGTGATTAAGCATACAAGTCCATTTATTTTTGTACAAAGCCGTTTAGTTAGGAAAATGATTCAAAACTCTATTATTTACAATTAAAGGAAACGATTTTAATTACAAGGTTCGCTTAATCCGTCGTTGGAACGAATTAAAGTTTTAAAACGTGATATTTGAGAAATCGTTTGAAAACGATAAAGAATTAAGGAGAAACCTTTTAATTACATTAGGAACCTCTAGAAACCATTAGTTTAAATAATCAAGTTAAAATTTTTTTTGTGGTTTATTTTTCCCTTTTTCACTCAATTTACTCCTTACTTAAACACAATTACAATAATAAACACATTAAATCCAAACCCCACCCTAAATGCATTTGAAATATATATATATATATATATATATATATATATATATATATATATATATATATATATAAATGAGTAATAATACCCATTAAAACTAAATAGAGAAAATAATACCTATTAATAGGTAAAAATAATGGTGAAAATACTGTTAGATATAATATACATTTATTCAAATTAAAATCATGTAAAACAATGACCAAAGTTCATAAATGTAGAAAAACAACCTTTAATCCAAAATAGTTTTTACCTAATAAACTCTAAACCAAGGTTTAATACCCCTCAACATCATCTATTAATTAATTATCCCAAAAACCCCAAAAAAACTATATATATATATACATATAATTTACCAAAGCTAATTTAGTATAAATGGTATCAAAATAGCAAATGAATAGATGTATAATTAGTATTTAATAGTTATATACCCCGAAAATAATTTTGATAAACATATTACATAGCTACACATATACATATATAAGAATCAATTCCAAAAAAGGTAATAAAAAGGTTCAAAAACGGGTTTTTTAAAGTTCCAGCAGATTTACCGACGGAAAATTCATCGGTAAACCGCCTTTAGCGACAGAAAATGACAGAATTACAGAAACAGCACCTAACTTTTCAGATTTATTCAAACACTTTAAATCTAATCTATTCTATCATTTTGGGTCTCCAAACTACCAAAATGGGATCATAGTCAATAACAGAGACTCCTAAAACGATGTTTTATTTCAAAACGTTATTTGGAAATATTTTTAAAATTTATAATTACAACGTTTTGATCCCGAACTACCCTCAAATCGGGTCACGATTCGTGTTGGGATGTCAAAACGAGGGTTTTTTATTTAAAACAAAAATATTTGTTTAATACGAGACGAGAATTAAATAAACGCGGAAAAATAAATAAACGTGATAAATAAATAACTAAATAAATCAATAAAACTATATCCTAAAAATAAATAAATGAATAGAATAAATAAAGTAAATAAATAAAACGAGTCTAGTCCTCGGATAATACCTTAAGATCGGTATTGACAGCTGAAGTCGGTTGATCCCACGAATTATGATTTTTCGGTGTTTTTGGTGTTTTGGTAAAATATTTAACTTTTAGGAAATTTAGATTTTTTTAGGAAAAAAATATTTTCTCCCAAAAAAAATTAACTTTCTCTCTCTAGAAATGTCTAGAGTGAGAAGCTCCCAAAAAATTCCTCCCCCCTTTCAAATGCATGGGGATCCGTGACTTTTATAGGCACGGATCCCAAAAAGATTTGGGCGTTCGCCCGACGTCGTTGGGCGTTTGCTCGACGCCGCGGGGCGTCCGCCCATCGAACGTCGGGCGACGTTGACGTGCCTCGGGCCGCACCCAATGCTTGACGGGCGACTCCCATCCTCCGACGGGCGACACTCGACACCCAGCCCGTCGGGCGGACGCTCGACGCGTCGCGCGCCGTTATTTACGGAATGACGATCATCACCGGGAGCGACATTGGTCAGTCATCGGCTAACGCCCGATTTCCGAGGCCCTCTCATATATCGATACGACGATGAACATTCCCGACCTTACTCAGGAGATGCTGAATTTGTTAGCGGGGCTATCACATGCCGGCTCTCCGAGTTTCCCTTTGATTTTTAAATTTCCTAACTAATGGAATCAACCGCTTTAGCCGTTTGTCGTGGGTTTTCGTCACAGGTCTTCCGACTCGATGTCTATAGTTGCCCCTACTTTTCTATCATGACAGTGATGTGTGTTTTGAAAATGTTTTTCGCTAACGCAGCACATGCAATGGAAATATATTAAAGTAAAAGACACATATAGAGTAGGAGGAGGAATACCTGATCTCCGCGCCGCACGCTCCTGCCTTGTCTTCGATCTTTGCCTTGTCTGTCCCGTCCTTGCCTTTGAATCGGCTGCCGGCGGACGCTTCTCCTAGGGACCCTGGTCTAAATCGACCGCATGTAAATGGCTCTTTCTAGCGACCCTAGTCATCGACCGTAGGTAAAATGGCTCTCTCTAGCAACCTTGGTCATCGACCGCGGGTAAAATGGCTCTCTCTAGCAACCTCGGTCATCGACCGTGGGTAAAATGGCTCTCTCTAGCAACCTCGGTCATCGACCGTAGGTAAAATGGCTCTCTCTAGCAACCCTGGTCATCGACCGCGGGTAAAATGGATCTCTATAGCGACCTCGGTCATCGACCGTAGGTAAAATGGCTCTCTCTAGCAACCCTGGTCATCGACCGTGGGTAAAATGGCTCTCTATAGCAACCTCGGTCATCGACCGTAGGTAAAATGGCTCTCTCTAGCAACCCTGGTCATCGACCGCGGGTAAAAAAGGCTCTCTCTAGCAACCTGGGTCATCGACCGCGGCTAAAATGGCTCTCTATAGCAACCTCGGTCATCGATCGTAGGTAAAATGGCTCTCTCTAGCAACCCTGGTCATCGACCGCGAGTTAAATGGCTCTCTATAGCAACCTCGGTCATCGACCATAGGTAAAATGGCTCTCTCTAGCAACCCTGGTCATCGACCGCGGGTAAAATGGCTCTCTCTAGCAACCTCGGTCATCGACCGTGGGTAAAATGGCTCTCTATAGCAACCTCGGTCATCGACCGTAGGTAAAATGGCTCTCTCTAGCAACCCTGGTCATCGACCGCGGGTAAAATGGCTCTCTATGGCAACCTCGGTCATCAACCGTAGGTAAAATGGCTCTCTAGCAACCCTGGTCATCGACCGCGGGTAAAATGGCTCTCTATAGCAACCTCGGTCATCGACCGTAGGTAAAATGGCTCTCTCTAGCAACCTCGGTCATCGACCGTGGGTAAAGTGGCTCTCTCTAGCAACCCTAGTCATTTACCGCGGGTAAAATGGCTCTTTCTAGCAACCCTGGTCATCGACCGTGGGTAAAATGGCTCTCTCTAGCAACCTCGGTCATCGACCGTGGGTAAAATGGCTCTCTATAGCAACCTCGGTCATCGACCGTAGGTAAAATGGCTCTCTCTAGCAACCCTGGTCATCGACCGCGGGTAAAATGGCTCTCTATGGCAACCTCGGTCATCAACCGTAGGTAAAATGGCTCTCTAGCAACCCTGGTCATCGACCGCGGGTAAAATGGCTCTCTATAGCAACCTCGGTCATCGACCGTAGGTAAAATGGCTCTCTCTAGCAACCTCGGTCATCGACCGTGGGTAAAGTGGCTCTCTCTAGCAACCCTAGTCATTTACCGCGGGTAAAATGGCTCTTTCTAGCAACCCTGGTCATCGACCGCGGGTAAAATGGCTCTCTATAGCAACCTCGGTCATCGACCGTAGGTAAAGTGGCTCTCTCTAGCAACCCTAGTCATTTACCGCGGGTAAAATGGCTCTTTCTAGCAACCCTGGTCATCGACCGCGGGTAAAATGGCTCTCTCTAGCAACCTCGGTCATCGACCGTGGGTAAAATGGCTCTCTATAGCAACCTCGGTCATCGACCGTAGGTAAAATGGCTCTCTCTAGCAACCCTGGTCATCGACCGCGGGTAAAATGGCTCTCTATGGCAACCTCGGTCATCAACCGTAGGTAAAATGGCTCTCTAGCAACCCTGGTCATCGACCGCGGGTAAAATGGCTCTCTATAGCAACCTCGGTCATCGACCGTAGGTAAAATGGCTCTCTCTAGCAACCTCGGTCATCGACCGTGGGTAAAGTGGCTCTCTCTAGCAACCCTAGTCATTTACCGCGGGTAAAATGGCTCTTTCTAGCAACCCTGGTCATCGACCGCGGGTAAAATGGCTCTCTATAGCAACCTCGGTCATCGACCGTAGGTAAAGTGGCTCTCTCTAGCAACCCTAGTCATTTACCGCGGGTAAAATGGCTCTTTCTAGCAACCCTGGTCATCGACCGCGGGTAAAATGGCTCTCTCTAGCAACCTGGATCATCGACCGCAGGTAAAAATGGCTCTCTCTAGCAACCTGGGTCATCGACCGCAGGTAAAATGGCTCTCTTTAGCAACCCTGGTCTCTAAATCGACCACAGATAAAATGGCTCTCTCTAGCAACCTGGGTCATCGACCGCAGGTAAAACGGCTCTCTCTAGCAACCCTGGTCATCGACCGCGGGTAAAAATGGCTATTTCTAGCAACCCTGATCTCTAAATCGACCGCAGGTAAAATGGCTCTCTCTAGCAATTTTTTAAGACACTGTCGTCTGTATTTTTGACTGGAGATACTGTCTCGTGTACTGGAGTTATCGATAGGGATGTCCTTATCCTTTCGTCTGGAACATTTTAGGCTAAAAATTATTTTTCTGTTGACTGTTGTTTGTATTTTGACTGGCGCCACTGTTTTGTAAATTTTGGCTGTCGTCTGGAGTCATCTCCTTGGGGTATTGGCCACCGCCTGGCAGAAACGCAGACTGAAACAGAATGCAAATCGGAGGTCTGTGCACCCGGTAATTAATTATTTACTTTTTACCTTTATGTCACGTCGTACTTTTTCTTTTATTACGACCATGCCATCCCCTACCCTTATAAAAGGGTGGTGGGGTTCATTTCCAACCCCACACCTTCTCTCTCTTCTTCTCTCCCTCTCACTAACATTAGAGTATTCTCGTGATGGGGTCGAGTAGATACGATGGCACAAAGGGTATGGAGGTGGTTTTCGAGGACTTGGCTAGAGTGGTTCCGGTGAGTGCTTGACTTATTTATTCTTTATTTACGAGATAGTTGGGGGTATTCATTTTGCCTTTGCTTGCAGGAGGGTTCCTTGAGGAGCGCTCGGACGTCGGATTTTTTGATGATACCCGGGCCCGGACATCTGCGAGCGAGCCTTCATATTATGCAGGTGAGTCCTCAGGCGCTGCCCGACCAGAGCGGCTCTACCTTGGCGCACCCTCCCGACCTCAGGGAGAGAGTACTCGGTGGTCTGTTATGGCGACGTGGGCGTGGCCTACTCCGACGTTGAGACAACCCCTCCAGTTTTCACCTCGATGGTGCCGTTCGATCCCCCTGATGCCCTCCATACCTCGAGGGAGACATGCACCGACTTTGTGGGATTATCTGATTATTTTCGAGAGCGGCTCAACCTGCGTTGTGCCAGCCACCTGGTGAGTATTCTTATCCTGTTATAGTGTAGTGAAATGTATGCATGTGATGCACATATGTATGTATAACTTCTGTTGTTGTGTTTTTTTCTTTCTTTTTTTTTCTTCTTGCAGAGTGATCTTCATGCTAATGATCAGAGGTTCATCGAGTTGCAACGGGACGCCGATGCTCGGGTCGGACATGTATATCGAGAGAGGGATGCTATCTAGGCGGATAGGATGCGAGTCGAGACAGAGGGTCGTTATGTCGCTGAGGAGGGGCGCCGGATCGCCGAGGAGACCTTGGCGGCGGAGCGGGCTTCACATATGAGGGCCTTTGAGGACTTCTGGGACTTTGGGTCGTTTCCTCATTGATGGGCCCCGTTATTTGTAGCTTTCTTTTATTAGTATTACCCTGATGTATACATTGTATGTAGGGAGATGGGTGGATAGAGGTATAGGCTTTTTATGTGATAGAGATAGGAAATGTATAACTCATGATTCATAATACAATGCATTCAGTTGATCATAACGATTCCAATCACTCTCTTCAAATATATTCATGCCTTTATTTATTTACAAACAACAGAAATACTTAGCCAATTATACATTATTTTTGTAATTGCTCAAGATATAACTACTGTTACCAGGACCCGCCTTTTTTCGCTTTTCAGATCCCAGCGATTTTTCAACTCTCCTTTTATTATCCCAAAATTTTCAAATGAGCGCCCTCTCGGGTTTTCACTCATTGGGATGTCCCGTATTATTGCATAGATCGCCCTTTGCGGGTTTTCAACCTATCAGGAATTTTTATTTCTTTTTTTTTACGAAAAGTATTTCTTAAGCCTATCCAGATTGGTAGGTTTGGAGAACTCCATGCCGTCCATAGCAGTTAGCTTAACCGCGCCTTTACTCAGCATCTTCTTCACGAGAAATGGTCCTTCCCAGTTTGTCCTGAACTTGCCCCTAGGGTCGGTGTGCGTCATTCGGATCTGTTTCAGCACCATATCCCCTTCTTTGATAGGGCTGGCCTTAACCTTTTTGTTGAAGGCTCGGGCCATCCTTCTCTGATATAACTGCACATGGTAAAGAGCCTCCATCCTTTTCTCGTCCACCAATGCCAACGGCTCATATCGCTTCTTCACCCATTCCGTCTCGGGAATCTCTGCTTCTACCGCGATTCTCAGCGATCGCTTTTCAATCTCAATCGGAAGAACGGCTTCTGCCCCATATACCAAGGAGAACGGTGTTGCCCCAGTTGATGTTCTAACCGTCGTGCGATAAGCCCATAAAGCGAGCGGAAGCTGCTCGTGCCAATTCCGATGCGACTCCACTGTCTTTACGAGGATCCTCTAAAGGTTCTTATTTGCGGCTTCTACTGCCCCGTTAGCTTGTGGGCGATATGGAGAAGACCTATGATGCTCAATACCATACTCTTGGAAGAGACTTTTCACCTCTCCTTGGAACTGGACCCCATTATCCGTGATCATGTGATGAGGCACTCCGAACCTGGTGATTAGGTGCTTTTCAATGAACTTCCTCATCTGCTTAGATCCCAAATTGCTAAATGATTCTGCCTCTACCCACTTGGTGAAGTAATCAATGGCAACCGCGATGAATTTGTGCCCATTTGATGCATTAGGCCTCACCTCTCCGATGATATCAATGCCCCAAGCTGCGAACGGCCAAACGGGTGCCAACACGTGCAGTTCCATAGCTGGAAAGTGATTATAATCTCCGTGGATTTGACAATCATGGCATTTCTTCGCATATTCGTTACAATCTCTTTCCATGGTGAGCCAGTAGAAGCCTTGCCTTATGATTTTCTTAGCCAACACTGCTCCTCCCATGTGGGCTCCATAAATTCCCGAGTGTACCGACTCCATTGCCTCACAGGCTTCTCCCTCGTCCAAGCATCTCAATTGTAATCCATCGGTGTGCCTTTTGTAAAGCAAATCATTATGGATGACGAACACTGAGCTAACCTCCTGATCACGACCTGATCCCTAAATTCTGATTCCTCTAGATAAGTCCCGTTTTTCATGAAATTCACAATATCGAAATACCAAGGCTTCTCATCCACTCCCAATAACATCACGTCTTCATAGCATGGTTTGTGAGACCTCCTCAACACCAGAGGTTTTGAGGCGAGATTCCGAGGATTATCCCAAATTGACACCAACGTGGCCAAAGCATCCGCCGCTTGGTTCTGCGCTCGAGGGATATGATAAAAACGACACTCACTGAACCTCTGTGCCAACCCCCCTAGCTGATCTAGGTACGGGCGCAATCTCTCCTCTCTTACTTCCCAATTTCCTTGGGCTTGCTCGATAATTAATTGAGTTGCCCTAGACTTCGACATATGACGCCCCTAGTGCCGCTAGTGACTCTAACCCATAGATGCATGCTTCGTACTCGGCCATATTATTGGTGAGAGGGAACGACAACTTCTTTGCCATAGGGATCCTTTCCCCTTCTGGTGAGATAAGTAACACTCCTACCCCTGCTCCACTTGAATTAACCGCGCCGTCAAAGAACACTTTCCACGGTATAACTTCTATGGCACTTAAATGCTCGTTGGGGAAATCATAGTTTATCTCCTCCTCCTCCATACTTAGGGGTTGATTGGCCAAGAAAATTCTGCTACAGCCCTTCCCTTGATAAACTTCTTCGTTACATATTCAATGTCGAATTCGGACAACAACAACAACCATCGGGCCAGTTTCCCGGTTAAGGACGGAGTCCGGTACAGATATTTTACGGGATCCATTCGAGAAATGATGATCACCTTGTAAGACTGAAAGTAGTGCCGCATCTTCTTTGTTAACCAAACTAGGGCCACCCATGTTTTTTCGATCATATTATACTTGAGCTCGTATTCCAGGAACTTCTTACTCAGATAATACACCGCATGCTCCACATCGGTGTCCCCTTCCTGGGCCAGCATTGCTCCAATTGATCGCTCCTCGATCGCTACATATAAGAGAAGCGGTTTTCCAAGTTTAGGCGGTCTCAAAACCAGTGGATTAGTCAAATAGTTCCGGACACTCTCTAATGCTTGCTGGCACTTATCATTCCAAACCGTGGGTTGATCTTTCCGTAGCAGCTTAAAGATCGGCTCACAGATCGTGGTGAGTCATGCTATGAACCGACTGATATACTGAACCTGCCCCAGGAATCTTCTTACTTCTTTCTCATTCTTTGGTGCTGACATTTCCTGTATGGCCTTCACTTTATCGGGATCCACCTCAATCCCCTTGTTACTGATTATGTAGCCTAAGATTTTCCCCGATGAAATGATGCTCGTAAAATATATAGCATTTAATAGGACAAGTGTATCCTATCGCAACAAGTAATATTGTGCTAAGCACGAGATCGACCCACAAAGACTATTTGTTATAACTAGCAAATCTACCTAGAATGATCTAATTGTTTAAACAGTTGGATAAATGTTTGGGTTTTTGATAATTAACTAACTAATTGAAAGCAATAAAGATAACAAAATAAGGTGAACAATTGACAGGGTAGAGTGTGAATTAATGGAAGGTACAATCTAGGATGAGGAATGCTTTGATTGAATCCTATGTATGATTTTAGGGGGTTCAGGTTTATATTTTTGGTATCTATTTGACGGTAATCACCCTAACAAGAAATATGAACGTGATTAAGATCCATATAACCTATTTACATTCATTTGGTTAATAGCTTGGTTAGGCAATATAACCTAGGTCATGCAAAGCATTAGGTTCTATGGTGATTAAGACTAAAGCCGTAGCCCATGCATGAAGCCGCACTCCTAGTGTCCTAGCGAGGTCAATTCATACAAATTCAGACTAGATAATCTCCTGTCGGTCTCATATCTATCTATAATCCTATCTCCTGTCAGTCTCAAGGCATTAAGCATGCATAAATCAATCAATCAATAGCAATCATATAAACCCTGGATCCCTAATCATACATAATCATACAATCAATCTTATCCCCATCCCAGATTGGATGGGGATCAGTTCATAGACAAACCAATCATAGAGAAAGGACAATAGGAACAATGGAAAAAGAGCTTCAATAGATTATAAAAGTAAAAGATAAAAGGGTAAGAGAGAAGAAATCTAGAACCCGTTTGTCTGATTCAATTACACAATAGAAGATCTAGCGCTTCTCCCATCAATTGTTCTTGAAAGAAATAAATACTGAAAATAAACCTAATCTAGAAAGCAAGGAAATAAAAAGCTAAAATTCTACATTACGATGGCTCCCTATTGAATCCGTCTCCCGAATAATGAAGATTAGCTCCCTATTTATAGAGTTAGGGAGAAAACCTAATGTCTCCGGGGGTACAAAGGTCGTTTTCTATATTAAAAGGGGCTTTTTGGGCATAATAATTCGACATTCCAGCAAGGGAGAGGCGTTTTTGTGCCTCTCCCGCCTCGTCTCGTCGAGACAGGCAGTGTCTCGTCGAGACACTTATGTGTCTCGTCGAGACAGGCCTTGTCTCGCCGAGACGCTTTTATGTCTCATCGAGACAAGTGCCAAAATGGGGCAGAACTCTGGTTTTTATCTGTTTTGGTCCCTGAGCTTCCGAAATATGCTCTAATGGTCCCTAGCGAGTCCCAAAAGTGCTCCGATGGTCCCTGAATTGTCCGGAATTGCTCCAAAAGGCTCGGTCTGGTTCGGGAATGCTCAAATAGTCCTAAAAAACACCTGAAAATACAGAAAACGCCATAAATAATGGAAAATACGTAATTTGACTAAAAACTACCAAATTAACATCTAAATTAACTAAAGACTAAGCTAAAACAATCTAAATTAATCCTAAAAACCCTATATAAATGGGAGCTATCATGAAACACCAAAGAAGCACTTCTTCGGGTTCAATCTCAGCTTGAATTCTGCAATTCGGGCCAAAAACTTCTCAAGTGTGGCGAAATGCCCCTCTCTCGTCTTCGATTTGACCATCATGTCATCCACATAGACTTCCACCTCTTTGTGTATCATGTCGTGGAACAGTGCCGTAGCCATCCGTTGATAAGTTGCCCCAGCATTTTTCAATCCAAACGGCATAACTCGATAGCAGTATGTTCCCCATTCAGTGGTGAACGAAGTTTTCGCTTTGTGTTTTTCGGCCATCTGAACTTGCATGTAGCCCATGAAGCCATCCACATTCGTGTGCAAGATGCTCGATGCTGCACTGTCGATCAATACGTCGATGTGAGGTAATGCGAATTCATCTTAGGGGCAAGCCTTGTTGAGATCTCTATAGTCGACGCACATTCGCACCTTACCGTCCTTCTTTGCAATTGGCACTACATTTGCCACCCATGGCGGATATTCTATTACTTCGATGAACCCTGCTTCTAACTGTTTCTTCACTTCCTCTCTGATCTTATCTGCCCATTCTGGCCTCATGCGTCGGAGTTTCTGTTTCACGGGTTTAGCATCGGGGTATGTTTTGATTGATCGATTCCTGGCATATCTTCGTACGTCTAAGGAAACACTATTTCGTATTTTTTAATTATTCTCTCAAATTCTTTCCTCTCTTCAGTAGTTAATTCTTGAGCAATTTGTATAAGTTTAGGATTTTCATCCGTGCCAAGATTGAAAGTTGACATTTCTATTGTATTGATTTCAAATGTAGGCATGTTATATGAATGAGAATGCATGAAATGATCAGAATCAACATTAAGCAAGTAAGTAAAATCAGAATTCATTTCAATGATAGTATTGGTGAGTACATCGTCCGATTCAAACAAAGCAATAATACACTTGTCATCATCGGGGTTCTCGGGTTTCTCATAGGCCTTGGAGGTACCGGGCTCATCCACCGCTCCCACAGTTGCCTCTGCAGTGATAACTTGCTCCTCAGCATTCAGATCCAACATCATGATCTCCTCGACGAAGCAGCTTGCCTCTCCTTTGCCCCAGCTGGTGACATCGTTGAAGATCTCAAAGCCTCGCAGGATCTTTCCTTCGGTGCTAGTCCACGACTTGAGAGTTCCAGAATAAACCTTCCCGTGGCCCTCATTCACAAAATACTTCTTTAGGCCCACTTTTCCCTCACTGCCTGTGTTGGACGGACCTCCCAGCTTATATCCCAAACCCCTCCGGGTTTTCTGACTCTTGAAGTTCGGAGATTCTGGCAACCCTTGATGGTGCGCTCCCAAGCCCATTCCGGGGATGAAACCCCTTTCATCATCTTTACCACATCGGTGGTCATGCTGGACTCGTAGATCCCAGAAACCTGGAATCCGGAGAAAAGTTGAGGCTCAATTCCCAATGCAGCCACTGAACTCAGTTTCTCGGCTCGGATAGTCACTATCTCCTCCCCGTAGGGGAACTTGATCATTTGATGGAGCGTGGAGGGCACACCTCCCAACTTGTGGAACCATGGATGTCCCAACAATACAGCAAAAGTCACCGGTATATCCAACACGGTGAATTTAGTTTCCTCCTCATGCGGCCCCACTTTCAACTTAGCCTTGAAAACTCCCTCGATGTGGCGACGACTATCATCATAAGCTCGAATTATAGTCTCCGAGGACATCAAATCTCCCTTCTCTATCCCCAACTTGGATAACAGCTTCAACGGACACACGTTAATGGCCGATCCATCATCAACCATCACACAGCTCGCCCTCTTTCCATTTATCTCAGCTCGAATGTACAAAGGCTTGTTGTGAGCCTTCCCTTCTTCCGGGAGATCTTCATCGGTGAAGGTGATTTCAGTTCTCTTCCGGGCCATGATTGCCCCTACTAATGCCGCCGGCTCAGTATCGGTAGAAATGACCAAATTCTACAACTCTTTCATCAAATTTCACGGTGGTACTTAGAATGGCACAGGACTTCCCACACTGTAGACTTAGCTTGTGTTTTCTTCAACTGCTCGAGGACTTGATCATCGGGCTTGGGAGCCGATCCTTCTCCTACCTCTGTCTCAGCCATGGGCGCCTTCCCCTCAGCCACACGACCTGATCTCATCATGACAGCAATTTCCGGCTCGACATCAGATTCATCCCAAATATTGATAGGAATTCTCTGACCGGCATCCTCCTCCTCCGAGGAACTTTCCCAAATGTCCACGACCATCAGATCCATCACGTGAGGGACGTTCGGATTCAAATAGAAGGGATCTGCCGATCCATACATAGCCCAGCCAACCAACTCGTCATAATTTCTGAGAAACACTCTATTCATCCTTCTTGCCGCTATCGGAGTAGCGCCTCTCTGTATGCACATGAGCTACACCTTATCACTCATCGTTTCTTGACACTGCTCGTAGTGGTACCTCCACCTCCTAGCGTAATCCGAAAATGGTTCCTCAGGGAATTGCATGATCCTATCCAGATCTTCTAGGGATCCCGTCCACGGAATGTACATTTCATATCTCGATACAAACGCATCCCGAAGAGGCATCCAATGACTCCTTTCTTCTTCTGATAGCCATTGGTGCCACAACAAGGCTTCCCCTATGAGAGTTTCCGGGAAGTGCTCGTGTAACTCACTTTGAGGGAACCCGGCATCATACATGTGGTTGCGGAATAACTTCGTGTGCTCAGCGGGATCCCGATATCCACCATACTTGGGCATTGCTAACACCGCTTCAGGTGTCTCGTAAGAGGGCGAGTCCGGTGTTTGGTTCGCAAGCATCCATACCGTATATTCCTTAATGAACCTCTTGGTCATCGCGGCCCAATCGCACTTGATACGCATCGGAAGAGACATATACCACATCAGCGGCTCATCCATTAGTGAATTGCAAAACAGACTGGTGATCTTTTCTTCATTAAAACCCAAAGGCCCCATGGCCGACAAGTAGAAGTGAAGGTGTTCCATTGGTCCTTATTGCCATTATACTTACTAACAGCTGGCAACAGACGTTTGATAGGCCCAATTTGCAGCGCAAAGTGCTCCGCGGTCGTATCCTTAGCTTTCTTGTACTTTTCTAGGAATAGATCGGACAACTGTTCCCAATCATGCTTGCAGGAGTCGGGCAATGAGTCGAACCACCTTAAAGGCTCACCTATTAACGAATGGTGGAACCACTGAGCAACCTCGTCCACCCCAAATGATTCAACAAACATGTCATACATATACTCGCGCAAGTGCACATCGGGATTCTCCACCCCACTGAATAAACTCAACTCCGGCACAATAGTTCGAGACGACCCTTCCCCGATCTCTTTGGCACTGTCTTCATCATACGGCACTCCGCCGTCTAATCCTTCATCCATCGGTTCGTCCGCCTGCTCCTTGCCAAGAAAGGACACATATAAACCATTTCCCACATTACTCTTCTCATCGGAGTCCAACAACTCCTCTTCGTCTTCCCCGAAGGATTCTATAACCAAAATCTCTTCGAGCCCAGATCCGATTACGCTCACCCTATGGTTAGGCAATGGATTACGCCTAGTGGAAGGGTTTGCTGACGAAGGATCAGCTATCTTCTTCTCCTCAATCAAATCTTGGATCTCGTGTTTCAACCTCTCACAGTTCTCGATATTGTGCCCATAATTACTGTGGAACTCGCAGTATCCCCTAGCTTGTATCTGCGGGGTAGGCTGTGCCTTGTTATAAGGAGTAAGAGCTTTCAACAATCCCTTTTTCTACAATCGTTCGAAAACTTTTGCCTAGGTCTGATCAAACTTGGCAAACTGCCTTTTCTCGATAGCATTGAGTTCAAGCATTTTCACTGCGGCAGGTTTTGCACTTACGCTTGGCCCTCCGGCACTATACCCAGACTTTGTCCACTTAGTATAAGCTTTCTTCGGCTCACCATCTCCCTCAACTGTCAACGCGCAACTATACATCTGGTTGAAATCAGAAAAAGGCATATACCGTAGCTCATTCTTAATATACGGCAAAGTGTTGCCAATTACCATTAGGATCTGGTCCTGCTCAAGTGGCTTCTGCTTCATAACCTCCGCTTTGGCTCTCCACCTCCTTACAAAATCGGACAGAGACTCCCCAGCTTGCTGCTTAGTGCTCTCTAGCTCTTTCAACGTAACCTCAAGCATAGTGTTGAAACTATACTGAGCGATAAATGACTTTGCCAACTCCTTCCAATCTCTCTTTGTTACCAACGGCAACGCATGAAACCACACGAGGGCAGCCCCCTCCAGTTAAGTATTGAACAGTCTAAGAACTTGTTCCTCGGTCAAGATCGTGTGTTTCATCACAGCAACATATTGATTTATGTGGGCAGTGGGATCCCCAGTTCCATCAAACTTCTTCATGTCAGGGAGCCGGAACTTCAAAGGCAAAGCAGTTGCCGACAAACAATTCTTCAAATTATAAAAGTCCTGACTTCCGAAGCTTCCCCCACGCAGATCCTGCACCTCCTGAGTGATGTGCTGCTTCCATTCCTCCTCCTTAGCCTTCTCCTTCTCAAGCTGCTTTCAGATATAATCCTGGTAATCGTCCTCATTCCCGAAACGGGGACTAGTGTTCACATCATTCTCAGCGTGCTTGCTTCCGCCTTTGTTATCCTTAGTAGCTAGTTCAGCCAAATGGACTAAGATTGCGGCCAACTGGTCGGTGATGTTGTTCACAGAGGTCTCCAACCCAGCCACCTTCTCATCGGTCGTAGACATACTGACAGAAGACTGAGCAGATTTGGACAAAGATGATTTGGACGCCACAACTGCCGATTCGGAACTAACAATCTGTACCTGATCAAGCTGCCTGACTAGCCGGTTACTCTCGCGGTACCAAGACCTTTTAATGGTGATGTCTGCGTAAGCAACACTCATTTCAGTATGTATGCATGATTTATATGCATGAGTTATGGTGTGTGCGTTTATTATTTTCGGATATATAAGATAAGAAGAACAAGCGTCAGTCTAAATACACGTATCACAACATCTCTCTTCCACCCTTATTCCTCCACACACTCGATGGTCCAAGTCTCTTTCTTAGGATTTTGGTCTGGGGCTCACATTGCGGTCTAGGGGACGCGTGATGTCGTCGATTATTGCGGAAAAATAAATCATCCATCAAACAATACAATTCGTTTTGACGTATCAATGTTCAGTGGCTAAGATATTGACCAAATTGGATTGTCCTTTCGGAATAACTCGTCTTTAGTTATTTCGCGAGATGCATCAGTTCGGGTTTTGACACCCTTTGAGCGCATCTCGGATTTAGACATGGTACGAGTTATTCTTTTGGTTCAATCGTTCGTTATTGACAATGATTCGTCCCCTTTTATTCACGTCGGTTCGAGTCTCGATTTTTGGATTATGACGGGATCTTTTGGATCTATCGAGAGACGTAACCACGTGTTTATTTAGTGATGATATCAGTTTTGGATTTTATTTTAGGGAACGGACTCATCGCGTAACGTGTTTGTTTTTAGCGTCAAGAATCCGCTTGCTCGTTTTGGCTACGTGAAAAGACGGTGAGTCTTATTTTGAGCGCACGGTAATCTTTCGGCTAGCAACAAATTTTTATTTCTTCCAATTCACGGGATATATCATCCTAGCGTGGTTATAGAAAATCAACGTTTCGTTTAATCGCATGCTTATTCGAAGCAGGGATATCATCGTTTTTTTTCATTTAGGCACGAGTTAAGCAAACACGCATGTTGGGCCATATTTCTTGTAGTTTTGGTAACGGTCGAAATGATCGAGCCATTAGTCAAACCCACAGTCTCGTCCATATGGTGTAATTGTGCGGTTTCTTAATTTGATTTGGCTTCGTGATTTTAAACGGCGTATATACCAGTTCGAGGCACGTATTTAATGGCATTGGTTCATTTTCTTTAACTACTCTCGGGATTGACATATATCGTAGATACGGAATGATTTTGGTCTTTTTATTTTTGCTTTTATTTTCTTAGTCCCTTTTGCGGATACGTCCATTTCTCCCTAGAACAACGCAAGGCATAACGTAAGAGCCCATTTTTATTCGGAAGGGACGGGCCAAGTTTATGAAACTTTTTACGTTACGACAGGGTCGTTCAAAACAGAAATGTTCTTCGTTTTCGTTTTGTCATAATCTCGCTTTATCCCAACGTATTTAAAGAATGTGAATAACAGCCATCGTTAATATAACCTTTTGAATCGAGATATAACTATCCTTAATACCAAACCGACTTGTACTAATACGTGCTTACGTCACAACGTATTTCCTGAACATGTTTGGGACACGGAAAGGGACCACGCGGGTCGCACAAGTTCATTCATACGAGATGACTAAGTCGTCTTTAGTTAGAATCGTTTCGATGCTTTAGGGTAGTTTATATATCGGTAAGAGTATATATTAACGCATCGTTTCATTTCCTTTACATATTTTAGGATTAGACACGTATCATGGCAATTTGAAAACACGAATTGATTCATTTATCACATCAAAAATAGTAACGGGTAATCCTATGGCAACTTCTAAGGCTACTATATGCTGACACGGCTGATCGCGGGACCTCACAGGACCGCACAAATTCGCCCCTAACGAATGGATGGGGACCCTTTGGCGCCTTACTGCAAGGGGGAACTTACGCTAGCCTCTTTCGAGCGACGAATGGACTCTCAATAGAGGTTTCGCGGAAATTACCCAAAAGGTTTGCAATAATTCTTATGAATGCATACGAAAAGAAATAATACGATCCTTCCCCATTAAGGGCTTAATACACGCCTTCCGGATTCAAATTTCTCACTTCCCCAGCAGAGTCGCCACTTGTAGGTGCCGCGGCCTCGCCCGGGCGGACCGGGGGGTGGACACCGTTGATGACAGATGCTGTGATTGGCGCCGAAAGCAACCAATCGCGGAATCAAGCTGCTCGGCAGGGCCGGAGCTCGGAGTATGGAAGAGTCGCCACCTACGAATGGGAAAATGAACACCGATCCCTTGCGGGAGACCGGTGAGGGTTCGGGAAACTTAGGTACGAGCTGAGAAGGCTAGCTCCTTTCCGGAGAAAGGCTACTAGGCACCCCGACATCGCCCGGTTATGAACCACCGGCCTCCTACTTAGCGTGTTAGGCGATAACGGACTAATCGTATATTTCTTTAAGTTTAAAATTCATTTGAAACCTTTTCTTTCTCGCTTTGAAAACCGTTTTGAGCATATTATTGAAAGCCATTTTAGTAAAGAATCACCCATTTTACATGAATTTAAAGTATATAGGAGAGAGAGGAAGATAGAGGAAAGAATTGATTTATTCACAGTGTGATTTATGCTTCAATTTATATATTAACTCTAAGCTAATCTCACTCCTAAAAACGAGTTTATTTACACGGTTCGTACCTTAATCGCCGTTGGAACGATTTAGGTACGTTTCAAAACCCCGTTTAATTTACATGATGTTCGCTCGAATCGCCGTTGGAACGACTCGAGCGTTTGGAAACGTTGAACAAAAAGTTTTAACCAAACACGTGATTAAACATACAAGTCCATTTATTTTTGTACAAAGCCGTTTAGTTAGGAAAATGATTCAAAACTCTATTATTTACAATTAAAGGAAACGATTTTAATTACAAGGTTCACTTAATCCGTCGTTGGAACGAATTAAGGTTTTAAAACGCGATATTTGAGAAATCGTTTGAAAACGATAAAGAATTAAGGAGAAACCTTTTAATTACATTAGGAACCTCTAGAAACCATTAATTTAAATAATCAAGTTAAAATCTTTTTTGTGGTTTATTTTTCCCCTTTTCACTCAATTTACTCCTTACTTAAACACAATTACAATAATAAACACATTAAATCCAAACCCCACCCTAAATGCATTTGAAATATATATATATATATATATATATATATATATATATAAATGAGTAATAATATCCATTAAAACTAAATAGAGAAAATAATACCTATTAATAGGTAAAAATAATGGTGAAAATACTATTAGATATAATATACTTTTATTCAAATTAAAATCATGTAAAACAATGACCAAAGTTCATAAATGTAGAAAAACAACTTTTAATCCAAAATAGTTTTTACCTAATAAACTCTAAACCAAGGTTTAATACCCCTCAACATCATCTATTAATTAATTATCCCAAAACCCCCAAAAAAACTATACATATATATACATATAATTTACCAAAGCTAATTTAGTATAAATGGTATCAAAATAGCAAATGAATAGATGTATAATTAGTATTTAATAGTTATATACCCCGAAAATAATTTTGATAAACATATTACATAACTACACATATACATATATAAGAATCAATTCCAAAAAAGGTAATAAAAAGGTTCAAAAATGGGGTTTTTAAAGTTCCAGCAGATTTACCGACGAAAAATCCGTCGGTAAACCGCCTTTAGCGACAGAAAATGGCAGAATTACAGAAACAGCACCTAACTTTCCAGATTTGTTCAAACATTTTAAATCTAATCTATTCTATCGTTTTGGGTCTCCGAACTACCAAAATGGGATCATAGTCAATAACAGAGACTCCTAAAACGATGTTTTATTTCAAAACGTTATTTGGAAATATTTTTAAAATTTATAATTACAACGTTTTGATCCCGAACTACCCTCAAATCGGGTCACGGTTCGTGTTGGGATGTCAAAACGAGGGTTTTTTTATTTAAAACAAAAATATTTGTTTAATATGAGACGAGAATTAAATAAACGCGGAAAAGTAAATAAACGTGATAAATAAATAACTAAATAAATCAATAAAACTATATCCTAAAAATAAATAAATGAATAGAATAAATAAAATAAATAAATAAAGTAAATAAATAAAACGAGTCTAGTCCTCGGATAATACCTCAAGATCGGTATTGACAGCTGAAGTCGGTTGATCCCACGGATTATGATTTTTCGGTGTTTTTGGTGTTTTGGTAAAATATTTAACTTTTAGGAAATTTGGATTTTTTAGAAAAAAAATATTTTCTCCCAAAAAAATTAACTTTCTCTCTCTAGAAATGTCTAGAGTGAGAAGCTCCCAAAAAATTCCTCCCACCTTTCAAATGCATGAGGATCCGTGCCTTTTATAGGCACGGATCATAAAAAGATTTGGGCATTGCCCGACGGGAATTGGGCGACGCCCAAATCATGTTGGGCGGACGCCCAAACCAGTTTGGCGAACGCCCAACCTCGTCGGGCGTCCGCCCAACGAACGTTGGGCGTTCGCCCGAAGCCGCGGGGCGTCCGCCCATCGAACGTCGGGCGACGTTGACGTGCCTTGGGCCGCGCCCAACGCTCGACGGGCGACGCTCGACACCCGACCCGTCGGACGGACGCTCGACGCGTCGCGCGCCGTTATTTACGGAACGAAGATCATCGTCGGGAGCGACATTGGTCATTCATCGGCTAACGCCCGACTTCCGGGGCCCTCTCATATATCGATACGATGATGAACATGCCCGACCTTACTCAGGAGATGCTGAATTTGTTAGCGGGGCTATCACATTCCGGCTCTCCGAGTTTCCCTTTGATTTTTAAATTTCCTAACTAATGGAATCAACCGCTTTAGCCGTTTGTCGTGGGTTTTCATCACAGGTCCTCCGACTCGGTGTCTACACCCTCTATCCCTGCTGATGATGCTCCCATCGAGGAAATTGATGCTTACCAGAAGCACAAGGCTGATGACGATCATGCCGGATGCATCATACTTGCATCGATTACACCGGAATTACAAAGGCAACATGAGGAAATGGATGCCTATTCCATCATCATGCACCTAAAGGAATTGTTTGGGAAATAGACCAGGTGCGAACGCTACGAGATATCCAAGTTGTTATATCGTTGCAGGATGCAAGAGGGCACATCTGTGATGACACATTGCGTCAAGATGATTGGCTATATTACCAAACTTTCTAGTATTGGATTCGCGATGGATAACGAACTAAGCATAGACTTAATTCTTCAATCCCTCCCACAGAGTTATTCACAGTTCATCATGAACTGCCAGATGAATGACTTGCAAACCTCTCTTGAAGAGCTTGCAAATAAGCTCAAGTCAGTTGAGCCCAATATGAAGAAAGACAAGGCAATACCGGCTCTTGTCATAGAGGGATCAAAGAAGTGGAAGGGGAATTTTCCCAATCCTAAACATCCCAAGAAAGGCAAGAGGGCCATGCCCACTAGAGCTAAGGGAAAGGAAGTGAAGAAGCCCAAAGGAGAGTGCCACTTCTGTGGTGAAGACGAGCATTGGAAAAGAAACTGTTGGTGTACCTAGCCTTCCTCAAAAGGGGAAGAAGCCGGGACTTCAACATCTGGTATGTTTTATATTGAAATTTCACAGTCTGAATCTTTTGGTACTTGATACCGGATGCAGCCTAAGGATATTCCAGGAATATCTAGAAATATTATTTCTATTAGCCGTCTTGTTGACGACGGCTTTCATATTTCAATAAAAGACAAACATTGCGATTTCTATAGAAATGGGATTTTCTATTTTTCAGGAATATCACAAAATGGGATTTATGTGCTAGATGAAAAAATTTCTGTTTTCGCAATTGATACCAAAAGACATAAGCTAGATAATTCAACTTACTTGTGGCATTGTCGTTTAGGCCATATAAACAAAAGACGCATGCTTAAGCTACATCAAGATGGGCTTATAAATTCAATTGATCCTGAATCATTGGAAACATGCGAATCATGTTTAAAAGGTAAAATGACAAAGACACCCTTTAGCAATAAAGGTGAGCGTGTATCAGACACTCTAGGACTTATTCATTCAGATGTATGCGGTCCTATGTCAGTCCAAGCAAGAGGAGGATTCAGATACTTCATAAGCTTCATAGACGACCATACCCGATATGGTTATATCTATTTGATGAAGCACAAGTCCGAAGCTTTTGAGAAATTCAAATGCTTTAAGAATGAAGTAGAAAATCAATTAGGAAAGAAAATAAAGACACTTCGATCCAATCGAGGTGGCGAATATCTTTCAGATGATTTTCTGAATTATCTAACTGAATGTGGGATATGCTCGCAATGGACACCTCCCTATACACCACAACACAATGGTGTATCCGAGAGGAGGAACCGCACCCTACTAGATATGGTACGATCAATGATGAGCATAGCATTACTTCCAAAGACTTTCTGGGGCTATGCCTTAGAAACCGCCCTCTTCACCCTAAATCGAGTACCAACTAAATCCGCTAGTTCCACACCATATGAATTGTTCGTTGGTAGGAAACCCGTGTTCTCATTCATGAGAGTATGGGGTTGTTCAGCATATGTCAAACGCATTGCGTCCGACAAACTAGATTCTAAATCTGATAAATGTTTCTTCATTGGATACCCTAAGGAAACTATGAGATATTACTTCTATCATCCAGATGATCAGAAAGTAATAGTATCCAATCACGCAACCTTCTTAGAGAAAGAGTTTCTCGAAGAGACAGAAAAGGGAAGCATGATTGAACTTGATGAAGTTCATGAAGAAGAAACACCAACTGAAACAACAGAAGCGGTTGAGGAACCCGATGCAGTCCCATTAGATGAGACTCAAGTGCCACCCCTTCGTAGATCACAAAGAGTTTGTGAACTCCCTATTAGATATCGATTTCTAGTGGGAGATGATGATAAGGTTCCCATGTTAAACGACGAACCCAAAAACTACGAAGAGGCTCTTTACAGTCCAGATTCTAAAGCATGGCTCGAAGCCATGGATTTTGAGATGGATTCTATGTACACTAACCAAGTGTGGACTTTGGTTGATCCACCTGAAGGGATAAAACCCATTGGGTGCAGATGGATCTTCAAAAACAAGACTGACATGGATGGAAAGGTTAGCACCTACAAAGCTAGGTTAGTAGCGAAAGGATATCGTCAGAAGCAAGGAATTGATTATGACGAAACTTTCTCTCCTGTGTCTATGTCCAAATCAATCAGAATAATGCTTGCTATTGCCGCTCACTATGATTACGAGATTTGGCAAATGGATGTGAAAACAGCTTTCCTAAACGGAAACCTGCTTGAGGATGTATATATGATGCAAGGTTTCATATCAAAAGATGCAAACAAGGTTTGTAAACTTCAGAGATCCATTTATGGACTCAAGCAAGCATCTAGAAGCTGGAATAAGCGTTTTGACGAAACCATAAAACAATTTGGTTTCGAACAAAATTGCGAAGAAGCTTGCATTTACAAGAAAGCAAGTGGGAGCTCTGTAGCATTTCTAATATTATATATGGACGATATATTACTAATGGGAAATGACGTAGCTCTACTACAGTCGGTAAAAGTATGGTTATCTGGTAACTTCTCAATGAAAGACCTCGGTGAAGCAGCTTATATACTTGGTATAAAGATCTACATAGATAGATCAAAAAGACTGTTTGGTCTTTCACAGGCTACATACATTAAAAAGGTGCTAAAGAGGTTTAGCATGCTTGAATCGAAACGAGGTAACTTACCCATGATCATCAATGTCCTAAAACCGATGATGATAAGAAGCGCATGGCTGTAGTCCTGTACGCCAGCGCAATCGGTTCGATTATGTATGCTATGCTATGCACTAGACCTGAAATAGCGTTCACGTTATCTATAACGAGTCATTACCAAAGAAATCCGGGACACGAGCACTGGATTGCCGTCAAGAACATTCTTAAGTACTTGAGAAGAACTAAAGACATGTTTCTAGTGTACGGAGAAGGAGATCTGAAAATAGAAGGATTTTCAGACGCAAGTCATCTCACAGATGAGAACGATTTTAAATCCCAATCATGATACCTGTTTATCTTGAATGGGGGCACGGTCAGCTGGAAGAGTTCCAAGCAAGGAAGCGTAGCTTTCTCTACGACCGAGTCAGAGTATATCGCTGCTGCGGAAGCAGTTTGGATTAGAAAGTTCATTACTGAACTTGGTGTGGTGCCTGACATTGTAAATCCCATTACTCTGTACTATGATAACAATGGAGCCATTACGCAAGCAAAGGAACCACGGTCTCATAATGCATCTAAGCATTACCTAAAGTGATACCACATTATAAGAGAAATTGTGGCAAGAGGAGATGTGAGAATAGAAAGAGTACCTACAGAGAACAACGTTGCAGATCCGTTGACAAATCCCTTAACCCAGAAAGTACATGATCGTCATCTAACTTCTACTGGGATAAGTTATAGAAACAATTGGCTTTAGTCCAAGTGGGAGTATGTTGGGGTTTTAGTGTCCTATAGACAATTGTTCTAGGATACAAGCTTAATGTAAATGAAATGTTCTTTATATCGTTTGTTTTAATGAGATATATGTTTTATAACTATATAAAGGCAATCCCTTTTAAAGAACTAAATAAAGTCTAAATAAAAGGAAATCCGTAAGTTTGTTTAAAGTGATTATAAAGTGTTCGTACAAGCATGAAGTGAGACGAAACTTTATAATAAACTAATAAACTTAAAACCACCCCAAGTCAAGTAATATGTTAAGGATTGACATATCACTGTTGAGACTTGCATGTAACAGTGTCTTCTGTCCGACAGAAAGCTGATCTCACAAGCTTCATATATATAGATATCTGGACAGTTACATGGATCCGATGAAAAGTAGTTCATTAGGATTGGGGACCCGACTTGAGATAACAGGATGGGTAGATTCATCCTTGTCATCTATTCATCTCATTGGTATTAATAGGTATAAATAATCCTCAGACTCAAAGGAATGTTAATTGGTATTCTGGATTATGGAATGTGACACTTTGACTCTGTTGTAACACGATCCTTAACAGAGATGACTCTGGGGTGTGAACAGCAGACGTTGGTATCACAGGAAGTGATTGCGGGATCGTTATACATTGGATTGAGCATTTATCACTCCCGATAAATGGGAGATATGTCCATGGATCGCTTGTGGAAGTCTTGACTCTAAATCCTTGCAAGGTGATAGCTTAAGATTGAAATACGGATTTCTCTTAACCTATCTAATTGGAGTTGACTCGGCCTAGACAAGTAAAACGAACGTCTCGCTATATGTGACTTGACATTACCCATAGTCATAAGATTCAGTTCAAGGACGTAGATGATAAAGGATCAAATTATACCGTAACTAATACGGAAAGGTCAACGACAGAATCAACCTGTCTTCTTACGGCTCTAGGGGAATGATTACGGACTTGCTAATCACATACTTTGTACATCATTCCATTATGCAAAGATTAAATATAATTCTTTGAAAATTAATTTAATAAGTTGCATACGGCTAGAAGTAATAAGAACCTAATGGGTCACACATAAGACTTGGAACCCAAAAGGGAAACAGATGTTAATTAATTGACGGAAGCCCAACTGAGCCCAATAAGGCCCAGTGACTATAGGGGGGCGATTTTATGTATGCCAAATACATAAATAATTAATTTGATATTATCAATTCTAATTTGATTAGGATTATGAATTAAATTAATTAAAGGATAAATAAGTTAGGAGTTTTAATTAGATTATATTACTCCAGTTATTATCCAATAAGGTTATTGTTATTATCCTTTTTATTAATGGATAGTAATTAAAGAATTCTATTCCGAATTAAATTCTTATTCAATAACCTAATTCTATCTAACTAAGGATTAGATACAAGAGAGATTATAAATACCCCCCTATGTGATTTTCGAAATCCAACCCTAGGCAATTAAGCTAGAGAATTTCGAATTCTACCCTAGCATCAAGAGAGAGAATTTTGACCCCTAGCTCGAGGACGAGATTTTCCACCGCTTCCTTCCGTTCAATTGATTTTCATCTCTTTCTCTTTATCCTTGATCTTGTGTTGATTAATTAGAGACAATCTACTTTGGTTGTTAATAAACGGTTGATTCTAACTTGATCCTCTGTTGTTTTGTTTTGTGCTTGGGAACTCGAAGTAAGAGTTGTGGGCACTTCGTTTGCAACGGTAGATAGAACATCTAAAAGGTATTTCTTCTTATCCCTATTTGTATGAAATAACGGTTAACGGATCTTGGCGTTAATGGAAATAGGTTAAAATTTTTATATTTCCGCTGCTATACGTTAGCCTATTTTCCTTCAGTTATAAAACTTACATCACCGGCCCGGACTGGCCGTGCCCATTCAAAATGGATTACTCACTCATATCGAGCAGTGAGCAATCAGAAGTTCTTGATACATTCAGAAACTCCATTGGAGCTCTAATCTAACGCCTAAAGAGTGACTTTTCTATTCTAAACAAAATAAATTATCCGATGATGAACATGCCCTATCTTTCCTTTGCTACATCTATTTAAAGGAGAAAGATCGGGCCAAAACTGGTACCCCAAAGTACCCTTACAAAAGTAATACAGAAATAAGTCAACACTCTATAACTAAACAAAATAGAAAATGATTATGGATCCTTTTGACCCTTGAACACTCAAGGGTCGAAACATCTTGTCCTCATGTTACTTTAGGAAATGCCACCGAAACACTTTTCCACCTGCTGCCTCTGCCACACCCAGCTCTGATCTATCGCTGTCCGTCATCAGAATATCCGGCGTTTGACCACTGGATCATAGAAAGGCTCTACTCCTCTTTGGCAGTTGCGAAACAAGCTGTTTCCAACGAGTTTGGCTTTAATCTTTGCTTATCTATAAAAAACATTAATCAACCCTTTTATTCTTACAATATAACATAAAAACACCCCAATTCTTGTATAAGTATTATGATTAAACTTAGTCAATTTCATGCCTAACAAATACCCCCAAATTGAATCTTTGCTTGTCCTCAAGCAACCAAATGTAAGAAAAAGAATTCAACAGAGAAAAGTTAGGAATGAAATAGTACATAGAAAGATAATGAGAAAAGAAATTGTTTTGTTCAGCGACGTAGTTGACAGATGCAAGCTATGATCTCATTGAAAAGTTAAAGCTTGTATTAAACTGAGTGCCTTTAATCGAGAAATTCCTTAAAGCTTAAAATTAGACTTCTACTTTCACAAGGAGCAACCAATTCACCAAACATGCCTCACTTAGGGACTGGAATATTTCACTCACTCTCGTATGGCATTTATTTACCATAGGGAAAAGAATGCAATTTCACTCCTTAGCTCAGTTACCACACCATTAGGGTGTGAGTTTGCCTTTTGGTCCTGAATCTATGGGTCAAAATTCTTCCAAACATAGTCTAAAGGACTTGACAACGGTTGAAATGTTAGGCTTAGGTTCTGGTTTGACAGTGAGAGGTTATTTAAGTGTATAAATTCTGTCTTTATGCAAATTATTTATGAAGGAAAATAAGGCTAAGGTATAGCAGCGGAAATATAAAATTTTAGCCTACTTCCTTTTAACCATAGGATCCGTTAATCGTTATTTCATATAAAGAGGGATAAGAAGAAATACCTTTTGAAGAAAAATCTACCGTTGTTAAAGAAGCGCCCACAACTCTTCTCCGAGTTCCCAAGCACGAAGTATAACACGGTGAGGTTAAGTTAGAATCAACCGTATGAGATGCAAGCAAAATAGATTGCCTCTAATTAACCAACACAAGATCAAAGAAAAAGGAGATAGATGAAATTAATCGATCGATGGAAGCCGTATGAATTCTTGTCCACGAACTAGGGGAGTCGAATTCTCTTTCTCTCTCTTACTTGTAATTTCGAAAATCACAAAGGGGAAATTAGGGAGCTTGGTCGAAATTCATGTATAGAGGGGGTATATATAATCGCTTGTATCTAAACCCTAGTTAGATAGGAAAAGGTTACTTAATAGGAATTCAATTCGGAATAGAATTCCCAATTATTATCTCATTATATATCTAATATATCTAGGATAATAATAAATAACCTAATTGGATAATAATAGGAGTATATTAATCTAATTAAAACTCCTAACTTAATTATCTCTTAATTAATTTAATTCACAAACCTAATCAAATTAGGATTAATGGAATTAAAATAATTCCTTATTTATTACATATAAATTTCGGCCCCCTCTATTTAAATGGGCCTTACTGGGCTCAATTGGGCTTCCATCTATTAATGACATTCATCTCTCTTTTGGTTCCAAGTCTTATGTGTGATCCATTAGGTTCTTACTACTTCTAGCCGTATGCAACTATTAAATTAATTTCTTCAAGAATTATATTTAATCTTTGCATAACGGAATGATGTACTGAGTATGTTATTGGCAAGTCTGTAATCATTCCCCCAGAGTCCGTTAAGAAGACAGGTTGATTCTGTCGTTAACCCTTCCGTATTAGTTATCAATATAATTCGATCCTTTATCAACTACATCCTTGAACTGAATCTTATGACTATGGGTGATGTCAAGTCACATATAGCGAGACGTTCGTTTTACTTGTATAGGCCGAGTCAACTCAAATAGATAGGTTAAGTGAAATCTGTATTTCTTACTCTTAAGCTATCACCTTGCAAGGATTTAGAGTCGAGTCTTCCACAAGTGATCCTTGGATGTATCTCCCATTAATCGGGGTGATAAATGCTCAATCCAATGTATAACTACCCTGATATTACCTCCTATGACACCCAACCTTTGCCGTTCACACCCCAGAGTCATCTCTGTTAAGGATCGTGGGACAGCAGGATCAAAGTCTCACATTCAGTAATTCAGGATGACCAATTAACATTCCTTTGAGTCTGAGGATTAGTTATACCTATTAATACCAATGAGATGAACATGTGACAATGATGAATCTACCCATCCTGTTATCTCAAATTGGATCCCCAATCCTAATGAACGACGTTTCATCGGATCTATGTAACTGTCCAGATATCTATATATATGAAGCTTGTGAGATCAGCTTTCTGTCGGACAGAAGACATTGTTACATACAAGTCTCAACAGTGATATATCAATCCTAAACATATCACTTGACTTGGGGTGGTTTTAAGTTTATTAGTTTATTATAAAGTTTTGTCTCACTTCATGCTTGTATGAACACTTTATAATCACTTTAAACAAACTTACGGATTTCCTTTTATTAGACTTTATTTAGTGCTTAAAAGGGATTGCCTTTATATAGTTATAAAACATATATCTCATTAAAACAAATGATATAAAGAACAATTCATTTACATTAAGTTTGTATCCTAGAACAATTGTCTATAGGACACCAAAACCCCAACATACTCCCACTTGGACTAAAGCCAATTGTTTCTAAAACTTATCCCAGTAGAAGTTAAATGATGATCATGTACTTTCTGGGTTAAAGGCTTTGTCAACCGATCTGCAACGTTGTCCTCTGTAGGTACTCTTTCTATTCTCACATCTCCTCTAGCCACAATCTCTCTTATGATGTGGTATCGCTTTAGGTAGTACTTGGATGCATTATGAG
Source organism: Euphorbia lathyris (assembly GCF_963576675.1). Classification (NCBI taxonomy): domain Eukaryota; kingdom Viridiplantae; phylum Streptophyta; class Magnoliopsida; order Malpighiales; family Euphorbiaceae; genus Euphorbia; species Euphorbia lathyris. Next base: position 58,135,029 of record NC_088912.1, on the reverse strand, counting down.
ACCGTGGTTTCTTTGCTTGCGTAATGGCTCCATTGTTATCACAGTACAAAGTAATGGGATAGACAATGTCAGGCACCACACCTAGTTCTGTAATGAACTTTCTAATCCAAACTGCTTCCTTTGCTGCTTCCGCAGCAGCGATGTACTCTGACTCGGTCGTAGAGAAAGCTACGCTTCCCTGCTTGGAATTCTTCCAACTGACCGCGCCCCCATTCAAGATAAACATGTATCCTGATTGGGATTTAAAATCATTCTCATTTGTGAGATGACTAGCATCTGAAAATCCTTCAATTTTTAGATCTCCTTCTCCGTACACTAGGAACATATCTTTAGTCCTTCTCAAGTACTTAAGAATGTTCTTGACGGCAATCCAATGCTCGTCTCCCGGATTCCCTTGGTAACGACTCGTTACAGATAACGCGAACGCTACGTCAGGTCTAGTGCATAGCATAGCATACATAATCGAACTGATCGCGCTGGTGTACGGGACTACAGCCATGCGTCGTTTGTCATCATCAGTTTTAGGACATTGATGATTGTTTAACTTTACTCCATGTAGCATGGGTAAGTTACCTCATTTCGATTCAAGCATGCTAAACCGATTTAGCACCTTTTCAATGTATGTAGCCTGTGAAAGACCAAACAGTCTTCTCGATCTATCTCTATAGATCTTTATACCAAGTATATAAGCTGCTTCACCAAGGTCTTTCATTGAGAAGTTACCGGATAACCATACTTTTACCGACTGTAATATAGCAATGTCATTTCCCATTAACAGTATATCGTCCACATATAGTATGAGAAATGCTATAGAGCTCCCACTTGCTTTCTTGTAAATGCAAGCTTCTTCGCAATTTTGTTCGAAACCAAATTGTTTTATGGTTTCGTCAAAATGCTTATTCTAGCTTCTAGATGCTTGCTTGAGTCTATAAATGGATCTCTGAAGTTTGCAAACTTTATTTGCATCCTTTGAAATGAAACCTTCAGGCTGCATCATATATACATCCTCAAGCAGGTTTCCGTTTAGGAAAGCTGTTTTCACATCCATTTGCCAAATCTCATAATCAAAATGAGCGGAAATTGCAACCATGATTCTAATTGATTTGGACATAGCCACAGGAGAGAAAGTTTCGTCATAATCAATTCCTTGCTTCTGACGATATCCTTTCGCTACCAACCTAGCCTTGTAGGTGCTAACCTTTCCATCCATGTCAGTCTTCTTTTTGAAGATCCACCTGCACCCAATGGGAATTATCCCTTCGGGTGGATCAACCAAAGTCCACACTTGGTTAGTATACATGGAATCCATTTCAGAATCCATGGCATCAAGCCATGCTTTAGAATCTGGACTAGTAAGAGCCTCTTCGTAGTTTTCGGGTTCGTCGTCTAACACGGGAACCTCGTTATCATCTCCCACTAGAAAACCATATCTAACTGGGAGTTCACGAACTCTTCGTGATCTACGAATAGGTGCCACTGGAGTCTCATCTAATGGGACTACTTCAGGTACCTCAACCGCTTCTATTGTTTCAGTCGGTGTTTCTTCTTCTTGAACTTCGTCGAGTTCAATCACGCTTCCCTTTTGTGTTTCTTCGAGAAACTCTTTCTCTAAGAAGGTTGCGTGCTTGGATACTATTACTTTCTGATCATCTGGATGATAGAAGTAATACCCTATGGTTTCCCTGGGATATCCAATGAAGAAACATTTATCAGATTTAGAATCTAATTTGTTGGACGCAATGCGTTTGACATATGCTGAACAACCCTATACTCTCATAAACAAGAACACGGGTTTCCTACCAACGAACAATTCATATGGTGTGGAACTAGCGGATTTAGTTGGTACTCGGTTCAGGGTGAAGAGGGCAGTTTCTAAGGCATAGCCCCAGAACGTTTTTGGAAGTAAGGCCATGCTCATCATGGATCGTACCATATCTAATAGTGTACGGTTTCTCCTCTCGGATACACCATTGTGTTGTGGTGTATAGGGAGGTGTCCATTGTGAGCATATCCCACATTCAGTTAGATAATTCAGAAAATCATCAGAAAGATATTCGCCACCTCGATCGGATCGAAGCGTCTTTATTTTCTTTCCTAATTGATTTTCCACTTCATTCTTGAAGCATTTGAACTTGTCAAAAGCTTCTGATTTGTGCCTCATCAAGTAGATGTAACCATATCGAGTATGGTCATCTATGAAGCTTATGAAGTATCTGAATCCTCCTCTTGCTTGGACCGACATAGGACCGCATGCATCTGAATGAATGAGTCCTAGAGTGTCTGATACACGCTCACCTTTATTGCTAAAGGGCGTCTTTGTCATTTTACCTTTTAAACATGATTCGCATGTTTCCAATGATTCGGAATCGATTGGATCTATAAGCCCATCTGAATGTAGCTTTACATGTGTCTCTTGTTTATATGGCCTAAACGACAATACCACAAGTAAGTTGAATTATCTAGCTTATGTCTTTTGGTATCAATTGAAAAAGCAGGAATTTTGTTATCTAACACATAAATCCCATTTTCTGAAATTCCTGAAAAATAAAAGATCGAATCTTTATAAAAATTGCAACTCTTGTCTTTTATTGAAATATGAAAACCGTCGTCAACAAGACGGCTAATAGAAATAATGTTACGAGACATCTCAGGAACGTATAAACAATTCCTTAATTCTATTACAAGCCCAGAGGGCAAAGGTAAAACATAATCTCCAATTGCGAGTGCGGCAACTCTTGCTCCATTTCCAACTCGCAAGTTTATGCTTCCTTTCTTTAGTTCCTTAGTCTGATTTAGCTCCTACATATTTGTACAAATATGAGATCCACATCCGGTATCAAGTACCCAAGATTCAGATTATGAAACTGTATTTATTTCAATATAAAACATACCAGATGCTGAAGCACCGTTATTTTCCTTCTCGTGGAAGGTTAGGTACTCCATGCAGTTCCTCTTCCAATGCCCTAAGTCACCACAATAGTGGCACTTTCCTTTGGGCTTCTTTGATTCCTTTCCCTTTGTTTCGGTGAGCACAGCCCCCTTGCTTTTATCAAGATGGTTTGGATTGGGAGAGACCCCTTTCCTTTTTCTCGATCCTTCAATAGCAAGGGCCAGTATCTCCTCGTTTTCTTTTATAATGGGCTCGACTGACTCGAGCATATGTGCAAGCTCTACAAGAGAGGTTTGCAAGCCACTCATTTGGTAGTTCATTATGAACTGTGAGTAACTCTCGGGGAGGGACTGAAGAAGTAAGTTTTCACTTAGTTCATGGTCCATCGCATCTCTAATACTAGAAAACTTGGTGATAAGGCTGATCATCTTTGCACAATGTGCCATTACAGATGTGCCCACCTGCATCTTGCTTTTATATAACTCCTTGGTTATTTCGAAGCGTTCGCACCGAGTTTCATTCACAAATAACTCTTTGAGGTGCTTGACCATGGAATAGGCATCCATATTTGAATGTAGTTGCCTTTTAACTTCCGGTGTCAGAGATGCAAGTATGATGTCCCCCGTTTGATCATCATCAGATTTATGCTTCAAGTAAGCATAAAATTCATGGTAGGGAGCATCATCAGTTGGGTAAGGGGGTATCGGTGTATCAAGTACATACCCTTTCCTTTCGAACTTCAAAACAATTTTGAGGTTGCGAAACCAATCGGTGAAGTTTGAACCATTCAGTTTGTTATCGGTAAGAATGTTTTGCAGATTGGTTTTAGTCATGATTTTAAGAGTGTGTGTTTAAACAAAACCTGAGAGTGAGAAAGAGTAAACGTATGTCATTTGCTTTAAAGTATAACAATCTAAAATTATAGGCCTTTTAATTTATTTCAGATTGCTCCCACTATTTTGCCAAATTAATAGCCCTCCATATTAATTCGAAGAATTTCACAAATCCTTTAGTGAGCTAGGATCCTAACTCCTGAGATTTCGCCTTGAGTTTGCTCAACAAGCTAGTCTCATTTGTTAGGTAGATTCATATAATCAATCACATCTTGAATGTGACTCCTAGGTTATTGGGTTACTAACCACATTAGTAACTAATATGCTATTCACATTAATCCCAACCATATTGCCCATTAGTTTATGACAACATGAGTTTGCTCATCCAATTATCATAATATAATTTAAGTATTACCCCATATTCATGAAAGAATGACTTTCGATAATTCAGGTGTTACCATAAGACCCCGAGCTTGAGTTTGCTCAACAACCCAAAGGCCCCCAGTACTGCCGGCTGAATTATAATATTAGGGAGGGGCAACCGATTTTAATAACTTGCTTATTTACTTAACTTTTTAACGAGGGATTTTATTTAGGTCTCATAATCTAACTTAGTCTTGATTTTCTTTAGCATACATCAGACACATACATTCACATACATTGGCGTTATGGACATATCATCTAAATTATTCCGTCGAGCCAGAGACGGAATAAAAGGGCAAACCTAAGGAAATACTAACTATTACATATTTCTCTTTAGGTCCTCCGTCTTCTCCATGACGCCTTGAAATTACATATTAATTTCTATACTACTATAAGAAAACTTCAATTGAATTGAAGGGAATTAGATGAGAGGAGAAATTACAATAGATAGTAGAAAGGCAGGACGCGCAGGTCCTATTTCAAAAATACCAAAAGACTAAAAGAGGGTCCAAATATGTCCATAACTCTAAACATGCATAGACTCAATTAAATAAATTTAATTGGTTGATTACATAACCGTCTTATGTAATATTTAGGCTAATCACATTAACTCGTCAAATTAACTTTCATCCAATTTTACTTCTAATCGTTTTGTATCTTTATATTAATTCTTAGATTAATATAACCATATAAAACGTCGATTATGCATGTCCCAATTATTTTGATTTCAATTCATTTAACACTTTGATTTACAACTTGGTAAAAACAAACTTTTAAACGAATTTTCATTCGATGATCAAAACAGAAAACTATTAATTTCCGAAACATATATATATATATATACAAATTGTATTCAAGCCGATTTTAACAATTAAAACCAAGTGGGATTCGGGCCGGGGCCCGAAACTGGGCTGCTGCCGTTTGGCAGCAGCCCCGCGGCTGCGCACGCGGCGGCTGCGCACGCGGCGGCTGCCGCGAGGCAGCAGCCGCGCGACAGCGGTTGGTCGCGCCGTGAGGCGCGACTCGAGCCGCTGTCGTATTTATATACAATTTTTTTTATTAAAACACACACACACACACACACACACACACACACATATATATATATATATATATATATATATATATATATATATATATATATATATATATATATATATATCAGATTTTAAAACGGTTTTAAAAACGATTTTCAGAAATAGGAAAAACTACAATAGATTTCCGTTTTATCTTTTAGAATTAATAAAACTAATTTTATTAACCTAACTATAAAACTAATAGATTTTGTTATAATGATTATCAACCGAAATAATTAGGAACATACGCATAATCTATTTTAATTAACAATTAATTAAAATTTATTTATCTTTAGAATTAATTAATCAAACAATTTGTTAATTAATCCTAACTATAAATATTTATTCAATCCTATTGAAAAACTTCTAAATTTTCATATATAAAATAACGGATTTAACGATGGCTCTGATACCACTGAAGAAAAATAAGGCTAAGGTATAGCAGCGGAAATATAAAATTTTAGCCTACTTCCTTTTAACCATAGGATCCGTTAATCGTTATTTCATATAAAGAGGGATAAGAAGAAATACCTTTTGAAGAACAATCTACCGTTGTTAAAGAAGCGCCCACAACTCTTCTCCGAGTTCCCAAGCACGAAGTATAACACGGTGAGGTTAAGTTAGAATCAACCGTATGAGATGCAAGCAAAATAGATTGCCTCTAATTAACCAACACAAGATCAAAGAAAAAGGAGATAAATGAAATTAATCGATCGATGGAAGCCGTATGAATTCTTATCCACGAACTAGGGGAGTCGAATTCTGTTTCTCTCTCTTACTTGTAATTTCGAAAATCACAAAGGGGAAATTAGGGAGCTTGGTCGAAATTCATGTATAGAGGGGTATATATAATCGCTTGTATCTAAACCCTAGTTAGATAGGAATAGGTTACTTAATAGGAATTCAATTCGGAATAGAATTCCCAATTATTATCTCATTATATATCTAATATATCTAGGATAATAATAAATAACCTAATTGGATAATAATAGGAGCATATTAATCTAATTAAAACTCCTAACTTAATTATCTCTTAATTAATTTAATTCACAAACCTAATCAAATTAGGATTAATGGAATTAAAATAATTCCTTATTTATTACATATAAATTTCGGCCCCCTCTATTTAAATGGGCCTTACTGGGCTCAATTGGGCTTCCATCTATTAATGACATCCATCTCTCTTTTGGTTCCAAGTCTTATGTGTGATCCATTAGGTTCTTACTACTTCTGGCCGTATGCAACTATTAAATTAATTTCTTCAAGAATTATATTTAATCTTTGCATAACGGAATGATGTACTAAGTATGTTATTAGAAAGTCTGTAATCATTCCCCCAGAGTCCGTTAAGAAGACAGGTTGATTCTGTCGTTAACCCTTCCGTATTAGTTACAGTATAATTCGATCCTTTATCAACTACATCCTTGAACTGAATCTTATGACTATGGGTGATGTCAAGTCACATATAGCGAGACGTTCATTTTACTTGTATAGGCCGAGTCAACTCAAATAGATAGGTTAAGTGAAATCTGTATTTCTTACTCTTAAGCTATCACCTTGCAAGGATTTAGAGTCGAGTCTTCCACAAGTGATCCTTGGATGTATCTCCCATTAATCGGGAGTGATAAATGCTCAATCCAATGTATAACTACCCTGATATTACCTCCTGTGACACCCAACCTTTGCCGTTCACACCCCAGAGTCATCTCTGTTAAGGATCGTGGGACAGCAGGATCAAAGTCTCACATTCAGTAATTCAGGATGACCAATTAACATTCCTTTGAGTTTGAGGATTAGTTATACCTATTAATACCAATGAGATGAACATGTGACAAGGATGAATCTACCCATCCTGTTATCTCAAATCGGATCCCCAATCCTAATGAACGACGTTTCATCGGATCTATGTAACTGTCCAGATATCTATATATATGAAGCTTGTGAGATCAGCTTTCTGTCGGACAGAAGACATTGTTACATACAAGTCTCAACAGTGATATATCAATCCTAAACATATCACTTGACTTGGGGTGGTTTTAAGTTTATTAGTTTATTATAAAGTTTTGTCTCACTTCATGCTTGTATGAACACTTTATAATCACTTTAAACAAACTTACGGATTTCCTTTTATTAGACTTTATTTAGTGCTTAAAAGGGATTGCCTTTATATAGTTATAAAACATATATCTCATTAAAACAAATGATATAAAGAACAATTCATTTACATTAAGTTTGTATCCTAGAACAATTGTCTATAGGACACCAAAACCCCAACAATTTAACCTACTCAGCATTGAACATCTTATCATTTCTTTCCTTACCCGACCCACACAGCCTGATTCTCATAACAAACTACCCTTTCTATTTATATTAATCATTAAAGATATTTTCAACCAAACACATCATTCCCAGGTTCCTTTCTATCTTATCTTTAGCATTATCTGCTCAATTGCCTTTGTTTTCCTGATCTGTGTGTTTTTAAAAGCACATGATTTCAAATTAAGCAGTTGGGTTTGAAGCACAAGACAGAATTCATGTTATTTAGGAATATCAGTGAATGGAAAGGTTTCTTTGCGTGATTTATAGAAAGAACAGGTTATGGCTCAAGTTGGTTATCCTAAAATGTGAGTGCAAAGCACAGGTGGCTCTTTATGTAGCGGAAGGGGAATCTAATTGCCTTTTTCCTCCTATGAATGTTAAAAAGAATCTCCATTTCAACAGGACAAACCAAGGCAAATTCTCCCTAAAGATAGTGAGTGCTGGCCCACTCAGAAAAGATTAATGCATAATTTAGATGCATTTGTAGGCTCGAGTTCACACTATTTTTGGGGAAATGCATTTAGGCAAGGGTTACTAATTGTGAAAGAAGATTTAAAAATTTCAAAATTTTCGGAACTTCCAGACTCGGGGAGACAAAATTCAACAACTAAAACTAGACAAATCCATCATAAAACGCACAGTCTGTACAATGATTCCCGCGAACACAAACAATCGAATAGAGAATGAATAATCATGGAGATGAGAAACATGGAGAAAAGATTTAATAAACAAGGAGACTAGACATCAACAAACAGATTTACACAGGATATTTACATCAAAGATTATCAAGGGGATATTTGCTATACATCAAATCAATTAAATTAACAACCTGAATAAACATTTATCATGTTATTTCTGCATATATTGTGATGTGTAACTCCCCACCCCAAAATTAAAACGGAACATTGTCCTCAATGTTATCAGGATGGCAGCAAATGATAGACAATAATAGCAGAATAACATAGGCAGAGTGTATAATTTGAAAAAGTAAGGGTATTAGATGTTACCAAATGCTAGGACAGCGACAAAGGTGACAGATCAGGCGGGCTGGGAAAGAGAGGAGTTAACCTCTCTATCCGCAGCGCCAGGAATGCCCTCCCCTTTCGAGGAAGCATCATCATTAGCATTAGCATTAGCGTTAGCAGTAGCAGGTGTTTCAGGCATTTTTCTTACTGGACTCTTGACAGAAAAACCGGATGGACTCTCCTTGCCATGCTCCTCAATACAAATGGTTTTGAGCATGTCTATCGATACCTGTTGTGACTCATACTTTTGTTCGAGTGCAAATATCATCTCACGGTTGGCTTGGTTTTGAGCAAACAGGGAATTGAACCTATCAAGGATGTCCTCACTTGAAAGCTTTGCATATTTCCTATAGAAATCCAGATCCTTTGGCCGCTCCACTTGTTCGGAGTCCGATGATACCGACACAGTTGGTTCATTTTTTTCTCTTCCGGCTCTCAACTTTCCTTGATGCAACAAAGTTCGACATCCAAACCCACTTTCCATTCACCATCTTACCAAACAACATTTTCTGCAGACTCTTGAGATCAATCTGGTCTGGGTGGTTCATAATAGTGAGCCGAGAGTGGTCCCCAGGCTTAAAAACTCTGATAAATTTAGCAATTCTAGTGACAATGCTCCCGCAGTAGATGAACGATGAGTTCTTCTTACAAAAAGCACTGATGTACTCCCCAAACCAGAAACCTAAATTCATTCTTGGCCCAATCGCCATACTCCACAAGGCTATAAGGTCTGCATGCGGCATAGTGGCTTGATTTTCTCGAGCAAAGATTGTGCCGGATACCAGCTTGTGCAAGTAGCGAACAACATAGTCATCAATATTTGACGCCTTGAAGATGCTCCCGTCATAATGTTGCTGACCTGTAAGAGAATTCCAGAAGGCAGCAGGGTCAAAGACATCAGGGGTCTTGGTGAATGCTTCCTTGTAGCTCTCGGACTCCAGGTCATCATCGTCCACAGCGCCTAACATTTGGTTAAACAAGTTGAGCGAAGGCCTCTGAGTGTGACCCATAAGCCTGAAACTGAAATTCCCTTCTTCTTCAGGATTAGTGATCTCAGCATCGTGCTTGAAAGTAGCCAGGAACTCTAGCGTCAGTTCTTTGTATGTCGGCTCCTTCATCTCAAAGAAGCAGCCGAAATGGCCTGCCTCAATGAGCGTGCGCACACGTTCATCAAGCTTTAGCCGCTTCAGGGTGTCCCAACAAACTGTTCTTATGGGCCCGAAATCTAGTTTGGATCTTCGTAGTATTTTTGCACCTCAGGATCTTTGAACCGAGAGAGCTTTTTCACTAGCTTTTCATCCGAAACGAAAGCGACCGTGCTTGGTTCCGTCACCTTTCCTTTTGCTTTTTCCTTCTTGGTCGAGCCCTCGACTTTTACATGTTTTCCCGATCCTCTAGTTCTCATCTGTAAATCAAACTAAATAGGTGCCTCCGCAACCGTGTATGAGAGAAACAAAAATCTTGGTAAAGGTGAGAGATAATAGTGTGTGAAAACGAATTCGGGTACCCAGCAGTCTGCGTCCTTCAAGTAGAAAAGAGGAGACAGACCTCTTGAGCTACCGCCCTAAAGATCGTCTCCTAATCTGCCACCTGGACTAAGTCATATTGAGAGATGATTACTCCAGGCGAAAAGACGCGATGGTACCATAACTCTTGCATTTACGGCACACTATCTACTTTGTATTTTACCGAGGGGACGAATAGGCTGAAATTACCGCCTAATGACAGTGGATTTGACGTGTCCCGTATCCTTCTAAAATAATTTTGAATTTATTCCCCCCCCCCAAAAAAAAACTTTTACGACTAGCTCCACATCCCTCCAGATGTTACACAAGCAAAACTTAAAACTTCACTCTTATTGACAAGGGTAGAAGTTTTATATCTTTCTTTGTGAATATCTTGAGTTCATGGTTAAAGCAAAAATGAGACAGTGTAATTGTTATCAGGATAATGACTTAACACATGACGGAAAATAAAAAATTGTTGGAGGGGTACTTCCCTGCTGCAATTGGTGTTTGCAGCGAACACCATGTGTGTCTGATTAATGGTGAGGAGGGTCCTGGAAATGAATAGTGTCAATCTTCCTCCTGTGGTCATTCTCAAGGTACAGTTTGAGACGTTGCCCGTTCACTTTGAAAGGAGCATCACCATTTTTGAAAATCTCCACAGCTCCATGCTTGAACACCTTGTTTACAGTGAAAGGTCCTGACCATCGTGACTTTAACTTTCCTGGAAAAAGTCTCAGCCTTGAATTGTACAAAAGGACATTTTGTCGTTCGTGAAAGACTTTTTCCTGGATCTTTTTGTCATGCAACTGCTTGGTCTTCTCTTTGTAGTTTATTGCATTCTCATACAAGAACAACCTGAACTCTTCCATGTCACAGAGTTGAAGTTTTCGCTGATCTCCAACAGCCTGTTGCTCAAAATTTAAAAATGTTAATGCCCAAAAGGCCATGTGTTCCATTTCTATCGGCAGGTGACAAGATTTTCCGTATAACAATCTAAACGGAGACATTCCAATTGGTGTTTTATAGGCTGTCCTATATGCCCAAAGAGCATCGTCAAGCTTGTTTACCCAGTCTCTCCTAGAACTACCAACCGTTTTCTCTAAAATTCTTTTGATTTCAGATTGGAAATCTCCACCTGTCCACTTGTTTGTGGATGGTAAGGTGTGGCAATTCTGTGAGAGACTCCAAGCTTGCCCATCAGCTTTTCAAATTTGGCATTGCAAAAGTGGGTTCCTTGATCACTAATGACCGCTCGTGGGACACCGAATCTGGCGAACAGCCTTTTTAGGAACTTTACAACCACACGGGCGTCATTAGTAGGACTAGCCATTGCTTCAACCCACTTGCTCACATAATCTACAGCCACTAAGATATATTTATTCCCAAAAGATGTAGGGAATGGACCCATAAAATCTATGCCCCATATATCAAAGATTTCACAAACAACTATGTTGTTGAGGGGCATGGCATTTCTAGCCGAGATATTGCCTGTTCGTTGGCACTCATTGCAAGTGCTAACAAATAAATGGGCATCTTTAAAAAGTGTTGGCCAGAAAAAACCTGATTGAAGAACCTTGGCTGCAGTTCTGCTAGCGTTGTGGTGCCCTCCAGCTTCTCGGTCATGACAATGGCTCAGAACATCCTGTTGCTCCTCCTGAGATATACATCTTCGAATAATTTGATCATCGCACAACCTGAAAAGATAGGGGTCTTCCCAAAAATAATATTTAATTTCAAAAAAAAACTTCCTCCTCTGATTAGTGGACAGGTTGTGCGGCTTAAGCGAACTCACAAGGTAATTAGCAATATCGGCAAACCACGGCGCAGGCTGTGCGGCATATAGATGCTCGTCTGGAAATCTTTCCAGAATCTCTGGTTGTTCCTGGCTGCCTTGGTGAGAAATCCTCAGCTTAGCATCCTTTTTTGCGAACAAGTAGCATAGCGCAGCGTGGTCTGTGTGCACAACTACTTTGGATAACACCAAGTAAGGTCGAAATTTGTCGAAGGCATACACAACTGCAAGAAGCTCCTTCTCTATAGTGGTGTAATTCTGCTGGGCCTCGTTTAGCGTCTTGCTTGCATAGTAAATTGGCCTAAACTTTTTCTCTATCCTTTGTCCAAGAACGGCTCCCACACAAGTATCGCTTGTGTCGCACATCATCTCAAAAGGTTGCTCCCAGTCGGGTCCTGCCAGTATGGGCGAGTTGATCAGCTTGCTCTTTAAAAGTTCAAACGCCTTCAAACAGTTTGCGTCAAAAAAAAATTCCGCTTCCTTATGAAGTAATGCTGACAAGGGTAACACAATCTTTGAAAAATCTTTAATAAACTTGCGGTAAAACCCTACGTGTCCCAAAAAACTTCGCACATCTTTTACATTGGCCGGAACAGCCAGCTTTTCTATTACTTCCACCTTCGCTTTGTCCACTTCCATCCCTTTTTCTGAAATTTTATGCCCGAGAACAATTCCGCCCGTAACCATGAAGTGGCATTTCTCCCAATTCAAGACCAAATGGGTCTCCTTGCAGCGCACAAGCACGGCTTCGAGGTTGTTTAGACAACTATCAAAAGAGTTTCCATAAACAGAGAAGTCATCCATGAATATTTCTACGGTCCGCTCCACCATGTCATGAAAAATGGACATCATACATCTTTGGAAAGTGGCTGGAGCGTTGCACAGACCGAACGGAATTCGTCTGTAGGCATAAGTCCCATACGGACATGTGAACGTTGTCTTCTCTTGATCCTCGCTATGAATTGCGATCTGGTTGTATCCTGAATAACCGTCGAGAAAACAATAGAAGGCATATCCTGCTAACCGCTCTAACATCTGATCAATGAAGGGCAAAGGGAAATGATCATTCCTCATGGCTTCGTTGAGCTTTCTGTAATCAACACAAACTCGCCATCCAGTTATTGTTCTTGTGGGCACCAACTCGTCTTTCTCGTTGAGAACTACGGTTGTTCCTCCCTTCTTTGGCACAACGTGAATAGGGCTGGTCCACACACTATCAGAGATTGGGTAAATAATGCCAGCATCAAGAAGCTTGATCACTTCTTTTCGCACAACCTCCTTCATGTGGGGATTCAGTCTGCGTTGCGGCTGGACAGATGGTTTGTGCTCCTTTTCCATCAAGATTCTGTGAACACAGACTGCTGGACTGATCCCTTTGATGTCATCAATTTTCCATGCGATTGCATCCTTGTTTCTTCGCAAGACCGCCATGAGTTGCACCTTTTGATCAGGAGTTAACTTCGAGGATATGATGACTGGACTTTCGCTGGGTGGTTCAAGGAAAGCATACTCGAGGTGTGCAGGCAATGGTTTCAATTCTGGTTTAGACACCGGGACAGTTGGTATCTCCGGTGGTTCTTGATGAGTAGGAACAGTAGGATCGAAAGGAGGTGTCGGTAGGTTGGATTCAATGGAACAGCCTGTTCCTTCGCATATGTTCACCTCTTCTCCCAATAAAGTCTCTAGAGTGTCTTGTTCCTGCAAAGTAGAAAGACTTTGAAAATCATCCAAGAAACAGCATGTGTCATCATTATTGTTTGCACGTCTCATTGCCTCGTTCATTTTGAAAATGACTTCTTCCCCATTAATCCTTAAGAATAATTGTCCCTCTCCTACGTTTATCAATGCTCTACCCGTGGCTAAAAATGGTCTACCTAGGATAATAGGAACATGCAAGTCTTCATCATTGTCCATTATAATGAAATCAACGGGCAGTATGAATTTTCCTACTTTGACTAGCACGTCTTCCACTACTCCCCTAGGATAACATACTGAACGATCGGCCAACTGAATGGACATACGAGTAGGTTGGGGTTCTCCTAATCCAAGTTTAGCATATACAGAATAAGGCATCAGATTTATGCTAGCTCCTAGGTCATATAGTGCATTTTCAATATTTAGCTTTCCAATTGAACAAGGAATAGAAAAACTCCCTGGATCTTTTAGCTTCTTGGGTAGCTGCTGCTTGTTTTGGAGTATTGACGAACAATCTCTGTTGAGTTGTATCATGGAAATGTTTTCCAGCTTCTTTTTGTTAGACAAGATGTCTTTGAGGAATTTGGCGTATGTCGGCATTTGTGCCAGCGCTTCTACGAAAGGAATGTTGATGTGCAACTTCCTTAAGGTGTCCAACACTTTAGAATTTTGTTCTTCCAGTTTTTTGTTGATCAGACGCGTTGGATATGGCACAGGTGGAACATACGGCGGTGGTGGCTTATACATTCTTTCACTTTCCTCTTGATCCGGCTTACTGGTACAGGTTGTCTTCCTGGTTTCATCTTCATTGGGAACAACCTGTTCCTGCTCCCCTTCAGCTCCTTTGGACGTTCCTGTGCATTCAACATCTACATCAGTCGAAATAATGGGATGAGTTTGCTTACCTGACCTCAGGGTGATTGCCATGACATCGCCCTTTGGATTTGGCTCTGTGTTGCTCGGCATTATTCCCTTTCCTTTTGACGTAGATGCAGCTAACTGGTGAACCTATGTTTCCAGACTTTTTATTAATGCTTGTGTCTGTTTCATGAACTGCATCATCATTGTTTTCATATCTGGCTCTACATCTTCCTTTTGTGGCACATGTTGTTTGTAATGCTGCTGAGGTTGCCTTTGGTAGTGTCCTCCCTGCTGTTGTTGATATCTCGGTTGTTCCTACTGGTTTGGCTGGCCTGTCCATCCAAAGTTCGGATGGTTTCTTGTGGCAGGATTATACGTGTTGGAATACGGGTTAGGTGGATTCCTTTGATTATACCCTGCGTAATCACATTCTGCCTGTGCGCCCTTTCCCTGCTTAACTCCGGGACAGTTGATAATGAAATGAAGACCTCCAAAAAAATCACAAATGTCATTGAATGGTGGTTCGTTGTGAATCGAAGACACATTTATCTTGCCCAGCTGTCTAGCAAGCTGTTCTACCTGACTTGTCAATTTTGACACAACACCATCATTTCCCATCTTCTTCCCTTCACTTCTGGCTGAGTGTCAGTTGTAACTTGTGCTTACTACCTTCTCAATAAGGTCATACAAAGGCTGTGGCTCAAGATCTTCTGGGTTACCGTTGGCTATGGATTCAATCTGGATTTTGTAGATGTTTGTCACACCATTATAGAAATTCTGCACTTGCATCCACATAGGGATACCATGATTAGGTACCCTTCTCAATAGCTCTTTGTATCTTTCCCAGGCTTCTGCTAGCGACTCATCCTCTTCTTGTACAAACCGCGACACTTCATTTCTCAGTTTTATGGCTTGTCGAGGTGGGAAATATTTCATCAGAAAAGCTCGTGCCATTTCTTCCCAACTTGTGATTGTCCCTGGCTGTAAATTTTTTAGCCAGTTTTTTGCTTTATCCCTTAGGGAAAAAGGAAACAGCTTTAGTCTGATTACGTTGTCAGAAACACCTCTGTTTGATCTGAATGTGTTGCACAACGTGATGAATTCTTGAATATGCCCATTTGGATCTTCAGATTGAAACCCATTAAATTGTACTGAGGCCTGGATCATCTGTATCATGGATCCCTTCACCTCGAACATGTTGTTCCCCTCGTTGGGCAACACGATACAAGATGAATGTCCCTCTGTGGTTGGCCTCGAATAATCTCTGATTCTCATAATAGGACGGTTGTTATTTTCTCCTTCTCCTTCAGGACCAGGCTGAACAACGTGTTCCGGTCCTCTTCCAGCCATTCTTCTTTCTCTTTGTCTTTCTCTCTGTCTAGCACGTCGAGCTCCCGCTCGGTTTTGTCTACACGTTCTCTCTAATTCGAGATCGATAGGAAAAATAGGAGGTCCAGCTCTACGCATAAACAGGTTGAGAACTTCTTTGTTTCCTGCACGCCTTAGCAAACAGATTAAAAACACCCTGTTTCACAGAAATTTCAGATAAATTTTGTTGCTTTCAATCCCCGGCAACGACGCTAAAAACTTGTTGTCCTCAGATGTGACTCTAGCAAGTGTACTAGATACAAGTAATAAAGTGATAAGTCAAGTATTGTATCCACAGGGATTGAGATCAAAATGATATGAGAAAATCGTTGCTGAACAGAGTGTGTGTGTAAAGGTATCTTCTTAGTAGGATTGATTGTTTGAGTGTGGACAGTTAAGACAAAAGCGTGCTAAAGTTATGAAGGATATGACAAATAGAAGACAGTTTAAAGGATAGAACAGGCTAGGCACTGCCGAACAGGTTGTGCAATGCCATACAACACTCCAGCGAATTTGTGACAATACCAATGAAGTCAAAGCATCAGCTTTAATGCCCACTTAAGTCAACTTTCGTGTGTCCTTAAGTTCCTAAGATTTACTAGAGCCAATAGCGTCCTAAAGGCACTTTCTCTCTTGCATTAAGATCAAAGATGCATTTCCGTTAAGAAAACCTTTGACACAACCATCTAACATGTCTGCTTTGAGGTTGCGAGATTGATAGAGATATCAGTGAAGATGCAAGTAGTGTCCTAACATTCATCTATTACATGCATATATGCCGCACAGAAATAAAGATCCTCATCAACACATCATTGGCAAAATACTAAACATTCATTGAAAGAGTTATAAAACTTACATCACCGGCCCGGACTGGCCGTGCCCATTCAAAATGGATTACTCACTCATATCAAGCAGTGAGCAATCAGAAGTTCTTCATACATTCAGAAACTCCATTGGAGCTCTAATCTAACGCCTAAAGAGTGACTTTTCTGTTCTAAACAAAATAAATTATCCGATGATGAACATGCCCTATCTTTCCTTTGCTACATCTATTTAAAGGAGAAAGATCGGGCCAAAACTGGTACCCCAAAGTACCCTTACAAAAGTAATATAGAAATAAGTCAACACTCTATAACTAAACAAAATAGAAAATGATTATGGATCCTTTTGACCCTTGAACACTCAAGGGTCGAAACATCTTGTCCTCATGTTACTTTAGGAAATGCCACCGAAACACTTTTCCACCTACTTCCTCTGCCACGCCCACCTCTGATCTGTCGCTGTCCGTCATCAGAATATCCGGCGTTTGACCGTTGGATCATAGAAAGGCTCTACTCCTCTTTGGCAGTTGCGAAACAAGCTGTTTCCAACGAGTTTGGCTTTAATCTTTGCTTATCTATAAAAAACATTAATCAGTCTTTTTATTCTTGCAATATAACATAAAAACACCCCAATTCTTGTATAAGTATTGTGATTAAACTTAGTCAATTTCATGCCTAACAGTTTGTAACAGGGTTGATCAAAGAAAAGGGTAAACGTAGGCTCAAAGGGCCTTATCTAGTGGGTTTGTTAAGCGATTTTGGCTAAACAAAGAAATAGGCTAAATTTTACAAAAGGCTATACCTAGGTTGCCTAATCATTTCAAGTTGAATAAAAACACAAAACTCAACTAGTATTGGATGCAATTCCTATGAGCACAAAGACAATAAAATGTAATCTCACACCTAAGAGATCAATTGTTCCTAATTATGAATCTAAAAGTATTGATCTTTATGGCTCTAAACTCACAATATAGGGATTAGGTGTATTAATCCTAGCCTCAACTAACGTTTCATTCCATGTCAATCTTGGTCAAGAAATACTCTTTGGAGACTCAAACGTTGTTCAAAAAATTTCGCATGCATCAATTTCATCTAGAAAGTGCAAATTTGTAAGCGCATTTTCAACTGTATTGTCGGGTTAGCTAAGTGTATCAAATTCAATTGCTAAGATTCTCTTTATTACAAAATTTAAAACTGACTAAGTCCTAAAATCACAAAAAGCACTAAAAAGTAAACAAGAACAGAAAGTAGAAAGCGAAGAAAACAAAGAAAAGCATGGCATAAATCTGAAAATCGTCTGTCCTATTTGACCTCCTCCCCACACTATTCAAAGCATTTATTCCAGAAAGGCGGAAACTATTAAGTAAAGTAAAGTGCAAGAAGGAAATAGGACAGAAGATACTCCCTATTGGTGGCGATCCATCCAACCCCGAATGTCAGCATCTAAGCCGTTGAAATCCAAACGGAAGTCCTGAAAATCATAGTTAAGTGCCTGAATATCCGCTCTATTTTGCTCGCCAACGGCAATAGCCTGGTCCAACCTCTCCTCAAAATCACCACTATAAGCTGGCTGGTAATCCTCATCCTCCTTCTCAGAACTGGACTCCATGAACTCAACCGAACCTGCACCAGAAGAACTGGCTCCAGCTGTGCCTATACCTGCATCAAAATCTCTATTCCACACACCAGAGTTGTGGATAATACCAGCTCTATGCAGATAAGGTTTATCAAGTAGTAAAAATGGAATACTGGCCTTTTGGTTCAGCTGATCTTTAAGACCTTCACAGAAAGCTATGCGGGAAATAATAGATCCTAAGGGGAATGCAGTCCGCTTACTGAAGCGGAAATTAGCCATTTGATGACAAAGGATGTGGGCCATCCATGTAGGACGACCCTTTTTCATACACCACAGTAAAAGGAGGTCCATTTTAGTGACCTTGTCGGCCTCCCTCTGACCACAAAGATTAAAAGAAATCCATTTATGCATTAGACGGTCCATTGGTTCCATCAGACTTTTGTTTGTGGCAGTGGATTTACTATAGCGAACACCCCATGAAATTTCAGAAAAGTAAGCTTTGTGGCTTAAATCCTTTTCCCATTAAGTAATGTTGGCCTCCTTAAAGCTGAAGGTCGTGTTAAAAGTGGCTTCCGTCCAAGCATATGGAGTATTATTAAAGCGGAAGTGTAAAATTTTATCCCCCTCATCAGTGGTCTCATATCGAAGAGTGGTGTAGAACTCTAGGATATAGTAAGGAGACAGGGGACGCCTACATTTATCAATTGTGTCGCAACCCATAGACCGTAAGAGAGTTTGAATGCTCCCTTTTAAACAACACTTCTCTAACCAGTCCCAATCAAAGAAACGAGGAATTGAACATTGATATTTTTTGAATTTTCTTTATAGTTCACCCTCATCTTCCGAAAGTAAGAGGAAAGGACATAAATACCTCCGTGAAAGTGCACATGGATGTGGTTGGTCGACGTTTTGGGTGGGGACATGAGGAGGACATCATGGTTCCTAAACTATTCGAGCTTGCACTGACCTTTCGATGGGCTCCAATTCCTCGGGGAGTGAATCCAAGCGGCATCGGTGTGTGGTTCTTTGGGAGGGATCTGCCATGGAAAAAAAAAACACAAAAAAAAAAAACAAGAACAAACAAAAATACAAAAGAAAATAGGAATCCTAAAACACAATCCACAAATAAAAGGGGTTAAAATCAAGCAAACTAAAACTAAAAAGAAATAAGAGGAAGTGAGAAGTGATAAAGAGTAAGAACCTAAACAAATTAAAAACACAAATTAAACCAGAGTGAGAGGAACAATAACAACAATCAAAACTCTAGATTTAGTGTTGGTTGAAAGTGAGAATTGAAGGAGAGAGGGAAAAAGAATGGAGAAACAAGGGAGGAGTAGAAGAGATTGGATGGTGTTTAAATAGGTGAGGTAGAAGATGAAAGGATTAGAAGATGAAGGGTTTGGAAGATCAAAGGATGAATGGAGATGGATTTGGGGTTTGTAGAGAGAGAGTGTAAGGAATTATGTTAAAAGGAGAGATAGAAGAGAAAATGGTTAGAGAAAGGGAGAAAAATTGGGGATAAAGGGGATAAGGGGAGATATGCCCCTTATATAGCCGCCCAGAAATCTGGGCGGCCCGTCTCGTCTCGGCGAGACGCAATGGCTAGTTACAAACTAGCCGTTGCGCGGGACGGGTTCTGTCTTGCCGAGACGAGACGCAAAAACCTTTTTTTTAATAGCATAACCGCAAAATTAAATTGATATAATAGAATTGTACGAAAAAAAATGCTGAAATAAATAGAAAAAGAAATGTAGCAAAATTATTCTCATATTTGGGGTGCCTCCCAATAGCGCTCACTTTTTAAGTCTTTAGAGCTTAAGAATGTCCTTGCCCCTCAGGGTGCGGTTGGTATTCTATCTTTCGGGTTTGGCTCATTGTTCAGAGGCAGCTGCCCTGTGGAACGCTCAGAATTCATCTTTGCCAGTTGGCTGATCTGAGTCTCTAGGCCCTTACAGAAGGCCTCATTATTGGCTAGCCTACCCTCCATAGTACTGAGTATCTTCACCATAGCGTCGATCTTCTCCTCCACGCCACTCTTGGGTCTTGGCCCCTGATTTTGGTTCTGGTTCTGCTGAGGTGGCGGAGCTGAGAATCCTGGTCGTCCTAAGGCCGCTTAATTGTTGGACCAACTGAAGCCTGGATGATTTTGTCTCCAGGGGGTGTTGTAGGGCCCAAACTGCTTTATATAGTTGACCTGCTCTAGGACTAGAGGGCACTCCACGTTCTTGTGCCCACCATTGCAAACCTCGCACTTTGGCACTGCTTCTGGTGTCTTCAGCTGAGCTACCGGTAGGTCCATCTTCTCTGTAAGTGCTGCTATTTGTGGATCGGGTTCTGCAGGTGTACTTGGGGAAGCAACATCAAAAACGCCCCTCCTCTGACTTGGCTTCTCGATCTACCAATGTGCACTTCTCTCGGCTAGCTCTTTTACTAAACTGTATGCTTGAGTTGGTGTCTTGTTGAAAAGGTTGCCTCCTGCTGCTGCATCAAGGGAGGCTCTGCTAGCAGAAGTGATGCCTGAGTAGAACAGGTCAACAAGATGGTGCACTTCAAAACCATGGTGGGGGCACCTCCTTAACAGTTTCTGGAATCTCTCCCAAGCTAAATGTAGATTCTCGCTCTCAAACTGCCTGAATGATGTAATGTCACTTTTGAACTGTGCAGTCTTCGCATGAGGGAAATTTTTTGCCAAAAACACAGCTACTGTAGTTTCCCAATCAATGAGAGAGCCTGGTGCAAGCGAGCTGAGCCAATCTGCAGCATCATCCTTTAGGGAGAACCGGAACAGCTTCAGGAAAACCTGCTCAGGAGTCACGTCCTTGTACTTGAAGGTGCCACAGTATTCCATGAACTTGTTAAGGTGTGCATTGGGGTCTTCATGGTAATCCCCACCAAATTGTCCCGAATTCTGGATCATCTGGATCATTGCTGGTTTGATCTCGAAGGAAGCAGCGGTGATCTCGGGGTTAATGATACTAGAGGTAGCGTTAGGCCTCTTGGCCTTTAGCAGTTCCATGATAGACCGATCAGCCATTTGTTCTTTTTCACAACCTTCCTCAGGGATAGCTGCGATAAGGTCCTCATTGGCTCTCTGTCTGATCAAAGCCGCCTTGCATTCTTTCCTTAACCTGCGAGAAACACGTTCAATTTAAGAATCAAATCACAATGGAGCATGACTCCTAGAACGTCGGTTCATAGGAAGCTAAACAAACAAATCAAACAGTTCAATTTAAACTAATTACAATCAGAATAGTCCCCGGTAACAGCGCCAAAAACTTGATGCTCGTAAAATATATAGCAGTTAATAGGACAAGTATATCCTATCGCAACAAGTAGTAAATGTACTAAGCACGAGATCGAACACAGAGGCTATCATCACAATTAGTAAATCATTTAGGCTAATCCATCTGTTTAGTAAGTTGAATGCATATTGGGGTGTTGAAAGACTAAAATAAACGGTAAAATAACTAAACGAGCAATACACGGGGTAGGTTATGAATCAATGAGGGTTACAACCTAGGATGAGGAATTCATTGATTAATTCCTATGTAAGGATTTAGGGAGTTCAGGTTTATGTATTGCTAATAAATGACGGTAATTACCCTAGCAAGAAATACGAACGTGATCAAGGTCCATACAACCTATTTACATGCATTCAGCTAACGGCTTGGTTAGGCATATAACCTAGGACATGTAAAGCATTACGTTCTTTGGTAATTAAGACTAACGTCGTAGCCCAGCCACGAAGCCACACTTCTAGTGTCGTAGCGAGGCCAAATCATACAAATTGAGATTAGGTAATCTCCTGTCAGTTTCATATCTATCTATAATCCTATCTCTGTCAGGTTCTAGGAATTAAGCATATATATATTTCATGCTAAATAATCTTCATCGAATCATATCTAACAATAATCCTATTCCTATCAGTTTCAAGGCATTAAGCATACATTATTTGATCAATTAAAAGCAACCACATAAACCCTAGGTCCCTAATCATACATATCATACAATCAATTTCATCCCCATCCTAGATCGGATGGGGATTAGTTCATAGACAAACTAATTATGATAAAGAGGCAATTAGGAATAACGGAAAACATATCAATAAATTATAAAGATAAAGATAAATGCAGAGAAAGAAATTCGAAACCCGTTTATCTGAATTGATTACAAAATAATGACGTCGATGCCCGCCCGTTAGATCGTCATTCGAAGGAAAAATAGAAACTACACTATTAAAGCTAGCAAGAAAAGTATTCTGCGGAAATAAATTATACTAAAATTGAATACAATCCGATTAGGGTTTTCAAGAGAAACTAGCTCCCTATTTATAGACATAGGGAGAGAACAGGGGTAACTTAGGCATAATAGGGGTAAAAATCGGTGGGTCCCGGCTTGTTTTGCGTTTCCCAGCAAAGGGGGAAAGCGCTGGTGCACCTTCCCTCGCCTCATCTCACCGAGACAAGGGATGTCTCGGCGAGACGGGGTCCTGTCTCGATGAGATAGGCTTGTGTCTCGCCGAGATAGGCTTCAGCTTGTCTTGATTTCTTCTCGTTTGGTCCCTGATGCGCCCAGAACTCCCCAATGGTCCCTGACCAATCCAGAAAATGCCCAAAAGTCCCTGAAAACACCTAAAAACACTAAAAATAGCGTAAAAAGAAGAAAATACTAAATTTAACTCAAAACTATCAAATTAATACCAAAATTAACCAAAAACTAAACTAAAACAATCTAAATTACTCCTAAAACACTATAAATTTGGGACGTATCATCGCACCCTGATACCATCGCTCAAATATGGCACATGCTAATGATCTATTGTAGCACGTAAGATACGATCGAAGATCCCCTCCCAACACCCGTGAGGCAATGTGTCCTAGAAAACTAGGTATCACGGAACCATCACTAGGGCCACCATCCACCGGTCCAGAAACAATCCAGCTACGGTCCTCAGTAGCTTTGGATCGTTTTCTGATCCCTGAAATAAATAATACTCAATTATAAATAATACTAAAATTATAAATAATACTAATACTATAAATAATACTAAAATTATAAATAATACTCAATTATAAACAATACTATACTATAAATAATACTAAAATTTTAAATAATACTCAATTATAAATAATACTATACTATAAATAATACTAAAATTATAAATAATACTCAATTATAAACAATACTTTACTATAAATAATACTAAAATTTTAAATAATACTCAAATATAAATAATACTAAAACTATAAATAATACATGTACTAGCAAAGCGACCACCCCTACGCTGTCTGCTCGAGTCCTGGGTCAGCTGCACATCATCATCACCATCAGATCCCGACCATCGCTGTGCCTCGGTTAACTCCTGAAAATACTCATCAACTATGTCAATACTAGGATCTCGGTCTTCCAAATCATCCGCCCCCTCTTCCCCAAACTGGGCTGATCCAACACGGGCTGCTCTATCTCAGCCCCCCGCACCTGCTGCATCCCAGCCCCATCTCCATCTACGACCTGATATATCAATACCACGTCTTCTCGTATGACTTGGTGTATCCTCCTCATCCATATCTAGCTGCCTAGCTGCTGACGGGATAGATTTCCCCGCTACACTCTCCTGCTCCATCTATACATATTCACCACATTATTTAACTAAAATTAACTAAAATTAACAAAATAAAAATTTAACTAAACTAAATTAACAATATAAAAATTTAGTTACACTAAATTAAGCAAAATAAAATTTACAACAACTAAATTAAACAAAATAAAATTTACAACATCTAAATTTAACTAAAATTAACAAATTAAAATTTACAGCATAAAAATTAACAAAACTAAATTAAACAAAATAAAATTTACAACAACTAAATTTAACTATAATTAACAAAATAAAATTTACAACATGAAAATTATAATCAAATTAATAAAATAAAAATAACAATAATAAAAATTATAACCAAATTAAATTAACTTAAAAAAATTCATAATTCGCCACACGGGCGTGAGGCTATCACGCCCTCATATAGGTAAGGGCGTGAGGCGATCATGCCTCACCACATGTGACAGTGTATGAACATCACGTCATCGCATGTGGTGAGGCGTGAGGCCATCACGCCGTCACCTGTGGTGCGGCGTGATGTTCATATGCCACACCAGAGGTGACGGCGTGATGGCCTCACGCCCCACCCTCCGATTCCGAAATCTCCAAATATCCAAAATCGAATAAAAAAACATCCAAAAATCAACAAAATCAAATAGAATTTCGTACCATAGTCCTTTTCCTTTGCCGCTCCTCCCCCACGCCAATGTTTTCGTTGATAAATTAATCTGGATTTGATCCAAGAGAGTTTAGGGTGTTTGAGAGGTTTTGAGAATTTTCAAATTTTTTCAAAGGGTATTTCGGTCTATTCCCGAGCCTAAGTGTGGGAATTAAGGGCTAGGTATAGTAATTCACTATTAGAACTACATACTTCGACCTTGGTCATTTTACTTCTTTTTAAGACACATGCAATACATCTTTCGCATGCATCTTACTTTTTTTTGTTTTGCAACCGAATGATTAATTGATTACATTTTACGAAAGTTTAAGGAGCTTACTAAACATTTAATGCAAGTTGAGGGAGCTAACAGGACACTCTGAAAGTTCAGGGGCCAATCAAGCTTTTTGGACAAGTTCAAAGGACGCATACGACTGCACAAAGGACTTTGTATGCCATTAAACCTGGAAAATGAGTTTGATATCTTCTGTGGAGAGGTTCCATAAGGCATATTTAGCAATTCAGAATTTGTATTGCTAGATTTCAAGAGGCTATGATCTCCAACACTCAATCCAAACCTCTTAAAGAAGCATAGCCATAAACAAGCCTAAAGACTTAAACCAGTTAATGGTGTTAGAGATAATCTTCTGTATTATCTCTACTTATTATCTGCAGGATAATTACTCCCAAAACACTTATAGAAGTACACTTGTATTGATAGTCTTAGCAATGCATTAGGTTTATACTTGCTCTCTTCAGTAGTTCATTAGGATTAAACTACTTGTCATATATATATATTGTTTATATCAATACAAACCCTAATTAAGGGAATCAATTCAATCACAATCTCTCTCTCTCTCTCTCTCTCTTTCAACCTCTCTTAATTTCGATTTCTATCAACATGGTATCACGAGCCTCGTCTGGTCCGGCCATGTCGGGATACCTTCCCCTACATCCGCCTATCGGAGCTTAATCCGAACCTTCTTTTTCTACAATGTCCGCCTCGTCGCAACTTGATGGAATCGACAGTTCTGCTGCGTCTGGCCATTAGTCTGCCACTGCTAGTAGCCTCTACTGCCGGCGCTGGCTTTCATCTGTCATACGACACTGAATATACAAATGCCACGGCTTACGCATCTTTTCTGCAACCTTCCTCTGGTTGGAGGTTTGAATCTCCGTTTACAACTCCTGAACAATCTTTTGTTACCTCAAGCTATTTGTTCGATAATAAGGATTCTGGCGTCATTGCTCGCACTAGAACAAATCATACGGCTCCTCAATTATTTCCTCCACTAGGTAATAACTCTCAACCAATTATCAGACCTGGTTTTGTTCCTCCACCCTTCTATCATAGTTCTCAATTACCTTCTTCTCTTCATACTCATACTTCAGATTCTTTTTTGTCCAATCCTGGTCCAATTTTTCAATCTCACCAAAACCGTGAACATCCATGAATCCTGTTTATTCTACTTCCACAACAAATTTTGTTCATATGACTCGTCCACCTCCTACCCACACAGCCACTCATACAAAATTAACACCTCACAACTACAAAGCCTGGAGAATGGCAATTGTGTCCACCTTGAAATCTCACCACTACTTTGAACATATCATTAGCAACAATCCACCACCACCAAAATTTTTGTCTCGAAGTAGCTTTCTATCTGATCATGATAACTTGATGCTTAATCCTGCTTATACTGTTTGGGATGATCTTGAGAATACTGTTATGTCTCTGTTGTTGCACTCTCTTACTGAGGAGATTTATCCTCTCATTACTTGCTTTCACTATTCACATGATATTTGGGTGGCGTTTGAGCAAGCATATGGTATTATTACTGATTCTAGGCAATTTCAATTGAGTCTCTTGAACA
Organism: Euphorbia lathyris; assembly: GCF_963576675.1. NCBI lineage: Eukaryota > Viridiplantae > Streptophyta > Magnoliopsida > Malpighiales > Euphorbiaceae > Euphorbia > Euphorbia lathyris. The sequence goes on along the minus strand of NC_088912.1, from coordinate 58,108,711 downwards.
GAATAATATGTCCATCACTGAATATATGAAAAAATTGAAAACTATTTTGGATGATCTTACTGCTTCTGGTAATCCATACCTTATGCACCTTTTGCCGTCTTTGCTATATAAAAACGTTGGTGAGGCCTTTAAATCATCTATTCAAAATCTAATCACACAGAAAGGCATGCACATTGGTTTCTATGAACTGTTAAGCAATCTTAAGACTGTTGAGGGTTTGGTTGAATCAACAAAAAAGTCTGAATTCATATTATCTACACTAAGTGAAAACACTCTTGAAGCAAATGTGTCGACTGTTTAACCCAATGCTACTGCAAAAAGAAATAAAAAGAGGAGGGGTGGAAAATGCTTCAATTGTGGTGATCTTGACCACTAGGAAGATAAATGCAAGCGTCCAAAGGGGTATGCAATACAGAACCGGTCTGGTGTGTAGGCCTATGCAGCATGGAAGACTCCCTTGGATCCATTCAGTGGTCTGCCCCAACCTTGGTCTCCGTATACTGGAGCCACATACCACATGACTGCCAATCCTCATCATCTCCAATACATGCATCCTTATCCAGACTGTGACAGTGTTCAATTTGGCAATGGGCAAGGTTTGAAAATCTCTCACTTTGGTCACTCAAAAATTCATAATTTCAATATTAATGATGTTTTACTTGTGCCTAAACTCACCAAATCTTTATTATCTGTTCAAAAATTCTCTCGAGATAATTCTTGTTTCTTTGAATTTTGGCCTAATCATTTTCTTGTAAAGGATCAAGCAACTGGGGAAATCCTGTTACGCTGTTCGAGTAAGGATGGACTTTATGTGCTTCCACCCAGCTTAAAAGAGGCGCTAGTAGGAGAGAAGGTGTCTTTTGAACGGTGGCATGCACGCTTGGGGCACTATCAGAATCAAACAATTAGCAAAATTTCAAGCACTCCAATCATTCTTACAAACAAATGGTATTGTTTCTGATCTTGGGGGTGAATTTCAAGCACTCCAATCATTCTTACAAACAAATGGTATTGTTCATAAAATTGCATGTCCTCACACTCATGCTCAAAATGGCATTGCTGAACGCAAAATTCGACATGTTGTTGATACTTGTCTTACCCTGTTAGAAAATGCGTCTCTTCCTCTTTGTTTTTGGAATTATGCCATGATTCACAGTATGCGTATGATTAACATTCTCCCTACCAAAATTCTTTGTGATAAATCACATTTTTTCCTCCTTCACAAAAAACAACCAACATATTCATTATTACGGGTATTTGGAAGTGGTATCTTTCCTCTACTCCGACCTTACAATCGACATAAGTTTGAATTTCGTTCCAAATTATGTGTCTACTTAGGCCATTCCTCTAATCATTCTGGTGATTTGTGTCTTGATTTATCAACAAAAATAATTTACATATGTAAATTCGTTCGACATCAGGAGGACAACTTTCCAGCAGCTCAACCCGTGCTACCTCCCGCACCTACTAGCGCTGATCTTGCCGCTGAAGCTCATGAGATCCCGTCAATCCTTGGACCGTATCCAGGTAATTTTTCCATGCCATCTTCTTTTAATCCCCTCGCTACTTTTTCTCTTCCCTCTGTTCCGCTTCTCGCTATTGTGTCCTGCTCACAATTCCCTGTTCCGATACATTTGGACTCCAACCCGTGCAATATCGAACCTGCTCCTCGGATTAACAGCAAAGTAGTCGTTGAACCGGCCTTGCATGATGCATCGACTTCGCACGCTACATCGGCTCTGGGCGGTGAACATTGCAGTGACGTTGAACCCACCGGTGCGATGCCTCCGCGCTATTCCGCAAAGCCTACTGCTGCACCAGTCGTAACTTGCAATTCTGCTCCAAACGATAATCGTAATTCTGCACCAGCCACAACTCGCGATTCTGATGCCTCTGATCCAACACCATTCATGTCGATTGTTCCCTATGATAATATGAATAACATCACTATATTCGACCAACTACAGACAGAGTCGTGCGATAATCAACCAAACTCTACGCAACTCTCTGTTCTTCCTGCGCCCCCGCCTGCGTCTCTAACAGTGCCTCCACTGGGTGTGTCGTCTCGCCTATCTCGGCCTCCAACACGTCAAACCCGCAAGCCCATTCTTCCCCGCAGGCTTGACATGCAGCTTCATCACACCACTCTCAATTCTCGTGGTCGTTTTGAAGCCCTCCTCTCTTCACATGTCGACGGCACAGTTGATCCAACCTGCTTCAGTAAAGCAAAAAAATCACAAGAATGACGCCAGGCCATGTTCGATGAAATCAAGGCACTCCTTGACAATGGCACTTGGCAACTTGTTCCACGACCTCCTGGAAGACATATTATAACCTCACAATGGCTATTCAGAACAAAAATAAAGAGTGATGGCTCCATCGACCGCTATAAAGCTCGTCTTGTGGCGCGTGGTTTCACTCAAAAATCCAGGATTGATTACAAAGAAACATTTAGTCCAGTGGTCAAGGCAACAACCATTCGAACTGTCTTTACCATAGCCGCATCAAATGGTTGGTTCATTAATCAACTCGATGTGTCAAATGCGTTTCTTCATGGAAACCTATCAGAAACCATTTTTATGGAACAACCTCAAGGTTTTCATGATCCGGAATAACCAAATGTTGTGTGTCGTCTCCATGAGAGCTTGTACGGGCTAAAACAAGCACCTCGTGAGTGGTTCACACGATTATGGAATTTTTTGGTCTCTTTTGGCTTCAAAATGTCTCTAACAGATAACTCCTCTTTGTTCACAAGCATGGTCGAACACAAATATACATATTATGTTATGTGGATGATATCCTTATCATGGGCAATACTCCGGATCACATTGTTCACACAATAGCTTCTATTGAAAAAGAGTTTCTGATTCGCAACTTAGGTAATGCTAAGTACTTCCTAGGTATTGAAATTCAGTATTCAAAAGAGGGCATTCATTTATGTCAAGCCAAATATTCCTCTGATATACTGGATAGGGTCAAGATGGCTGATTCAAAGCAGATTTTAACACCTATGGCTACTACACCAACGCTATCCAAATCGCTAGGCACTAGTCTTCCATCTGGAGATGAGTACCGTAGCATTGTGGGTGCACTTCAGTATCTTCTTCTCACTCGTCCTGATATTGCATTCGCTGTTAATACATTATGTTAATTTCTTCATTATCCGACGGACGAACATTGGAAGAGCGTCAAATGGGTTCTTCGGTATCTTCAAGGCACTTTAAACTATGGCATTACGATGTCTTCGAAGCCCATTGATAATGTACACTATTATTCTGACAGTGATTTGGGTGGATGTCCTGACGATAGACGATCCACGGGTGCCTTCTGCATCTATCTCGGTAAGAGTATCATCTCATAGCAAACACGTAAACAACCAATGATAGCTCGCTCATCCAATGAAAGTGAATACAAAGTAGTTGCAAATGCTACGGCCGAACTTCTGTGGATTCAATCGCTTTTGTCAGATTTAGGTTTCCAAATACCTAAACCTATACAACTATGGTGTGACAATGTAGGTGCCATCTATCTCACATCCAATCCTGTGTTTCATGCTCGCACAGAGCATATTAAACTTGACTATCATTTTGTTCGTGAACAAGTCACTAATGGGTACCTCAGCGTTCGTTTCATTCCAACCGATGATCAGGTGGCTGACATCCTAACCAAGCCGCTACCCAGTCTGCGGTTTGCGCGGCTTCGCTCCAGATTACTCGTTCAAGATCGGCATCGGCTTGCGGGGGGAGGAGGGGGGGGGGTGTTAGAGATAATCTTCTGTATTATCTCTACTTATTATCTACAGGATAATTACTCCCAAAACACTTATAGAAGTACACTTGTATTGATAGTCTTAACAATGTATTAGGTTTATACTTGCTCTTTTCAGTAGTTCATTAGGATTAAACTACTTACCATATATATACTGTTTATCAATACAAACCCTAATTAAGGGAATCAATTCAATCAAAATCTCTCTCTCTTAATTTCGGTTTCTGTCAATTGATGGAGAGGGGAAAGCAATTCATCGAGCTAGACGAGGTCAAAAATGGAGCCGGAATCTGATAAGCCCGCAGCCCAAACCGAGAAAGCTAAGCGGGGCAAGAAAGAAAAAGAGGTTCATACAAGCTTCATTACTCTCAATGCTTCGACAAAAAATATTCTCATATGGATCGAGATAAGCCTTGATCAAAAGGGGAAAGGTACAATAAAGATTTGAACACCTATTTTCGATTCCACCGAGTAAACAACCATGGCATGAACATTTGTTTCAAGCTGGGCAAGGAGATAAATAGATTTGATCGAGAAAGGAAAATTGAACAAATTTGTTAAAAGATATGGCGAGGACACCGAGAGGAAAGAGTCCGACAACAAAAATTCTAAATTGAAAATCTTAGTCCCAAAGGTATGATCCTCTAAACCATTCCTTTTCAACTTTCAACCCCATATACGTTCTGCATTTTGATGCCTTGGTTATAAAAGCTAAAGTTGAGGGTTGATGTCAAAAGGTCCATTAATATAATTTGCCAAAAAGGCATTCAAAGAATTAGTATCCCTTAATAATGATGAAGTGTCAAACAGGAGAAGGTGGAAAGAAGTGGAAGGCGGACTGCAAATTCACCATCATTAACAGGTCACTGGCCTACAACGCTATCTGGTATGCCTTTCCTATCAAAATCTGAGACCCTACAGATCCCTATCTAATGATGAATAAACGTGGCTCAGGAAACATATATATCTTTTCTGAAATCTGGAGTGATGAAGGCCAAAAAGGAGAATTCAGGAGATGAGCTAGAGGAACAATTTCAAAAGGATATGAAGACCCAGGATAAATAATCAACAAATCATTCGATATCACTTACACACAGCTAGAATGCAAACAGAAATAGTGAATGTTATCGCACATTTCGATCTTCTCAAATTACCGAATATGGTTATATTATAACCCTATATAAAGATATGAGTTTGCAAACTTTGCTAGTGTTGTCAAAAAGCTTGAATTAACAACTCTTCAAAGCAGTTGTAAACACAAGTATGTAGAAATACAATGGGCGGGGAAGGATGATATTACATCTCTTCCCTACACGTAATCGGAAACCGAACTTAAAATCATCGCGACTTCCTTATCCAAATTACCTGAAAGGGTCAATTTTGAATTTAATTGGTGTCCAATCAGACTGTCAAACTGATTGGTGGCGACTCAAAAACCCTATGACTAGTCTCTCTATAGGGACCGAGCCGTCGAAGTCGATAGTTCGCGATCCGCGAGCACATGCACGATAGAAACTATGGGAGCCCTACATTCACACTTATTAAGCTAAGGGTAGGATTCTTTCAGTTCTTTTACTTTTTTTCAAAGTAACAGAAGAACCATGTCTTTAACCGTCGGAGTCATTTTCTTGGGCTTGGAAGCAAAGGCAGAACTAGGAGTGCATTGTGAATCTCATTACTGTGTATTGTGATAACAATGGAGCCATTACACAAGCAAAGGAACCACTGTCTCATAATCATCCAAGCATTACCTCAAGCGATATCATCTCATTAGAGAGATAATAGCCAGGGGAGATGTGAGAATAGAAAAAAGTGCCTACTGAGGACAACGTTGCAGATCCATTGACCGAACCATTACCATAAAGAGCTCACGATAGACATCTTAGTTCTTTTGGTATTAGTTTCAGGAACAATTAGCTTTAGTCCAAGTGAGAGAATGTTGGAGTTTAGTGTCCTAAAGACAATTGTTTTAAGATATAAATATTAATGAATAAATTGTTTATTTAATCATTTGTTTAATCAGATATATAGCATTAAAATGTAACTATATATAAAGGCACAAATCTTTCATAAAGAAAGTAATCCTAAGTTTGTTTAAGTAATTATAAAGTGTTCATACAAGCATGAAGTGAGACTATACTTTATAATAAGATAAATAAACTTAAAGTTAACCCAAGTCAAGTAATATGTTATAGGGGTTGGCATATTATTGTTGAGACTTGCATGTAACAGTGTTTTCTATCGAGACAGACATCTGATCTCACAAGCTTTAGATATTCAGATATCTAGACAGTTACATGGATCCGGTGAAGGAGTTCATTAGGATTGGGACCCGACTTGAGATAACAGTATGGATTGATTTATCTAATGTGTCAACTATTCATCTCATTGGTATTAGTAGGTATAACTAATCCTCAGACTCAAACATTCGTTAATTAGTGATTCTGGATTATGGAGTGTGATACTTTGATTCTGTGCGAGCACGATCCACTACAGGTGAGAGCCTGGGAGCATGCTTGGATATCACATAAAGTAATTGCAGAATAGTTAATGTCAGATTGAGCATTCGTCACTCCTAATAAGTGGGAGATATATCCAAATGGCCGCTTGTGGTGAATTAACTGAAATCCTTGCAAGGTGATAGAGTTAAGAGTAAAAATAGATATTTCACTTAACTTATCTTTCAGAGTGAATTCAATATGTACAAGTAAAACGGACTCTTCGTTATATATAACCTTGACACGTTCCATGGTTATAAGGAATTAACCAATAGGATATAGTTGATGAAGGGATCGTATTATAATGTACGTAATGCATAAAGGTTAACGTCAGTTATCAACCTGACTTCTTAATTGCTCTGGGCGAATATCATAGGTTCTGCTAGTAACAGCTCGCGACAGTATTCTGTTATATATATGTTGGAATTAATCATGATTAATTAATTTCAAAGGATATATACGGCTAGTAGCAATAAAGGACCTAATGGGTCGCATATGGGACTTGGAACCAGAGGACGAAAATATAATTAGTGAGACACTAATATATGGGCCGAAATTTGTAATTAAATTAGGGATAAATTAATTTGATTAATAATTATAATTGGATTAGAGTTGTGAATTAAATTAAAGGATTATCTAATAATATTAATTAGAGATTTTAATGAGATTGAAACTCTAATTAATTATCCCTAATAATAGTTAAATTACTAATTTGATTAGTGATATTATATGAATATAATTAGTTATTATTTAGATAATAATAAGTATTTATTTAATTATCTAATTAGTAATCCTATTCCGAATAAGATTCTAATTTATTAATTAACTAATACAACTAAGATTAGGGCTTTGAGAAGTCTATAAATAGACTCCCTAACCCCCATATTTCGACACACTCAAAAGAAAATGAAGAGGAATCGTTTCGTCTCCGTCTCGGCTAATTTACATTGTTTCTTACTCTCTCTTTGATCTCGTATCGATTCTATTAGAGATAATCATTGCGATTGTTTATTATTAAAGTTGATTACTGATAAGTTATTGTTTTCTGTGTTGAACAAATCGTTCGTGGCTCACGGATTAAATATAAGAAGTTGTGGGCACTTCGTTTGCAATTGTAGATAGTTCTTCAGAAAAGGTATTTCATTATAACTCTCTTTATATGAAATAACAATTAACAGATCTTGGAAAGGGGAAATAGATAAAATAGATAAAAATGTATTATTCCGCTACGCCTATGATTGTCTATTTTCCTACAGAGACTACTGTAAGTATCACGAATATTTGAACCATAGTAGCCAGGTATGTTTTGGTTTTAGGAATGTTGTGCATGATAGGATAAACTAAGGAATACTTCAATTCCCAGAGAATAAGGAAAGCATGCTGACAAATGATGGCCTTTTCCCTGAGGTTAACATGATTGCCGTCACTTCATTAGAATGGTGGGGGGGGGGGGGGGGGGGCGAAGTAAAAAAATTTTCTAGCCTAAAAACTCGACAAGTCTGGGTACCAAAGACGATAATATCAACGGCAATGTCAGAAGATAGTTTGATTCGATGGCGAATCCCGAAGAAGAAATGTGTGCAACAACAGCGCAAATATTTCGTGACACCTAAATGCACAAAACGTATCTGCCAGTTGCAAATCAATAGCCACTAAGTAATTCCCCAAGTCTCGCTCAAAAAATGCAAAAAGAAGAATAAGAATGAGAGAGGTAAAAAAAGAAAAAAAAATCAGAATGAGGAAGCCAGCTTTAATTCTAATAACACAAAATAAAAAAAAAGCAAAAACAAAGAGAAAAATATTCGAATTCGCGTCGGGGATTTCATCTTTCAAATCTGGTGTATAACAACCTCTTTGATCTTGCCTTTTGATTCAGAGGTGAAAACCTGAAGGAGAAGGCATATAAACCTGAGAAGGAAGAACGAAGGAGCACAACCATTAAAGCATCCGCGAAGGATCACATGAAGAAGGTTTATTTAGATAAGCCCACTCCAAAGATGACCCATCACATCAAACCGTTGTATGTCAATGCCCATATGGATGGCAAGTCGATATCCAGGGTGCTCGTTGATAATGAGTTGACTGTTAACATCATCAGAAGATGGTCCTAGCCTTAGAAAGAAGGAAGATGACATCATGCCATCTGAAGTATTGGTGTCGGTATTCATTAGTGAAATTACAAAAACATATGGTTTTTTACCACTGGAGCTCACTGTTGGCAGCCACACCACCGTGGCCACCTTCTTCATGGTAAATTCGAGAACAAGTTATCAGGCACTGCTTAAAAGGGATCGGATTTATCCAACTCGTGCATCTCATCGTCTCTGCACCAACTTCTTCTATTCTAGAAAGAGGACAATGTGGAGGTCATTTGGGAAAATGAGAAGCCCTTCAAAACCTTCTCGGACATAGTGAAAGCTAGGGTATATAAGGAGACCATCAGCCCAATCAAAGTCGGGACTATAATAAAAAAGAGTCAATCTATGAGATTAAGAATATCTTAAAGCCAACTGCGATTGTGCCTTACTATAGGCCTATTTGTAATGAGTCGGTAATCGAAGAGATCTTATAATCAAGTCACAATCAGAAAAAGAAGTAGTAGCATCAGCCACTATATCATAATTGAATGTGCAATAGCTCATGGAGAAGTTTATGTAGAAAGCAAAGTGGCGATCTCAGATGTCGAAGCCCTAAGAGGTACGAAAGAGTTAGTTTTACAAGAGGAGGAAATCTATCTTAAGGACGTGAAAATGGCCAACCCAAAATTGGAAGACGAAGGCTCCATCCATGGTTGCGACCCTTTAGAGAGGTAAATTTGGGGATAGAGAAAGAGCCTCATATTACATTTGTCAGTAGCCTATTGCAACCTACCTTAAAGGAAGCCATCATTGAATTGCTCCGGGAATTCAAGGATTGTTTTGCCTGAAATTGTGATGAAATGCTCAGGCTAAGAAAAGACGAGGTGGAGCATAAACTGTCGATTAACCCGAGTTCAAGCCTTTCAATCAACTGTCGAGGATGATGAGCAAGGAAGTCGAGAGGAAGATAAAATAAGAGATAGAAAAAAAATAAATCTAACTTTATCCGGCCAACAAGGTACATAAAATGGTTATCCAATGTCGTCCCCGTAGTGAAAAAGAATAGTAAATTGAATGTATGTGTAGATTTCCAGAATTTAAATTTAGCTACGCCTAAAGACGTATATTTGATACCTATTGATAATATATTTGTAGATCTTGTGTCTAAAAATGAATTAGTATCTCTTTGTGATTGCTTTGCTAGATATAATCAAATTCCAATTGCCGAAAAGGATGTTGCGAAAACAACTTTTTAGTGCCCAGGGTCGATTAGCACATTCGTATGGATTGTCATGCCCTTTAGCTTAAAAAACTTCGGGTCCACGTACCAATGGGCAATGCATGCCATCTTCCATGATTTGCTCGGCATCTCCATATAAGTTTACATAGATGACATTGTCATCAAACTTAAGCGAGAAAAAGATCATATGGAGCATCTAAGGAAAAGCTTTGAATGAATGCAGAAGTACAACCTGAAGCTCAATCCCCTGAAGTGTGCATTCGATGTCAAAGCGGGAAACTTTCTCAGTTTCCTAGTCCTTCAAGAGGGATCAAGATTGACAGGAACAAAACAAAGACGATTAAAGAAGCACAACCCTCGAAGAATAAGAAAGAATTACAATGATTTCTAGGCCAAGTCAATTATTTAAGACGATTCATATCGAACTTGGGCGGAAAGGTCAGAGCATTCTCGGACTTATTAAAGCTCAAAGACGAAGAGAGTTTCAAATGGGAGGATAAGCACCAAGTGACGTTTGAAGAGATTAAAGCTTACCTGAGTAGTCCCCCTGTGTTGAGGCCACTAAATGAAGGTGCGATGCTCAAATTATACATTTTGGTAGATGATGAGTCAGTTGGATTCTTACTCGCTCAAGATAATGATAACGAGCATGAACAAACAATCTATTACTTAAGTCAAATGTTGATTCCAATAGAGACACGATATAGCCCAATTGAAAAGACATGCCTAACAACACTATACTTCTCTTAAACAAAGTTGCGGCATTATTTGCTCAAATCGAAGGTGTACGTAATTGGTAGCACGAATTTGGTCAAGTATATGCTAAATCAACCTATCCTTTCTGGAAGGATAGGAAAGTGGTCCCTAGCATTGGCTAAATTTACGCTAATTTATCTTCCCCCAAATGGTAGTAAAAAGAAAAGCTATTGCAGACTTCGTAGTCGACCACCCTACCAATTTCCAATATCTGGAAGAGGCAGAACTTCCAATTTATCTGGCATATGGAGAGTCGTAGCAATCGAGGTTCAATGAGTCAAGCACAGACAATTCCAATGGAGTAGACATAGAAATTACATCTTCATCCGAAGCTAAAACAATACTAGCTGTCAATTTGGATTTTGAATGCACGAATAATCAAGAAAAATATGAAATTTTAATCATATCGATAGAAATCCTAATTGATTTAGGAGAAAAAAAAGATCCACATTTCCGGTGACTTATCTAGTAATTCAGCATTTGATGGTGAGTACAAATGCTTGAGTCTGTCATTGTTGACGTATTTTGCATTCGCTCTTCAACTCCTAAAAGAATTAGATGAAGTTAGCTTGGAAGATATTCCAAGAAACGAGAACTAGGAAGCAGACAAGTTAGCTCAAAGTGCTTCGGGAATGAAGATTTCGAAGGAAACAATATACAAAGTAGCCACCATCAAAAGATAGAGGCATCCTTCAATCGCGAATAGAGGCATCCAATTTGAGTTCTTTGATATTGATGTAAACTTGACTCAGGATTAGAGGAAACCATTCATAAACTATCTTAACGACCCTTCCAAGAAGGTAAAATACTCACTAAGCATCCAATCTCAAAATTATATGATGTTGGTAGGTAACCTATATCGGAAAAGCTATAACGGGATGATGCTGAAACTCCTTGGTTTCTCAAAAGTAATGGAGGTGATGAAGTAAGTCCATGAAGGCGTTTGTGGAGCTCACCAATCTGGAAGAAGAATGTGATGGCTCATAAACCGATAGAGATATGTTTTACCTACAATCCTATGAGATTGTATCACTTATGCAAAGGGTTGTATGAAGTGTCAACTACACGGCCAAATTCATCATGTTCTGGAAAAAAACTACACTCAATTGTGAAGCCATGGCCATTTAGGGGACGGGCGATGGATTTAATAGGGAAAATATTTCCAGCTCCATCGAACGACTATTGCTTCATCATTGTCGCCACTCATTATTTCTCTAAGTGGGTTGAGGCGGCACCAATAAAGTAAGTAGGCCAGACGCAAGTCATCCAATTCATTAAGGAGAATTTAATTCATAGATTTGGGATTCCAGAATCCATCACCACAGACCAAGGAACTATATTCACGGGTGATGACATGAAAGAATTCATAGAAGAATACAGAATTAAATTGATTCATTCAATGCCATTTTATGCTCAAGAAAATGGACATGCTGAAGCATCCAACAAGATTTTGATCCGGATCTTGGAGAAAATGCTATAAGAGAATGGCATAAAATTCTTTCGGAAACACTTTGGGCAATACGTACGTCAAAGCCACGAGAAATAGGGGTAAGTCCATTTTTCCTAACTTTTGGTCATGATGCGTAATACCTTTAGAAGTCATTGTAACTTCATTATGTTTGATGAGTCAAAACAATTTGGAACCAAACAATTATATTCAAGCCATGATAATGGAACTAGAAAATTCAGATTATGAGAGGCAGAAGGTGCTCGACTATATGCTCATACATAAGAAAAAAGTGGAAGACTTATACAATAAGAAAGTAAAAGAAGAACTTCCAAGAAGGGGAGCTCGTGTGGAAATTAATTCTTCCAATCACGACAAAGGACCACGAGCTCGACAAATGGTCACCCAATTTGGAAGGTCCATTCCAAGTCCATAAAGTGCTTCCCGAGAATGCCTATTGGTTAAAGAGCTTGGGCGGAGAACCACGCAAAAGGTACGTCAATGCTAAATACTTAAAAGAAGTATTTCCAAAGCATGTGGGATGGGATTTGGTTGATTTAAGAATGAACAATTATGGAATAAATGGAAGAAATTGTGAAATTGTGTACATGTATGTGAATAAGACCATAATTTACAATTTCAGCCAAGAGGACTACACGGCGTGTGAAGAGCCCACACAACGTGTAGTCTCGGATGTAATATTTTTATTGGCAACATATAGGTCACACGGTGTATGGCCTTACTGTTGGGGTTTAGTTTCCTATAGACAATTGTTATAGGATATAAAGCAGTTGTAAATTAATCGTTCATTATCGTTTGTTTTATAAGATATAGTATGTTAAATTATATAAAGGCATTTATCTTTTATCAGAACTAATTAAGTTAAATAAAAGAAATCCCAAGTTTATTTAAGTGATCATAAAGTGTTCATACAAGCATGGAGTGAGACTAAACTTTATAATAAACCAACAAACTTAAAACAACCCCAAGTCAAGTAATATGTTTATGGGATTAACATAGTGCTTTTGAGACTTGCACGTAATAGTGTCTTTTATTGTGAACGGAGAGCTAATCTCACAAGTTTCAGATATGGAGATATCTACACAGTTATATGGATCCAGTGAAGGAGTTCATTATGATTGGGGACCTAACTTGAGATAACATGATGGATGGATTTGTCTAAATGTCACATGTTTCATCTCAAATGGTATTAGTACGTATAAGCAATCCGTAGACTCAAATAAATATTAACTAGTGATTCTAGATTATGGAGTGTGATGCTTTGACTCTGTGCGAGCATGATCCACTACAGATAGGACTCTGGGGGTGTGTGTGAGCATGCGTTGGGTATCACATAAAGTAATTGGAGGATAGTTAATGTTAGATTGAGCATTTGTTACTCCTGATAAATAGGAGATATATCCATGGCCTCTTGTGGAAGAATTAACTAGAAACCATTGCAATGTGATAGGGTTAAGAGTAGAAATAGAGATTTCACTTAACCTATCTATTTAGAGTTAATTCTACATGGATAAGTAAAACATACGTCTCATTAGATGTAACTTGACATATTCCATAGTTGCAGATTCGTATAAGGATATAACTGATGAGTTGTCGCATTATACTGGACCTAATACGTAAAGGTAAATGTCAGAATCAACCTGACTTCTATCGCTTTAAGGGAATGTGATGATTCTACCAATAACAGTATGCGCATTCATTCTTTTATATGTTTAATTTAAATTGGTTTGGTTAAATTAATTTAAATAAACATATACGGCTAGCCGCGGTAAGAACCTAATTGGTCACACATAGAATTAAGACCGACGGACGGAATGGTAATTTTGAGAGGGAGGACTAGCATGGGCTGAAATTTGTATAGGGATATTAAGTTGGATTAATTAATTTATTTAGACAATTATAATGTGATTATATTTATCGTTAAATTAATTAAAGGATAATATTAATTAGATAGTATAATGTGATTATATATCTAAATTACTATCCTAACTTAATTAAGTATTCTAATGGGATTAGAATTATATTATATTAGATATGGATAATATTAATAAATCCTTTTATTATCTAATTAAAAAAACGTAATGGGATCAGGGTTAAGAAAATCAAACTAGTATAAATACCCCTTATATGTATATTTCGGCCAACACAATTCCAAGAGAAAAAAATTATTCTCGTCCTTCATTCGATAAATTACTTCACCCGTTCCATTCGTTTCTTAGTTCCTGTGGATACCGTTAGAGGCAATCTACACTTGGTTGCTTTATTGGTTGATTGCAAACGTTTTAGTTTTGTTTTTATTTATGCTCGTGATTGATAGTGATATCCTCGTGGGCACTTCATTTGCAGCGGCAGATAGTTCGTCAACCAAGGTACATATCTTTAATCACTCTTTATATTAAATAACGATTAACAAATCTTGGAAAAAAGAAAATATATAAAAATAGATAAAATTTTATAATTTTGATGTGTCTAGGCTTGTCTATTTTCCTTCAGTGGTATCAGAAACAAGTTAAATCCACTATTTCATATATGAAAATATTACACAATAAACTAGATTTTATAAATTTATTATTAGATTGATTAATAAATATGATTTAATTAATTAATCTAATAATAAAGTAATGGTTTAATTATTTGATAATTAAAATAGATTCTAGAATTAATTTTAATTCAGACTAAAGTTAATATAAAATTTAAAATAATTAAAAAATGGGAACTCGTGTGACTCGGGGCTACTGCCGCAAAAGCAGCAGCCCCCGTATAGAGGCTGCTTCCGCAAGGCAGCAACTCATAGCTGCTACATCACAGCGGTGGGATGGGGACGGTTTGTCTCGGGACAGCCCGACCACACCAACCCATATTTGAAAAATTGTTTTTTAAATCAGTTTTTTATTTTTAATTTTAATTTCCAAAATATCTCGTTGGATTATTAACGTTTAATTAGTTTTGAAAATTTATTTAAGAGTTTAATTTAATTATATGTGGTATATTTAAATTAAAAGGTTAAATAAGTTTTGTAAAACAATTAAATATGAATAATCAGATTTTGTATAAGTTATATTTTATATCTAATTTATATTTATATTTGATATAGTTTGATTAGAATAAAATATAAAAGGATGCAAAATAAAATATAAAAGGATGCAAAATTAATTAAATAACTAAATTGATAGTAAAATTAGTTTAGGGGTTAAGTTGATTAACTAAAATATTACATAAATAGTTTATGTAATCAACCAATTAAATGTATTTAATTGACCCTTGGTATGGTTGGCGTTATGGACATTATTAGACCCCTCTATAAATTGTTATTTAGTCTTTTGGTATTTTTAGAAAATAGGGTATGCGTGTCATGCCTTATCTACTCTCTACTGTATTTCTCTTCTCACTTAAATCCCTTCAAATTAGTTGAAGTTATTCTAAATAGTATAAAAATTAACATTGTTGTAAATTCAAAGCGCAAAGGAAAAGATAGAGGACCTGGAGGATAAATATGTAATAGTTAGTATTAACCATAGGGTTGACCTTTTATTCTGTTTCTGGCTCAACGGAATAATTTAGATAATATGTCCATAACTGCCAATGTTGAATGTATGGTCTGATGTATTCTAAAGTAAATCAATACTAGGTTAGATTACGAGACTTAAAATAAATCTCTCACTAAACAGAAGTTGAGTCTATAAATAAGTTATAAATCGTTGCCCCTCCTAATATTATAATTCAATACGGCTTATCTAGTGGCCTTTGGGTTATTGAAAATCTCAAGGCTCGGGTAACACCAGAATTATTGAAAAGAGTTTTCACGAATCTAAGCTAAACGACTTAAACTAGTCTAAAGTAATTGGGTGAGTCATCTAGATTATTTGAAGCTGGTGGACAAAATGGTTGGGATTAATATTAAAACATATTAGTTACTAATGAAGACATTGGATCTTCATGGTCAGCCGGGTATATGAAGTGAGGTTGATGCCGCTCCGGTCGTCGGACCTGCATCGGGGGAGGCCCTCGGTATACACTCCGATGCTAAAGTTAGTAGGAATATATAAGTATAGAGATAAAGTAGTGTGTCGAGAGAAGAAGAGAAGTATACCTTCCCTTTATATGGGTATTTATAGTGAACATGATGGGCTTAGAGGGCTTTGCTTGTCTTGGGCTTGATTGGCTTGGGCCTAGTGGGCCGTATTCATATTCCGGATCAAGTAGTCCCCCCCTTCAAGGGTCCTTCGAGTATTTATGCGAGGTTCACAACATTCTAGGAGTAGTAATGGACGCAATTGCGTTGCTTGGGACCGCTTGTGAATAATAATGGTGCCGATTAGGACGACTTTATGAATAACAATGGATGAATTATACACGTCGAGGGACGATCTTCGAAAAATAAATGGTATATAGACATCGAATGACGTTCATCGATAAATAAATGACAATTTACGCGTCGAATGACGGTCTTCGAGAAATAAATGGTATATACACGTCCGGAGACGGTCTTCGGCAAATATGTGAATATGTACCTCGAGGGACGACCTTCGAGAGTTAAATGACTATATACGCGTCGAATGACGGTCTTCGATAAATAAATGATAATTTACACGTCGAATGACGGTCTTTGAGAAATAAATGGTATATACACGTCTGGAGACGGTTTTCGAGAAATATGTGAATATGTACCTCGAGGGACGACCTTCGAGAGTTAAATGACTATATACGCGTCGAATGACGGTCTTCGATAAATAAATGATAATTTACGCGTCGAATGACGGTCTTCGAGAAATAAATGGTATATACATGTCCGGAGACGGTTTCAAGAAATAGATATATAAGTGCCTAGGGGCCATCTTTAAGAAATAAATAAATATACATGTCCGGAGACGGCCTTCGAGAAATAAATATACACGTCCGGAGACGGCCTTCGACAAATAGATAAATATACACGTCCGGAGACGGTCTTCAAGAAATAAATATATAAATGCCTAGGGGCAATCTTTAAGAAATAAATAAATATACTTGTCCGGAGACGGCCTTCGAGAAATAAATATACACATCCGGAGACAGCCTTCGATAAATAGATAAATATATACGTCCGGAGACGGTCTTCAAGAAATAGATATATAAATGCCTAGGGGCAATATTTAAGAAATAAATAAATATACCTGTCCGGAGACGGCCTTCGAGAAATAAATATACACGTCCAGAGACGGCCTTCGACAAATAGATAAATATACACGTCCGGAGATGGTCTTCAAGAAATGGATAAATATACATACGTCGAGGGACGGTCTTCGAGAAATAAATGAACTGAATATACGGGTCCGGAGACGGTCTTTGAGAAATAAATAAATATATACACATCCGGAGATGGCCTTCGATAAATAAGTGATTATATACACGTCGAACGACGGCCTTCGAGAAATAAAATATATATGCGTCCGGAGACGGTCTTCGAGCAATAAATAAATACACGTCCGAAGACGGTCTTCGAGAAGTAGATGACTATATACACGTCAACCGATGGTCTTCGATAAACGAATAAACAAACACACGTCCGGAGACAGTCTTCGAGCAATAAATAAATACACGTCCGAAGACGGTCTTCGAGAAATAGATGGGTAATACATTTACGTCGCTTGGGATGACTTATGAGTATGATTGCGTCAAATGAGACGGCTTATGAATATAATAATTGACACCGTGTATGAACACTCGTGCATTAACAGATCATGAGTAGTCATATGCCATAATGGTCAAAATGGTGATAGTTTACATGAATGGTAGGAAAATGAACTAAATTTGTATAGTGCAATTGAAGGACACGTATATAGATACGTATAAAAGACTTGTGCCAAATGTTATAACATAAAGGTGCATTGGGGTGGGCAGTCACGTGCCATCCTAGCATAGTGATAATAATTTTAGCAATCTTAGTATGCGTACCTTTTTCCAAGTTACAGGTCGGACTTGACATATCCGGATAGCTCGGGTCGACCATGCCCTTCGTCCAGTAGGTTTCAACAGGTGTAGATCAACCTGATGGGTGCAAATCGCGTAGTTGCCATGCTTAGATTTTGAGAAGTCTCATCCAGGGAGCTTGACATCGGGCGAGTTGAATCGACGAGCTCCCAACTTTGGACGTCGAGCAGGGAGAAGCTTCCGACCTTGCAGCTTGATTGTAGTCGATGTCTTGGGATGAGCCATGAGATGGATACCACCAAGAAATCCATGGACTCAAATTTTTAATCTTCAGTTAATCATGCAAGGTCTGGCCAGAGCACCCTTTGAATTGACGGATGGGTTTCCCGCTGTTTGCATATCGACTTCGACGCTTTGAGAAGGTGATAAGTCTGCTGCTGCTATGTAAATTTGTTGAGCCTTGCTTGAGCTATTGATATGAATCCAACGTTGTGTTGGATTTAAGCTTCAGTATATGAAGTGTTCAAATTCTCTACGAACCTTGTAGAGGTGACCTTCGACTTCAGCCTACACGAGGGATTGATTTGGCTTCGACTCGTCTGTAATGTACGAATTCCAACATATACGCACCGACTTCGATGGTTCATAAAAGTGTGGACCGATGTTGACAGACTGAGAGGTAGGGATCCAAGAACCGTGGATTGACTTCGATGGGTCCGAAGGTCTCAAATCAACTTCGAAGAGCCAAGCCGTTGCAGGTCGACTTTGATAGTTCCGGAGATTGCCAAGGTTTAGGCCGTATTCGGAGCTCGATCATATGTCTCGATTGTGCTCAGAATGATGTGGATTCGATCCATGAGCTCCAAAGTGATTATTGATAAATGAACACGTTGCACTCCTCATGCCTATGAGGTATTGTGAAGAATATCTTTGTTTTCCACCTTGACAATATTGAACATCACGACTTGGACGCATCCGAAGGATTTCAACTGTCAAACGATGATCAACCTCGAAGGATTTTCAGGTGCTGAGGTGATTTTAACGGAACCGAAGGGTTCAGATCGACTGGTGCGGATCAACCTTGACGGACTCAAAGAGTGCCTCGCCAAAGTAGGGTTTTGTTTGCATATAAAATTCAGTTTTGATGAACCGTCTATGATTAGAGGTTGCGGACTGACTTTGACAAGTCGTGAACAGACCGAACCTGATAGGTCCTGAGCAGATCGGACCCTAAAACCGGTTTCAACAAATCCAAAGGATGTAGATCTATTTTCAAGTGTCTGGAGGTTACAGACCAGCTTTCATAGTTCCCGAGCAAACCAACTTCGACATGTCCTAAGATTACCGACTGATTTCGATGGGTCCTTAGCCGACCGATCCGACGAGTCCCAAGGTTCAAGGATGGACTTTGACCCCTTATATGCCTTCGTGAGAAATTCTTTAATGTATAAGAACTTTTTCTTTTGTCTCTGGAACTTCTAAAATTTATGATCCATGATTAACGGGCAAAATAGATTGAAAGACTGAGCAACTGAATCATGTGTTACTCCACGATCACCGCACCAAATAATGAAGACATTGGATCTTCATGGTCAGCCGGGTATATGAAGCGAGGTTGATGCCGCTCCGGTCGCCGGACCTGCGTCGGGGGAGCCCCCCGGTGTACACTCTGATGCTAAAGTTAGTAGGAGTATATAAGTATAGACATAAAGTAGTGTGTAGAGAGAAGAAGAGAAGTATACCTTCCCTTTATAGGGGTATTTATAGTGAACATGATGGGCTTAGAGGGTCTTGCTTGTCTTGGGCTTGATTGGCTTGGGCCTAGTGGGCCGTATTCATATTCCGGATCAGTTACTACTGTGGTTAGTAACACAATAACCTAGGAATCACATGGTAGATGTGGTTGATTACATGAATCTACCTATTGAATGAAGCTAACATGTTTTGAGTCATTATAGGGGAAACTTCACTAAATAGGATCCCAGCTCACTAAGTAGTTTATGAAATTCTTTGAATTAATATAGAGAGTTATTAATTTGGTAAAAATAGTGGGAGCAATTTAAACAACTAAAGTCATGTGTCTAAATTGTATCCTTAAAAAAAATGAACAACATTTGTCACTCTTTCTCACTCTCAAGTTATAAAAGTAAATACTCGTAATCATGTCTAAAATGGATCTGTATAATATATTATCCATAACAAACTGAATGGTTCAAACTTCACTAACTGGTTTCGCAACCTCAAAATTGTTTTGAAGTTCAAAAATATTGGGTATGTATTAGATACACTGATACCCATCGTGTTGGCTGATGATGCTCCCATTAAAGAGATCAATGTTTATTAGAAGCATCGGTTTGATGACGAACATGCGGGATGCATCATACTTGTGGTTATGACACTAGAGCTACAAAGGCAATATGAGAACACGGATGCCCATTCGATGATTGCACACTTGAAGGAGATGTTTGAGAAACAAACTCGATGTGAACGCTATGAGATAACAAATTTTTTGTTTCGCTCCAAGATGCAAGAGGGCTTTTCTGTCATGACAAATTGTGTCAAAAAGATTGGTTTCATTACCAAGCTTTGTAACATTGGATTTATGATGGATCATAAATTAAGTGTCGACTTAATTTTACAATCCCTCATAGAGAGTTATGCACAGTTCATCATGAACTATCAGATGAATGACTTACAAACCTCTCTTGAAGAGCTCTTGAACATGCTCAAGTTAGTTGAGCCCAATCTGAAGGAAGACAAGGTAGTGTTTGCGCTTGTTGTTGAGGGATCTCATAAGAGAACAGGGAAGTTTCCCAATTCTAGAGATTCCAAGAAAAACAAAGGTGGGAAACCGAACAAGCCAATGGAAAACAAGTAAGGAGCCCAAATGAGAATGCCACTTCTATGGTAAAGACGGGCATTGGAAGAGGAACTGCAAGGAGTACCTAGATTCTTTCAAGAATGGAAAAATAGGTGATTCAACATCTGGTATGTTCTATATTGAAATCAATTCAATTTCACAGTCTGAGTCTTGGGTATTAGATACCGGATGTGGATCTCATATTTGTACCAATATGCAAGAACTTGCATGTTGTAAACGAAGCAAGGGTTGATGCACTCGCAATTGGAGATTATGTTTTAACCTTACCATCTGGACTTATAATAGAATTAAGGAACTGTTTATATGTTCCTGAGATGTCTAGAAACATTATTTCTGTTAGTTGTCTTATGGATTATGGTTTTAATGTTTCAATAAATGATTCAAATTGTGATTTCTATAGAAATGGCATGTTCTATTTTTCAGGAATATCATTGAATGACATTTATGTATTCAATGATAAAGTTTATGTTTTCATAATCGATACCAAAAGACAAAAGATAGATAATTCTGCCTACTTTCAGCATTGTAGTCTAGGCCATATAAATAAAAGATGCATGCTTAAGCTACATCAAGATGGGCTTATAGAATCTATTGATTGTGAATCAATGGATACATGTGAACCTTATTTAAAAGGAAAGATGACAAAGACACCCTTTAGCAATAAATGTGAGCATGTATAGGATACTCTAGGTTTAGTACATTCAGATGTATGTAGACCTATGTTAGTTCAAGCAAGAGGTGGATTCAGATACTTCATTAGCTTCATAGATGATCATACTAGATATGTGCACATCTATTTGATGAAGCATAAATCAGAAGCATTTGAGATGTTCAAAAGCTCCAAGAATGAAGTAGAAAAACAAACAGGAAAGACTCTTAAAGTACTTCGATCAGATCGGGGTGGAGAATATCTTTCAGATAATTTTTTGAATTATCTAAACATGTGATTCGCTCACAATGGACTCCTCTCTTCCAAAGATGTTCTGGGTCTATGCCTTAGAAACTGCTCTATTTACCCTAAATCCATGTCCAGTAGCCATGTCCAAATCCATTAGAATCTTGCTTACTATTGTCGCTCATTTCGATTATGAGATTTGGCAAATGGATGTGAAAACAGCTTTCCTAAATGGAAACCTACTTGAGGATGTATATATGATGCAACTTGAAGGTTTCACATCGAAGGATGCAACTAAAGTTTGCAAACTTCAGAGGTCCATTTATGGACTCAAATAAGCATCTAGGAGCTGGAACAAACGTTTTGATGAAACTATAAAAACAATTTGGTTTCAAGAAAAACCCAGAAAAGGCTTTTGTGTACAAGAAAGTCAGTGGGAGCTCGATCATTTTTCTAGTGTTATATGTTGATGACATATTACTAATGGGAAACGATGTAGCTACACTACAATCGGTGAAAGACTAGTTATCAGGTAACTTCTTTATGAAAGACTTGGGAGACTTGGGAGAAGCAGCTTACATCTTGGGGATTAAGATCTATAGAGATAGATGAAGAAGATTGATTGGACTCTCTTGGTCTACATACATTGACAAGGTGCTAAAGCGGTTTGGCATGCAAGAATCAAAAAGAGGAAACTTGCCCATGGTTCATGGAGTCAAGTTAAGTCATCATCAGTGCTCTAAAACTGAAGATGAAAGGAAACGCATGGCTGGAATTCCGTATGCCAGTGTGATTGCTTCGATTATGTATAATATGCTTTGCACTACACTTGATGTAGCATTTGCATTAAGTGTAATAAGTTGCTATCAGGCGAATCTAGGTGATGGTCACTAGATTGCTGTCAAGAATAGTCTTAAGTACTTGAGAAGGACTAAAGACATGTTCCTAGTGTACGGAGGAGGAGATGTGAAAATAGAAGGATTTTTAAATGCTAGTCATCTAACAGATGAGAATGATTACAAATCCCAATCAGGATACTTGTTTATTATGAATGGGGCACGGTTAGTTGGAAGAGTTCTAAGCAAGGAAATGTTGCTTTCCCGTCGACTGAGTTAGAACTAATTTCCAATTTTACCATTTTTCACTCTGTCCTTAACTCTCTGTGTATGACCCATCAGGTTCTTACTGCAATAAGTCGTATATGTTTATTGCAATTCTTTATTTAAGTAGACTTGGATAAAACTAACATTTAATTTTATCTATTAATTTTTCCAAATTCATACAATAAACATATATCGAGAAAGCACGACCTTCTAATAAAGAAGAGTAAATTACACCAATGGTATTTGAACTTTATCCTAATTCACACTTTGGTACCTAGATTACATTTTGTCTCAAAAATATATCCGAAATAACGATGATCGGATAATTAAATATATTTTATCGGTTAATGGTTGGTCAATGCGATTTTGACGAGTAAATTACACTGATGGTACCTGAACTTTATCTGAATTCACATTTTGGTACCTAGATTTCATTTTATTCAAAAAATACACTTCAAGTAAAAATGAATGACTCAATAATTTATTTGACCGATCAGTGATTGATCAACCTGAGTTTGACCATTTTAAATTAAAAATTGAGACCAATCATACACTTAATTAACATAAAATTATAATACAATTTTATGTTAATTGAGTGTATGGTGAGTCCCAATGTTTAGTTCATGTTACCCGGTCACTAACCGATCAAATGAACTAAACATTTCAATCATCTTTACTTGTGTTATGTTTTTAGGATAAAATAAAATCCAGGTATCGAAGTGTGAATTATGGTAAAGTTCGGGTACCATTAATGTAATTAACTCATGAAACTCACGTTGACCGATCATAGCCGGTAAAAATATACTAAATTGTCCGGTCATCGTTACTTCAGGTATATTTTTGGGACAAAATGTAATCTAAGTACCAAAGTGTAAACTATGTAAAGTTCAGGTACCATTGGTGTAGTTTACCCTAATAAAGAACTGTCATAATCTCCTAGAGTCATAAGAAGTCAAATTGATTTTGACCTTTACCTTTCAGTACATAGTTGCAGTGTAAATCGATCATTCATTAATTATATCTAAATGAACCGTGATCATGTAATATGCCAAATCACTTATGCGGAACATTTGTTTACTTGTCTAGGTTGAGTTGCTTAAAGCGGAACGATTCATGAATTCCAATTTCAACATTTAATTTATCACTTTGCAGTCTAGGATATATCCTCATCATCCTATGGTGATGAATGTTTAATCTATCATTTATTTACCTTGCAATTACTTCATATGATACTCAACCATTGTCATAGATACAACTTTCTCAAGTGTTTTAGAAACAATATATAAGGATTACAATTCATAATTCAAGATCACCATGATGATTACTTAAGTCTGAAGATTACTTACATCTACTATCACCTATGAAATCTACTAGTTGCACTTGGATTCATTATTCATCTACGATCTCATATTAGAGCTCCATCGCATATGAACTATTTCATATCCATCAATGTAACTATCTAGATATCTAAATATCTACATCTTGTTAGATCAACTGCTTATTCAGGAATAGAAAACGGTGTTACATGCAAGCCTCAACACCATTATACTACTCCTATCATATAATGCATTGACTTGGGTTTATTTTAAGATTATTATCATTTAGTACATATAAAGTGTTTCCTCACTTCATCTTTTATAAACACTCTATGTACATATTATAATCAAAGGAACTTTCCTCTTGTTTGGTTTAATATGATAAAAGATAAATTCCTTTAATAATAATTCATAATTATATTACAATTAAAGCGAATATAGAAAATGGATATTTCATTAAGCAAATTATCATAAAATATATTATTTTTAGGACACATACACTGACACCTGAAGATAGGTGTATATCAGTTTTCATCATCTCGCCTATCACTTGTCTAGAATGAGCAAACACTTATATCCATTTCGGTTTTCAAAGCAAAAAATAAGATTTACATAAAAAAAACATATCATGCATTTCTATCCTATATAACTAGACAAATCATTAAAATCAAAGATGAAAACATATAAATAAATAAATAAATAAATATAGAAAAAGTGACCTAAACTTGTAAATGAGAGGAAAGTAAAAAAGGTTCAAAGGTACTTACAAAGATCATCCTTTTTTTTCATTACGGGTATATGCATTCCATCCTCCAGCCCCTTGTATTTTGAGGTCGTGAATGAGATAACATGGCCGTCATATTGGTTATTAGGGTCCCTTAAGGTCCAAAAGTTGTTCATTTTCCTATTGGGAAGCCATGGAAGTCGAGAAAAAATATAAGGCATAAAGGTTTTGGGATATAAAAGTTTTGGAAAAAAATTCCGCTCAAATGGCTAGTTGGAGTCTTCAGCACCTTTTATTGTTTGAAGGAAGACTAATCCACTTCCTAAATTACATAAGTCAATATAGAATTAGCGAACCCCACTTTTTATGAAATGTACACTTATTATCCATGTATCTATCTTTTTATCCATAAAATCCATTTTCTTTATGTAAGATTACATCTATAGGAGCACATTTAACCCCGAGAAAGGTCCGACTTTTTATTGCAAGTATTTCTCCTACGAATCGGACAATTATCGTGTCATTTAATTAAAGGGGGAAAATATTTGTTGTTTAACATTTTTTGATTAAATGAAAACACGCTTAACCCAAATGAAATTTATATCAAATAAAGATGGCAAGTCATGATAAGATAAAATTAAGAAAAATGACAAGATAGATTGAGATAAATTAAAGTAATCAAGTAAATAGTTACATATAGTAAAATCAAGTCAAGCTAACTAGATAAAAAAAAGTCGAAAGTCAGATGAACCCAAACAAAGTCAGACCAAGTCAGATCAATTGAATATCAAAACAAGATGAAAGTAAAAGCAATGCAAAAATCAGCTAGTGAAGTCATGTTATCCAACCTCTGGATTCCCTAGAAGAAATGTTAGTCATGGTCTTCCCTAACTTTTACATTTGTTTCCAAACATGTTTTTTAAGTACACGAGAATGCAATCATGTTCTGGTCCATCAAAACTATTGAAGGATCTTACCACATGAGTATGGATCTTAAAAATCCTCGATGTAGCAAAGGGGAAAGCTAATTAGCACCGATGTTCAGACCCAATACTGGAAAACGACTCATCGTCATAGGTGATCAAGAGATGTGTTGGGGACCCAAACAAGGACCCTAAAAATCCAAAAATCATTATCTACGTCACTTCTTAAGTGGAACGTCGGTTTAATTTGGACATATATTTTGTAAAAAAGAAAGCTTTTATCCATTCTAATAGTGTATAGTGATGCGTGCCTTCTAGTAGTGTTCTTTTTAACGACGAAATATATATTACAATGATTGCGTTATGATTATGGATGTGGTCTTTCTAAGTGCTTTGCATCTACTAGACGTCACTACTTAGGGGCAAGTGTACCCCATCGTATCAAGTAATAATCCGGTTAAGACCGGGTATCGAATCCACGGGATTTATAACTGCAAGTATTAAACGACTCGGTTTTATACGTTATTTAAGCGGTGAATACTTTGAGGTTGATATGGGGGCCAACTACAAACTACTCCTAACTACGTGTGAGGCGAATTTATATAACGAAACTCTATGAAGTGATATGAATGCGATAAGTTATAATTATGACAAATAATGACTTCTAATGTTTATACGGTTGATGGTTTGCTCTTACAAAGACGACTACGTGTAGAGTAACCGACCCGTGAAGTACTTAGACTACGTGGTTCCTAGTCAAGGCGTGTCTAATGCTTGGGACCAGAAATTAGGGCCCGTAAGTTCCGTGGCTTGTCAATTCCTACGGTTTCCGGGTTGTCACTTCCGGTAAGGCAACACCTATATGAATCCCTAAAAATAGCCCGAATGGCGCCGGAAGTCGCGTTCTCCTACACAACAATCAATTATGAATATCAAAACAAGTAACAAACATCAATCACATATATAGAAAAGAAGATTATGAATCATAAATTATAAATATGGAGAATGTAAATATGAATTACAACCAAGCCTAGTACATAGGATGAGTTCAAGCTAATTAGCAAGTAAAAAGGGAAGAATCCACCCTCGAAACTAGCTAACCAGACTCAAAAGCCGTCTCTTAGGGCTTGGATGGTGGAGCTTTCGAGCTTGGTGCACGGAAGTGGAGCGGGACTTTGATGGAATGCCGGAATCGACGAACAAGCTCTCAAGATGGAAGACTTTGGCTATACAAAGCCTAAAAACAAAATCTAAACTACAAATAACAAGAATTACAAGATGTAAGGTGTATGGTCTAAGGTCTATGTGTCTAGTCTTTTTTAATCAGTGCTAGTCACTCTTATTTATAGATCAAGCTAGGGGCAAGATTGTAATTCCATAAGGTGCAAGCATGGAGGAACATAATTTTGTGCAGAAATCCCATAATACGCCCCGCGTATGGTGGTGTACGCCCTGAGTGTATGCCCATTTCGTCAGAAATCTCCTGCATGTGGACCAATTTCGGATCTTGTTGTCTCAAACACGCCCCGCGTAGAATGGACTGCGCCTTGCGTGTTTGAGTCTCTGACTTTTTATTGCTTGATTTGGTCCTTTTACGCCGTGCGTGGCTTGAGGCACGCCCTGCGTAAATGAGTCTCTGAACTTTTTGTATTGAAGAATTTCCTTACACGCCCCGCGTGTAAGGTAGCACGCCCTGCGTAGAGATAGTTGACTCAAGGAGACCATGCAGTCTGACTTTCAGGATTAGGCCAATCATTTCTGACATGTGTCATACGCCTCGCGTAAGTTGGCATACGCCTCGCGTATGCTGACTAGATTCCGCGTGGTGTCTGTGGATAGGGCAATCATTTCTGACTTTATGTTTCACGCCCCGCGTATGGGATGATGCGCCTCGCGTATTTGAATGGATTTTCACTCCTTGCTCGTACCTGAAATACAAATCTCGGGGCTGAGTTAGCTTGACGTTTTTATTTCCTAAATTACTCAAAAATAAGGGAAATTAAATGAAAGCATGGAATTTATTTTTATTCCATTATTTTATTAAAACACTCTATTTTTGTAATTAAATTTTATTTATTTCTTCTAAAACCAACCCGTAAATCACGCTAAAAGATAGGGGTAAAATACCCCTATCATGTAGCGGACCATACCTACCATGTCATGTCATACAGTGATGGGTCAAATCGGTGTCATTTCTGCCCATGTGGCATCATCAGCTAGCTTAGATTAGTGGTGGTCGCCATTTTGGATGGACTACTTAATGTCGCCTTTTGAGGCAGAAAATATGTTTAAAAAAAATGATATGAAAATCATTTGCAAGAAACAACTTTTCAATTTAGATAGAAAATGCACTTTTGCACTACTCTTCATCATCTTTTCCACTTAAACTCCACCCATTTTCATAAAAGTTAGATTTTATGAATAAAATACCACTTTTTGGGTCTTTTAACTCATTACAAGAAGACTTTCACCATTCTAAAAGCTTAAATCACTCTGTTTAGGTTTCCCACACATCAAAGGACTGCTAGACATAGGGCTGGGCGCAGATCCTGGAGATACTGGACCAGACCGAATATCCGAGGAAAAAACTCCGGAATTGAATCGGACCGTTGACTTTTTTTGGAGAACCGAACTGGATTGGACTGTTGACTTTTCATCAAAAAACTGAACCGAACTGGACCGAAATTTATCCAGCACCGGATCGATAATCGAATTGGATTGGATTAGACCGAACTGCACTAAAATAACCGAAAGTTTAGCAACAATAAATTTATATTTTAATAATGGATCCCCAAATAAAATTATAAATTTTAATTTATAAGTATTATTTTTATATAAAAGTATCAAAATAAATTAGTAGATGTAGAGGGGCTTTTATGAAAAATAAAAGAATATGTATAGCAGGGGTAATATTGAACTTTATAAACTAAATAATAACCTAAAGAAAACCTTTGCCCTACAGCAACTCTAAATCTCGTTTATGTTTACAAACACAGCCGCTACATCTACTCCTCCACTCCACCTGTGTTTCCACATGTGTTTGTGCTACGTTTCCGTTCATTCCATATGCGTTTGTCCTGCGTTTGGAATTGCTCAAGCGCCGCGTCTTGGAACAGTGATGCCACTGCGTGTGCCTCTGCTCTGTCCTCTCAACAGTAGCACCAGTATTTAGGTAAACCACATTAATAGTAGCGCCGGTATTTAGGTAAGCCACTGCATTTCCGTTTATACAATTTTAGTTTTGCTGTTTTGAAATTTCAAGTAACTTTATGTTTATGCAGTAGGAAAATTTTAGTTTTGCTGTTTTTTTTATTGTTTTTCTTATTTATTTGTTTCATGTCAGACCATGATTTTTGTCTTTAGAATAAAAGTTTCATATTGTTTTGTGTTGAAGTGGTTTTAATTTAATATATGGTTTGTATTTACATATCAATGGATGAAGGCAATATAATCAGATTAGAATTTTTGTTTGATTTGTCTAATAAAGCCGGTTAACCAATTTTATAGTGAGAACGATGCTAATGAGTTGGTGGCACAAGTCACAAAGATTATTATTGCATTGTTAGATGAGTATATAGTGCAAAATGTGCAAGAAAATGTGAACCTTGGAGCATATTCTTCTAGTTTGGATGAAGCGAATGATGACATTGATGATGATTTGATGATTATTTTTTGAATATTGATAAAGATATGTCAATTGAGGGAGAATGGGAAAGATATGTCAATGAGGCACTTGAAAAATATGTAATTGAGTTTGACCTTCTATTGTGGTGGAAGGTTAATGCTATAAGATATCATGCTTTATCCAAAGTTGTAAAAGATGTTTTTGCAATTCAATGCTCAACTGTGGCTTCTGAATGTACGTTTAGCACAAGCGGTAGAACTTTGGATTAATTTATGAGTTCTTTAACTCCTGCTATAGCTGCGGTTTTGATTTGTTGTCAAGATTAGTTGAAAACTTCAACTCAAGCTTTCAATCATGAAGAAGAAGTTGAAGATCTTGAAGCTATTGAAGAAGGTAATATTTACTTAGCAATTATATTTCATAGTTTTATTTTAATTAAATGTTTATGAATACTAACTATATAAATGTTATTTAATTTGTAGAAATTAGTTCTGATCCTGAAGTTGCATCGTCTCTTTTATCCATATTTCAATTGGATATCTAAGGTTTTCTAACTGAAACAAATGCACTTTGGTAAGCATATTTTTTACTGTTACTTTTTGCTAGTGTGTTGATTAATTTTATTGAAGTGAAATCTAATTAATTTAACATTTGTTGATTCACTAATATGGTAAATTTTATATGTTCAGGTTGATGTTTGGCTTTTACTGCCTTTCCTTTGGAAAACAAGGAATTGGTTGTGTTAAGAAGATTCAATTACAAATTGGGATGATGATTAAAAAGATTGTGGTCTGATCATATTTTGCTAATTGAATGTTGTCTTTTTGGAATTAAAGGTTGTTTGTTTTTATTGATTTGTTATTTTGTAATTTTGATTTTTGTGGTTTTTTTAGCCTTGTTGTCTACTGTAACTTTTAATGAATGTTGTTTACTTCTTAAAAAAATATTATTTATTTCAAGTTATGTAAGATAATAAAATTCTATATTTTATTATCTTGTAAATTAAATTTTTAATTCATTTTTTAGGACCTAAAATATTAGATATTTATCTGAATCACCGAAAAATTATATTGGATTGGACCGGAACCGAATCTCTGAATCCTCGAACTGGACTGGACTAAAATTTTGGGATAATTCAATTCTAGAGATTTATTCTTTCAATCCAATCCTGGAGATTTCCTTTTATTAATCTCCGAATTTTAATCTAATACTAGAGATTCATGAATCCCCGACTTGGACCGAACTATGTCCAGCCCTAGCTAGACACATGCCAAGGGTAATCTTATAAGGTCTTATAATAGACCTCGAAATCACGTTCAAGCCTTTTGTTTCATTTTGAGAATATAGCCTTTCATTTTGTAAATCTTTGTGCACTTTTAAGGTTTTTAAGGTTTGGTGCTTCTTTCTCTACATTCATATTTCACTTTTTGCTACTTTTTTTTTTGTGAATATAAGGTTTTGTGATTTTCACCAAACATACAATATAGACATACATCTATACTCGTCGTGTGAGTATATGCGTTGGTCTATATAAGAGTGTCTCTCGTCGCTCGTTCAAGTCCTTATCAAGATCTAGGTTATGGGTTAGTTTGGGTGTTCTATTTAAGTTTATATACATTATCATGCATTTGGGGCAAATGGAACCTTTTTAGTTATAGATTTCATGTTTTAGAGACTCTTTTACATAAAACACATGAAAGTGGAAGATCTTTCCATAAGAGGCATGCGCTAATTTTGTAATGCCTTTTTAGCTAAATAGTGATGACGAGGGCTTCATCCACCGCATTGCATTGATCCTTTAGTCCTTAATAGATTGTGTGAAAGCATGAAAATGTATTTTTTATATTTATTTATATATTTGTATATATTAAGTCATTTATTCATATATTTGTGTACTAACCTTTTCTCTTATCTTCCCTATTGTGAAATATGTACGATGTTGTAACAATTTAAATAGGTTTATTTACTTTGGATATATGTTGTATTAGCAATCATCCACACTAATAAAAGAACTAAAACGAACATAAAAAAAAGTATAACATTTTAAAAGATAAATATGTTACCATGAATATATTGTATACACATACTTAGAATAATTGAGACTAAAATAGTCGTCTATGATTGACTATTTCTAATTTTCCAATTGACCATATGGCGACTCTATCCAATTGTATTAATAGTGAATGAGGAGATTGTCAAATATTAAGTATTAATTTTGGACAAATTTAATAAATGAATTAGCTAAGGTGGTGGTCTAACATATATTTGGAATAATATGTTGAAGACTTTGGCCAATTTATGTGTGCTTATTGGAGGTTGTGAAGATTTGCATGAATTGTACATTTCAAAACAAGGTCAAGCATGCATGTATAATAGTTTTATTAAATAACATAAATTATTTGTAATGCTTTTTTTCTTTTTAATTATTCAATTAATTTATATAAGTGGAGTTGTCATCTCCTAACATATTCCACTCATTTCAATAATAACTTGGCGGTAGAAATTCAAGAGAATTGAATACAGTAATAATTATATATAATATTTTAAAAATATATGTAGCTAAATTTAGTAGTGGACCAGGTAATATATTCGATCCTCGAACATATGATGGTAATGTGCTAAAATAGTAAGTGTCACATATAAAACAATTAAAGTGACACATGTAGTTTGAAGGCAAAGAAAGAAAGAAATGCAACATGAATATGGAATGAAGGTTGTTGAGGATAATGATGGAAAGGCACATGCATTGGTAAAACAACAACAACAACTTGACTCTCCCACTGCCCTTCAAATATTTCTTGATCGCATCCCAGTCAGTTGCATCCCTTCCATCAACACTTGTTTGGGTATTAATTACAATTATTATTCTTTCAAAAATTCTTTTTTATATCTACAACTTGAATTTGTTTTTATATATTTAGTTGTGGACCTGAAAACTGGGGATAGCGTAAAAGATGCAATCCAATTCCTGTATGAGAAGAATGTATGTGGTGCTATTATAGCTGACAATCATGATAATGATGATGATTTTGGGAGATTCTCTCAACATTATATGGGTTACATTGATTTTCCTTCTTTGCTTCTCTGGTCTCTTGACCAATGTGAAAAACACAAGGATCCCACAACCACATTTCTTACCATGCTTCAACAAAATCCTCAAATTGGACAAACAAAGGTATCTTTTATTTATTGCATTCCATATCCATATATTATATTTTGATTTAACATATTTGGAGGCCAAACTCAGATTGGGGAATTAGCAAAGTCATTCCTTTGGGATCCATATTTCCCTGTACACTTGGACGACACACTTTTTCATGTTTTGTTGCTTCTCTCAAAGCATCCCAGGCTAGAGATGGTGCCTGTTATACATAACAAATCTGACTCCAAGGTCATTGGTTTTATAACGCAGGTACCTACTTGTTATTAACCTACATGTTTGATTCAGATAACTCATTACTTGATCTTTTAACAGAATGATGTTACCCAGTTATTACTTCGATCCAGCGGATTAGAGTGGTTTGATGGCATTGCAAATAAGGCTTTGTCTGAGTTCTGGTAAAATAAAAACAAACACATTCACAATCAGAAAAATTTGTTAAGTCTTGCTTACCCATTTATGTATTTGTGGGTAGTTTTGAAGGTCAAGAACACATGAATATTTGTGTGTATGGAGACCAAAGCTTGGCAGAAGGACTAGGTGTGTTGTGGGAAAGCCGAATAGGTGCAGTTGCTATTGTAAATAGAGGAAATGAGAAGATAATGGGTTGCATCACGAGTAACCATGTTCTCCTTATTTTTCAGGATAACAAGCTATTCAATATGAGAAAGTATATGTTTCTACACTATTAAGTAATTAATTGTTTTTCCGCATCGACCACACCATGAAATTTCAAACCAAACCATATTGCAGAAATCTAAGCATGAAGGAATTCATTGATATGGAAGCTCCAAAAAAAGACTCACATGGTCTAATAACTCCGCAAGTGTACTCTCCAGTGACAGCCACAACAAGTGACACTCTCAAGCATGCAATGAATCAATTGGTTAAGAGTAAAGCCAACGTATGCTTTTTAATTGACGATTTAAAGAAGGTAATGGGCATGGTGACACTAAGAGATATCATCGTCCAGTTTGCTCCACCTTGCATAGATTCAGGTTTCCACGGAGGTGGGTTCTTTGATTCTGCTTTAGAACAGACAGGATGCCAACTAAAAAATGGAACCATCATTTGTGATCATTAATATCAAAGATTCGAAAAAACTAATTCAACAATCTGGGAAATGGAACATCAGTCAACCATACATCAATCAACACTTTTGTATCTAAAATCTACCGTAATTGCAATATCTAATTATCATAAATGTTCATACTGCTATATACTACAACCACGCTCAACACTCTTTCCATCATCCTGGCCAACTTAACAAATAATCCTCATTTAAAAAATCAAGAAATTGTTTTTGTTACTAAATTTTCCTACCCTTATGAATAAATTTTGATTACGCGTGAAGAAATTGATGCACTTATCTTAATACACTTGCACACATAATAATACATACATTCCTTGCACATCTAAAATCTTTGACCCATCCCATGCAATATAATAAAATTTCTGAATGATGCACATGATGTTAATTATAACTTCAACACTGATATTAGACTCGACTTAAACTTGAATAAGAAACTAAACATCCACAAGGCAAGGCATCTGAAAGTAATAGTGAATGAGGAGATTGTCAAATATTAAGTATTAAGTTTGGACAAATTTAATAAATGAATTAGCTAATGTGGTGGTCTAGCATTGATTTGGAATAATCTCTTGAAGACTTTGACCAATTAATGTGTGCTTATTGGAGGATGTGAGCATTTGGATGAATTATATATTTCAAAATAGGGTCAAGCATGCATGTATAATAGTTTGATAAAATCACGTAAATTCTTTGTAATGCTTATTTTTATTTCTTTTTAATTATTTAATGAATTTATATAAGTGGAGTTGTCATCTCCTAACATATTCTAACCATTTTAATAATAACTTGGCGGTAGAAAGTCAGGAGAATCGAATACAATAAGAATTATATATAATATTTTAAAAAACAGTAGCTAAAATTATTAGTGAATCAGATATTCAACTATTTCTTGATCGCATCCCTTCCATCAATAATTTTTCGCGTATTAATTACAATTACTATTTTTTCAAGTCTTTATATATATATATATATATATATATATATATATATATATATATATATATCTAAAACTTGACTTGAATTCTGTTTTATATATTTAGTTGTTGACTTGAAAATTGGAGATAGCGTAAAAGATGCAATCCAGTTTGTGTATGAGAAGAATATATGTGGTGTTATTATAGCTGACAATGATGATGATTTTGGGATATTCTCCCAACATTATGTGTTACATTCATTTTCCTTCTTTGCTTCTCTGGTCTCTTAACCAATGTGAAAAACACAAGGATCCCACAACCACATTCTTTATCATACTTCAACATAACCCTCAAATTGGACAAACAAATGTTCTTTTATTTATTGCATTCCATATCAATATATTATATTTTTATTTTACACATTTGGAATCCAAGATGGCAAAGTCATTTATCTAGGATCCACATTTCCATGCAAACTTGGACGATTGTGAGCATCTTGGAACCCATTTATCCTTTTGGTTCGGCAAAAAGGTTTTTGTTTGAACATTTCACCATCACTTAATGTTTTTAAAGACGAAGCTTGGCTTGTTCCTTCCGGTTTATGTTTTACTTATTAGCCTTTTATCATGTTTTTAGACTAATTTAATATGTTAGTCACCATCCAGTATTAATGTCCGGGAACATAATTTAGATGACATATGGACTCACACTATGCCATCTTTTCAGAATTGGGTTCGTGAATTTAACGATTTTAAGATTTTGATTAATAAACACGTAGACTTGTCTTTTGTTAAAATACCAATATTTCTATGTTATTTCCAATTTACGTATATATTCACCACACATTAGTACAGAAAGCGATAAATAAGTTCAGAATTATAAATTACAACCCGATTTAATATCAAATCCTATACAATTATCTAGCCCTAAACAAAACTATGAAATCAACGTTACTTGCGGGGCATTGGGACCTTTTTTCTTTCGGATTTACACGATGACACCAGACTCAATCACATAGGACTTAATCAATCCTATAAATCTAGCATAACATAGAAATTTGACCCGATAACCTAGTTTATCAATTTTAATCAATTTAGTATCTTCATAATGCCTAAAATACCCTTTTAACTTGAGATTGATTTTAGTTCACATATTTAGGAATTAAATAACTAATAACACATACAGAAATATAAACTTATAGAATCTGAAAAATTATCTACTCAACCCGAACTAATTAATCAAAACAGAATTCTAGATTTATGTGTTTGTAGTCGATCAACTACAAGTGTAGTCGGTCAGCCACCGTGTGTGGCCGATTAGCCATTGCATGTGGCCGATCAGCCACCGCACGTAGAATTCTAGAATTCTCATTCTAATTCAAACGATGGCAGCAACACAAAAAATTAAATAAACAATTTGCAATTAATAAAGGTATGATTTTTAAACCCTTCAGAAGTTACCTTCCGGGTTGTAATCTAATTTTGCTGAGATGTGGAGTCACGAGCGTACTCGAATAGAGCCTCGAACTGAACCCTAATCCAAGCACATCGAATGGAATTTTTGTTGAAATAGAAAACGAACTGAAACCAATCCAAATAGTTTCAAATACGATTTGAGACCTTCAATTGCAATTAACAATGTAAAAACTCCCAAACTTGTGTCTAATTCTAGTGACTAGAAATAGGAATAATGAACTTGTGTCTGATTCTAGTTTGGAAATAGGAATAATGAATTCGTATCTCTTTTCTTAAAACACTCTTCTTATTTCCCGTATCTTTTCTTATCACTGAAAATGGTTTTCCTTGTTTCTCCTTTACTCGCTAATGTATCTTTTTTAATCAAAATGAGTTCCCCCACCTCAAATGGAAGTTTCTGCCTTTCATATATGTTCACTTCACTTTTCTCAACTGCTCGTGTAGTGGAGAGGTGAGAAAGACATGTAAAAAAATAACTATCGAACCATCGTGGTAGCCGGTCGGCTACACTTATGGCTGATCGGAAACACCCTATACCCGATTGGCAACACACTATAGTCGATCGGTAACACTATGTAGTCGATCAGCTATGGACGGGTAAAAGGGGAATATTTGACCTTACACAAAATGATAGCATTTCTCAAAATAAACCAGTGGTTGGTCAAGCATTAGGTGTAGCCGATCAGCATAACTTGTAGTCGATTGACTGCACACTTGAAGAAAAATCATTTTCCTATAAAATAATGTCTCGTGTTCTAGTTCATGATCTTGTACAATGTGATGTGAAGTCCACCTACAATATACTGAGCATAGGCAACTTAATCTTATCATTGGGGTTAGAAAAAGTCAGCGCTCACAGGTTTCCTCCCGAATAAGCGCCTTTTGAAGACAAAATGTTAACATTCGACCTTGGTGTTAAAACATTTAATGAAAGAGAATGATGAGAAGGAATAAAGAAGCAACCATGAGCAGTTGATAGTCCTCTCGTTGTACATTTTCCTATACAACTCGCATTATTCCTCAATCGATATTTGCTAAGAAAAATTATATTTTGCCTCCTCGATTGAGAATAATGGGGTGGGTAACAATATTGTTTCTCTGCCTCCGGTAAGTAAGATACATTGTCTCGGGGAAAAGATTAATCTTATCATAGAATATTGATTTAAAATAAAATGAATTGAGTTTAGATTGGACCTTTTAACCTCGTCCAAAAGCCTTGAGTTATATCGAACAATCTATTCCACTGAGGAATGATAATGTTGCTTAACCCTACTGTTGACTTTTACCTTACATTGAACGCGCCGTTCCTCCATGAACTTTGGTTTATTAACCCGATGGTGCTTCTACTTGAAAATATCCACGAGTTATTAACTTTAGGTTGTATTGAACATCATATCTCTTGACGGGAACCACTACCTAACTCGTTCTACCTTAGAAATAAGTGTTGGTCCCGTATAACGTGACAAGGTTAGTTCCAAGAGGGGGGATAGGAACTATTTAAAATTTTGTCCGTTAAGGCTGACTTCTTTTCTTTGAGAAAAGGTTTACACAGCGGCGCTAAGTAGTTTTAAGACACAAGCTTAGTCAACTGGTGACTAACTCTGTTTCTTTCCTTGAGTCAGGAGATAGCACTTAAGTCTATTCCTGAACTCAGCTTCTTAGTGCACTCAACTCAGCGTGAGTTTGTTACTTAGTCAATTTTATAGCAAGCAATATATAAAGGAGTTTAAAGGTTAGAAATATGTTACTCAGCAGACATATCCTGGTTCGGCCTCTCCGCCTACATCCAGTCCCCGGAACTCGTTCCGAGCTTTTTGAATCCTCTACTGAGCTCTTTAAAGGTAGAGCACGAAACCTTTTACAACAGAAGCTGAGTATACAAGAGTACCTTCCTCTATTCCTCTACTCACTCCTATAACTACCGCTGAGTACTATAACCGAGTACTCAGCTTCTCCTTTCTATTCTTCTAGAAATGATAAGAGTTTTTCCTAAACAACAATTGCTAAGACACTTTAGATGAATAAAATCACTCTAGACTTTTACACAATGATTGGAATTGGTATAAGATTTGCTTTGCTTTTCTCACAGAACTTCAAGTATGAATTTGGTCAGCGTTTCGACTTGATTGAAGATCTGCATCGAATGAAGCATTTGAAAGGCCTATTTATAGTGACACTTCAAGCACCGGTGATATCAAATTTCGAAATAACCGTTGGAGGCTAATGGCTTCCTGTCGCTTTCACTCAGGACGTGCTCAGTGTCATTGGCCAATGAGATTCTTGCATCTTCTGTCTATGGCAGT
This sequence comes from Euphorbia lathyris, assembly GCF_963576675.1. NCBI lineage: Eukaryota > Viridiplantae > Streptophyta > Magnoliopsida > Malpighiales > Euphorbiaceae > Euphorbia > Euphorbia lathyris. The sequence goes on along the minus strand of NC_088912.1, from coordinate 58,070,584 downwards.
GCTCAGCAGCTTTTCGTTAGATGAACAGAATGTTTCGACATTTATAGTAAAGTCTTCCAGACAGCTTACTGCATCTTCTGAGCTTTACCCAAAGTAGAAATACTTTGTCTCTAAGTTGGTTCTGTTCTGCCGCTGACCTGACTACCTTGTCGTTTAACTCAGCAGCTTCGTCTTGAAGCTTTTGATAGAAGGCTTCTCGATCCTTCTTCATGCTGGGTTGGCGTTTTACTTGATACGACTGCGTTTTGTCTTCCTGGGCCGTGAGCTCTTGATCTGTTTGACTTGGGCTTGACTTCCTCTTATGGGCCTTTAGGCTTTTTATCTTAATGTCTTATAAATCAATTAACTCAATATTGAACAAACACATTAGTGTGAATAAATCAAAGCATTTAAATTTAATGTGTTAGAATATTTTTATCATTCACATAAATAATTTTGTCAAATCAAAATCATGTGGAAAGGTGTTTCAACAAACTCCCTCATTTTGATGTTGGCAAAAATATTCAGTAAGGAACTCAGTGTTGAGCTCCCCCATGATAGTTGACCTTGTTTTTCTTAAGATACTCCCCCGTAAGGGTTGAGCTACTGACTTAGTTTTACTTTAAACATTTCAAGGTTTAATCAAGTAAGTCTAAGGTCAGTTTTCAGAATAAGGTCAGCTCATGGAACATTTTCTTTTTAACTCAGTTAAGATATGCAGAAGATTTAGATATGCTGAGCATATCTTTGTTCAATGAGGTTTAGTTAAGAGGATATATATAAGAGGTCAACGTATTGATCAACACAGTAGACAATCATAAAGTAATGTAGACAAATAACACAGTTGATTTAATGAAGATACGTTAATGTTTAGCACAAACATAAGTAAGCATCACATAAGATTAGTCAGTTTGAAAAAGAGATGCATGCATAGTTTTGGATTAATGGTCAGCACAACAAAATACATCAGGAAAAGAATACAAGTTTCAAAAAACTAAGTCTAGCAAATCTAGTCAAGCTATTTTTTCTTGTTGACTTGGGCAGAATGCTCTTTGGCTTTTCCCTTTTATTTCTGCTGACTTCCAGATGCTTCTCTTGTATGCTGAGTTCTATCTTGATCTTTCTCCCCCGTTTTGCCAGCATCAGGAGGAGGTGGAATGAAGGTGTTGTTGAGAGCAGCACGAGTTAACCGCACAGAATATGCCTTAAGCTTTCACGTGCTTTCATTTAGACCATCAAAGACAGGAACACCATCATCCAAGACAGAACTGGGAACCCTGACCAAGGCACTGAGCATACTCAGAATGTATTCTTGAGACTTCCCAACCCAGGTGATAGTGTCAGTCAGCATGCCATAAGCTTGATGAAACATCTTAAACAGAGCCGAGTCATAATACTGACGTTGAGCATTCGTGTGATGCGCATGTTTGAAGATGGATTGGGAGTATTGCAGAAGCTCATTTGTCTTGAGTTGGTTAGTTTCCATCTCTTCCTTACTCAAGTTGAGTAGACGAACAGCCTCACTAATTTGCTCAATGGAGCATTGGGAGGAGGAAGAGAGTTGAGCATTGGCAGAGCCTGCTCAGAGTGAAGCTGGGTAAAGAGTTGTTGAACTTCAGCAGAAGTTGCATACATGGAGTTCGCAGCTGACAGGTGTTGAAATTGACCCTGGAGAGAGTGCATGTGATTGACCATTGTCAGCTGGAGTTCGGCCAGCTTTACTATTGATTCGTGCTTGGGCTGTTGAGACTGGAGAGATGTCATGACACTCAGAAGATCCTTAAGACCTTTGATTTCTGCGAGAAGCTGAGTGAGAGAGGAAAGTTGAGTTGGCTCAACAGGAACAGACCCAGCGACGTCGACATTGGTTTGATGAAGGTCCTAGAGTAGGTCTTGAGCTGAGTCAATGATTCTTTGACCAGACTCAGTGGCATTTAGATAAGTATAGGATCCATCATGGTTTGGCCCAGTTGCCGGAATACGAGTAGAACCGGAAGGTGGAGGTGTATGGTTCCTTTCATTATTGGAAGTGCCAGCATGATCAGCGGCTAGACTTGAGTTTAGATTGCCAGCAGAAGCTGACTGGTTGATATTCTGCACTTGAGGATGAGGAAGAGGGTGATCGGCAGAATTATCTACTTGCTTAGAGTCAGGCTGAAGCTGACTGGTTTGAGGAGGTTGAGGAGTTTCAGCACTGACCTGAGCAGGTGTTTCCTTTGCTATCTCAATATTTTGAGCAGCAGGGACTTCGAGGATGTGCTCGGTATTATCTTGACCTTGAGTAGAAATTGAGTCGGCATGTTCCTTAGGCTGAGAAACAGAGGCTTGCTTTTGCTGTTGCTATAGTGGAGAAAACTTAGTTGGATTAGAGAAGAATTTGAACTGCATGTCAGAGAGATCAGTGATCGGATCCCGTAGAGGTGAGTCATCCAGAAGGTCAATGACTGGGGATTTATGAGACTTCTTCTTAAGTCTCCTCAATTTCTTAGTCTTTGGAGGAGAGGGGTCAGCTTGAATAGAGTCAATTGAGTCAGAAGGTGAAGTTACCCCTTGATCAGCGTGATCCTTTACTGTTGGCTCAGCTTATTCTTCAACTAGCTCAGTGTTGGTTGTTTCATGTTGTTCAATATATGTTGTCTCCTCAGCATCAAACTGACCTTCGAGATTATCCAGTTCTTCTGCATCTTGGTCAGTGGGGGTTTTCTCAAGATCAATGCCTTGACTTCTCATGAAGTGTGAGTCTTCAGAGATAACGACGTCAAGTGGGGGTGCATCGATAGGACTCAACCCAGAGGAGATTTTCTTCTTCTTCTTCAAAGGCTGCTCAGGAGTGTCTTCTTCTTCCTCAGGCTCAGCTTGACTTTTGAGGTTTTCTGGTGACTTGGGTCCAACCTGACCTTGTTGAACTTGAGGCTTTGTTCCCTTAGACACAAACCGAATCTTTTTCGGTGGAGCGTCAGTGTCTTTGGAAGAGGTTTGAACATCTTTCCTCTTTCTGTCCTGCTTGTCAGCTTGAGCTTTCCTTACTTCCTTTCCTTCTCTGGTCAGCATCCCTTTAGTTTCCTTAACAACGGCCCCTTTTCCTTTCTTAGGCACAATCGGTTGGTCGTAGACCAAGCCGAACAATGCAGCTACGGTAATTTCAGTCCCCCAGACATTAATTTCCTTAACCAAACTCACTTGATAGTCTTTGAGGATTCTGGTAATAAGGGAGCCTAACCTAAGGGTTCCAGTACTTCTTTGAAAATCACCGATTAGAAAGACTGGCATGTTGATCGGCTGGTAGGTCAGCATGTGCCAGATGAAGCACTACTCGAAGTTCGACGCTGAGGAAGTGGAGTTGACCTTTGGAAAGAGGAAGTTGGTCAGTAAGTAATGGACCATCTTTTGATTCTGACCCATGGAGGTACTCGAGATTTCCCCGGCATGACCGGCAGGTTTGCAAAACTCAGTGGGATAGTCAATTTTTTCGTGGTCACCTGTTTTTCAAAGTTTAGCTCCTTCGGTTTTCAGTTTTAGCAGTTTGGCAAGGTAAGGAGGGTTGATGAAGATATCTTTCCCTTGAACCTTGGTGACCATGTACTCCCGGTTATCATCAGCGGCTCTTAGGTTAGCGTAGAACTCCTTCACTAACTCAGGGTAGGTGGCTTCTCGAGTCGAGAACAGCTCGGTCCAGCCGTTCTTTGAGATCCACTCACAGAAGGGTTGCTCAGCTTCCACAAATCCCTTCGAGAACTAGCGGGAGTTGTCAACCTTATATCCCCTTACGCTGTTGTAAACTAGGGAGTAGGTACGTTCCATCGGTTTCTTTTCCTTATCCTGCTTCTGTTTCCCTTTCGAAGAGGTAGCTTGGTCAGCGTGGGGTTTCTTGCTTAGTGTTGTGACCTTAGAATGGTCATGCTGACCTTCTCCTTGAGATTCAGTTAAGGTCTCCTTGTGTTCTTGCTCAATTTGGTACGATGGATTTTCATCGGAGTGGTTGTCGTTGTAACCGCCTCCGGAGAGATTCTGAGAATCCGACATGATTTTCAGAGAAATTTGAGAGGTTTTGGGAATTTTAGAAAAGAGAGGATTTGAATACCAGAAATTTTTAAGCGTAAAGAGGTACAAATGGGAATTCGTCCACTATTTATAGAGGTGTCGAGTTGATCTGAAGCGTTGAGGTGGCGGTTTGACCTCGAGATACCCAACCGACAATGATTCTGGCATTTATGACACAATCGGCGCATGTATTTTCTAATTATTGCGCTTACGTCGTCCTAGGTGGCTATTTAATTCGCGTGTTTAGCATTAATTTGTGCAACGGATCCTTACTCAGTGTTAAGAATTCTAAACGTTTAATGTTCAGAGTAGTCAGTTTTACGCAAAGGAATTATTCGTGTGCTTAGTAACTCAGCTTGAGATAATCACTCAGTATGTAAGTCTACTCAGCATGAAGTGATTTTATGTTATGTTTTACTTAGCATACAATAGTTACTAGTTTTAGCACAATTCACTCGGCATGGTAATCACTCAACGTTTAATTTAAACATAGAATTTTATTGAAGAGGATTAAACATACCGATGGCTTCCCTTAGTATGTTAAATTGCTCATGAGCCAGTGGCTTTGTGAAGATATCAGCAAGCTGCTCATCCGTTGGGACGTAGGTCAGCTTGATCTTTCCCTTGAGTACATGGTCTCTGATGAAATGATGTCTTATGCTGACGTGCTTCATCCTGCTGTGCTGGATTGGGTTCTTTGATAGGTCAATGGCACTCTTGTTGTCACATTTGACTTCAATTGTTTTAGTCTGAACGCCATAATCTTCTAGTTGTTGCTTAATCTAGAGGACTTGAGCAACACAGCTTCCAGCAGCAATGTACTTAGCTTCAGTGGTTAACAGGGCTACTGACGACTGCTTCTTACTGAACCAGGACACAAGACAGCTTCTAAGGAAGTGACATCCTCCTAAGGTGCTCTTTTGTTCAAGCTTGTCTCGTCCGTAGTCAGCGTCAGTGTATCCAATGAGTGTGAAATCATAAGTATTGGGATACCATAAACCTGCATTCAGTGAGCCTTGCAAATATCTAAGGATTCTTTTTACAGCTATGTAATGAGATTCCTTAGGGTTAGATTGATATCTAGCACAATAACATACTGAGAACTGAATGCCCGGCCTACTAGCAGTTAAGTAGAGCAGAGAGCCAATCATACCTCGGTACAATTTGCTGTCTACTGACTTACCATTTTCATCAGCGCATAGGACAGTGTCAGTGCCCATAGAGGTAGATATTGACTTGCAGTTCTCAAGTTCATACTTCTTCAATATCTCCTTAGCATACTTAGTTTGACTGATGAAGATGCCATTTTTCCCTTGTTTGATTTGAAGTCCAAAGAAGAAGTTGAGTTCTCCCATCATTGACATTTCAAACTCAGTCTGCATCTGCTTACTAAATTCCTTGCATATGGACTCATTAGTGGCACCAAAAATAATGTCATCAACATATATCTGAGCCAGTAGGGTATCTTTACCCTTCCTCTTAATGAATAAGGTTGTATCAGCTTTACCTCTGACATAATTTCTAGTCAACAGGAAACTGGTCAACCTCTCATACCAAGCACGTGGTGTTTGCTTGAGACCATACAGAGCCTTTTTGAGTCTATAAACGTGGTTTGGGAACTTGGGATCCTCAAACCCTAGAGGCGGATTAACATAGACTTCCTCGTTTGTAACTCCATTAAGGAATGCACTCTTAACATCCATTTGAAATAATTTAAAGTTCATATAACTTGCATATGCACATAAAATTCTTATAGCCTCTAGCCTTGCCACTGGGGCGAAGGTCTCACCGTAGTCAATACCTTCTTGCTGACTATAGCCCTGAGCTACAAGTCTTGCTTTGTTCTTGACCACGTTCCCTTGTTCATCTAGCTTGTTCTGAAAGACCCATCTTGTTCCTATGGTCTTCTGGCTTCTTGGATTTGGCACTAAGTCCCACACTTCATTTCTTCTAAACTGATCAAGTTCTTCTTACATTGCACTCATCCAGAACTCATCGTGCTCAGCTTCAGAGAAGTTCTTTGGTTCCTGAACTGAGATGAATGCTACGTTGCTAAGGTATCTCCTGAGTTGATTTCTTATCATCAGGGTGTTTTCAGCAGCATCAAGAATGGCACTCTCTGAGTGTCCTCTTGGTATTCTAATCTCTTTTGGTAGAGTGATGTCTTGAGCTGGTTGTGTTTCAACAATCTCTGCAGGTATAGATTGGTCAGTGAAAACAATTTGAGTTTCGCTTTTACCTTTGGTCAGCCCTTGAGGTAGTGACTCAGCGGCTGTTTCTTGGTCAGCAGGTGTTGAGTATGGATCATCCTCAGTCAGCTGCTTGTCTTTTCCTGCAGGGTTAGTTTCATCGAACTCAACGTGTACTGACTCTTCTAAGACCTGAGTTCGTTTATTGAAAACTCTATATGCTTTGTTGTTTGTTGAGTAGCCCAAAAAGATAGATTCATCAGCTTTTGAATCAAACTTAGCAAGGCTGTCTTTAGTATTTAGAATAAAACATTTACAGCCGAAGGCACGAAAGTATCCAATGTTGGGTTTTCGTCCTTTCCAAAGTTCGTAGGGAGTCTTCTTTAATATGGGTCTGACTAGAGCCCTATTAAGTATGTAGCAAGCTGTGTTGACAGCTTCTCCCCAAAAGTACTTTGGAAGCCTATGCTCACTCAGCATTGTCCTGGCTATTTCAACCAAGGTTCTGTTTTTCCTCTCAACCACCCCATTCTGTTGAGGCGTTCTAGGAGTAGAAAAATTATGGTCAATGTCGCTGGCTTCACAGAATTCAACAAACTGTTGGTTTTTGAATTCTCCACCATTATCACTTCGGATGTGAGCCAACTTTAGGTCTTTATCATTTTCAAGTTTTCTTACTAATGTTGAAAACGTCTCAAAGGTTTCATCCTTGCTACTCAGCAAGATGATCCAAGTGTACCGAGAAAAGTCATCTACAATGACCAAGGAAAATCTCCTACCACCCAAGCTCAGCGGCTGGACTGGTCCGAAGAGATCCAAGTGTAGCAACTCGAGTGGACGCTTGGTTGAGACAATGTTTTTACTATAAAAAGATGTTTTAGTTTGTTTTCCAGCTTGACAAGCATTGCATAATTGATCCTTTTCGAACTTAAGTTCTGGCAGTCCCTCAACTAATTGCTTTCTTGCTAGTTTGGCCAAGAGGTCCATGCTTACATGACCAAGTATCATGTGCCATAGCCAGGAATTTTCTTCCTTTGACACTAAGCATACATTTTTTGAAAATTTCTTTTCCAAATTCAGCATAAAGACATTATCAATACGAGGGGAAGTTAAAATCAATTCATTTGTTTTTCCCTCGAGTATTTTACATCCAGTGTCATCAAATATAACTTTTCTCCCGTTATCACATAGTTGAGCTACGCTGAGTAAGTTATATTTAAGTCCACTGACTAGGGAGACTGACTCAATAGTAGGATTACCACCAATGGTTCCTGACCCTACTATCTTACCCTTTTTGCTGTCTCCGAAACTTACACTTCCACCTCGTTTACGCACAAGTGTGATGAACTGAGTTTCATCACCAGTCATATGCCTCGAGCATGCGCTGTCAATGTACCACATCTTTGACTTCTCAGCACACCTCAGGCTTACCTGCAATATAGCTAGTTATCTTTAGGTACCCAAGTCTTTTTGGGTCCTTGTTTGTTAGGCTCAGCAGGTAAAGCATCATATTTAATCTTTTGACGACACACTTGGACAGTGTGTCCATTTTTCCCACAGAAGTCACATCTGACCTTCCGTTTGGGATATCTCACTGACTGGTCAGCACCCCAGTGCTGAGCATGCCAGCACACCTTTGTGGTGTGTCCTTTCTTCCCACATAAGTCACACTGGACATTCCGCTGAGGATTTCATCTCTGCTGACTAGTACTTCAGTACTGAGTATTCAGAGAAATATTTCTTTTATTCGGAACCTTAAATTGATTCTGAAAAGATGTGACGTCCTTTCTCAGTTTCTTAGAATCTGATTGGACCTCAGAGACAAACTTGTGCATAGTTTCTATGTTGCTATGCAAAGTTGAGTTGTCTTGGAGAAGATATCGAAGGTCACTGAGTTTGACCTCTTCAATCTCGTCACATCGCTTGTTGAGTGCTCTAACCTTCTTGTTACACTTTTTGATAAGTGTGTAGAGGTCACTCAGGGGTAGTGATATTACCTCAGTTGAGTGTGCCTCATCATCAGATGCAATGGAGGGGTCATCTTGCTCAAAAACACAAGGCTCGGCAAGCTCATCAGCCATGAAACAAATCTTTGCTGACTCAGTGGCATCAGCTTCTAATGATGATGACTCATCACTGTCACTCCAGGTTGCCACCATTGCCTTCTTGTTGTTCCTCTTTTCCTTCCTCAAGGTAGGACAGCTTGATTTGATATGGCCAGTCTGATGACATTCAAAGCATGTGATGGGCTTTGAGCCGTCCTTCTTGTACTTGCTGCCGCTGGACTCAGCTTTGTACTTGTCAAACTTCTTGTAAGGCTTCTTGGAATATTTGTCATTCTTTCTGAACAGCCTTTTCATTTTTCTAGTGAACATGGTCATTTCTTCATCGTCTGTTGAGCTCCCATCAGTGGAGTCAGCTTTCATGACAAGAGACTTTTGCTTCTTGTCCTCAGACTTCTCCTTCACCTCGAAGTTCTTCATTGAGATCTCATGGGTCAGCAGAGATCCAATGAGTTCATCATATTTGTAGGTGGTCAAGTCTTGAGCTTCCTCAACAGCAGTTTTCTTGGCTTGCCAGCTTTTGGGAAGACTCCTCAGTATCTTCTTGACTTGCTCTTCCTCAGTAAAGATATTGCCAAGTCTTTTGAGCTCGTTGATAATGTTTGTGAATCTTGAGTTCATTTCAGAGATTCCTTCATCATCATTCATTTCAAACAGCTCGTACAACCTCATGTGCTGGTTCACCTTGGACTCCTTAACTTTGTTGGTTCCTTCGTAGGTGACCTCCAGTTTCTTCCAGATTTCCTGTGCTGACTCACAACCTGAAATGTTGTTGTACTCTGCAGCATCTAACGCACAGTGAAGCATGTTTATAGCCGAAACATGGTTTTGTAGCTTCTTGAGGTCATCTTCTGTCCACTTAGTCTCAGCTTTAACAACCGTTTGGCCGTCAACAGTTTCAACAGGAACAAATGGGCCTTGGACTATAGAAAGCCATGCACTCATATTTGTTGCATGAATGAAGTTTTTCATTCCGTTCTTCCAAAAGGTGTAGTTAGACCCGAAGAACAGAGGAGGCCGAGTAATGGACAGTCCCTCAGGAAGGATCTGAGTTGTCTGATTTCCTAGGAGGAAACGAGTGCTGTTCTCAGCCATTGTGGGGATCAGCTCAAGATAGTTATATCTTGCTCAGTGAGCTTTTAAGCTCTGATACCACTTGTTGGTCTTGTATAACGTGACAAGGTTAGTTCCAAGAGGGGGGATAGGAACTATTTAAAATTTTGTCCGTTAAGGCTGACTTCTTTTCTTTGAGAAAAGGTTTACACAGCGGCGCTAAGTAGTTTTAAGACACAAGCTTAGTCAACTGGTGACTAAGTCTGTTTCTTTCCTTGAGTCAGGAGATAGCACTTAAGTCTATTCCTGAACTCAGCTTTTTAGTGCACTCAACTCAGCGTGAGTTTCTTACTTAGTCAGTTTTATAGTAAGCAATATATAAATGAGTTTAAAGGTTAGAAATATGTTACTCAGTAGACATATCCTGGTTTGGCCTCTCCGCCTACGTCCAGTCCCCGGAACTCGTTCCGAGCTTTTTGAATCCTCTACTGAGCTCTTTAAAGGTAGAGCACGAAACCTTTTACAACAGGAGCCGAGTATACAAGAGTGCCTTCCTCTATTCCTCTACTCACTCCTATAACTACCGCTGAGTACTATAACCGAGTACTCAACTTCTCCTTTCTATTCTTCTAGAAATGATAAGAGTTTGTCCTAAACAACAATTGCTAAGATACTTTAGATGAATAAAATCACTCTAGACTTTTACACAATGATTGGAATTGGTGTAAGATTTGCTTTGCTTTTCTCACATAACTTCAAGTATGAATTTGTTCAGCGTTTCGACTTGATTGAAGATCTGCATCGAATGAAGCATTTGAAAGGCCTATTTATAGTGACACTTCAAGCACCGGTGATATCAAATTTTGAAATAACCGTTGGAGGCTAACGGCTTCCTGTCGCTTTCACTCAGGACGTGCTCAGTGTCGTTGGCCAATGAGATTCTTGCATCTTCTGTCTACGGCAGTGCTCAGCAGCTTTTCGTCAGATGAACAGAATGTTTCGACATTTATAGTAAAGTCTTCCAGACAACTTATTGCATCTTCTGAGCTTTACCCAAAGTAGAAATACTTTGTCTCTAAGTTGGTTCTGTTCTGCCGCTGACCTGACTACCTTGTCGCTTAACTCAACAGCTTCGTCTTGAAGCTTTTGATAGAAGGCTTCTCGATCCTTCTTCATGCTGGGTTGGCGTTTTACTTGATACGACTGCGTTTTGTCTTCCTGGGCCATGAGGTCTTGATCTGTTTGACTTGGGCTTGACTTCCTCTTATGGGCCTTTAGGCTTTTTATCTTAATGTCTTATAAATCAATTAACTCAACATTGAACAAACACATTAGTGTGAATAAATCAAAGTATTTAAATTTAATGTATTAGAATATTTTTATCATTCACATAAATAATTTTGTCAAATCAAAATCATGTGGAAAGGTGTTTCAACAACAAGCATCATATGAATTTTGAGTTTAGATTATACAGACATCACATTGGACTACTGTTGTCATCCCACAGTCGTTCCACATCGGAAATCCATTAAACCAAACTCGGTTTAAACGAACATAACATCAGATTGTCGCTCTCAATATCATTCCACATCGGAAACTCCATTGAACTGGATAGTTCTCTTATAACCTTGTATGGAAGGCTTTTGGACTTTATGGCCTCATCCAAGAGGCATTGGTAATATTGAAATGTCAATTTACAACTAGGCAAATCGTTGTTGTTGCATTTGGATTCCCTGCATAAAGAATAAAGACAATCCCTTTCCTCGGGGTAAGTAATGCCATTAAATTATAACGACAAAATTACAAAATTGTTGAGATTCTCCAAGAAGTTGATCGGCCATTTGGTGTAGCTGGCCGGCTATAGGAAGTGAAAAGACGTGGTCAATTGACCACATCATGTAGCCGATGAAGGCAAACGGAAGTGTGGTCGATCGGTCATGTCATGAAGCCGATACATCTTAAGGCTGCATTTAAACAGCCAGAAAGCCTTTCATTTCCCACCATTACATCTTCTAAATAGAAAAGCAACCTTTTGAGCTTCTTTCTCTCTATAAATTTCCTCTCATTTTCTTTCTGTGGAACATCTCAAAGGGTTAGGGAAAAGAATTAAAATCACAGTAAAAAAACCCATAGCATCCAATCAAGGACAACACTCCAGTCCTTCTGCTTTTTTCTGAACCTCAGGGTTCAAATCTGTTGTTATAGAGGCTGCTGCTGATGGGAAAACAGACCAACAATGGTAACAACAATAATGCGAAATTAACCTTCATTACTAATCCTTTCCCGACTTGAATGAATCTTTGAGGAAACTAATTAGTAGAGCAATAACCAAACACAATGAAGCAACAACAGTAGTTAAACGACAGCCACACAAACACGATGAACAAGCACGATTTTTACGTGGAAACCCCCCTCAATGCAAGGAGTAAAAACCACGGGGACCGTAGTCCGCTTAAACCTTCCACTATATCAAATAATAATTGGCAATACACAAGTTCATCCCTAGATAACACTAGAGGCATACACAATCAACATACAATCTTGGAATTTTCCCTCAAGAAGTATGGAATCAATCACAACACAAAAGAAAGGAAGAACCTCAAAGAAGTCACAAAAATGTCTACAATCTGCCCCTGATATGAACTGATATTCCAAGCCTCCGAACGACGATCTCTCCGGTGAACACAAGCGAAAAGGTATTAGGAAGCTCATGTCCAAATTTCACGACGATCCAACGGTTCAATCTCCGGTTATGGGCACTTTCGTTTGGCTGGGCGAAATGGAAGAAGAATGGATTTTCACTTTCTCCTTTCTTTTGTGGTGGCCAAAAATTAGGTTTTTTTAAAAAAAAAACACTCTTAAACTTACCCTTATATACTCCTAGGGTTAAAGCATGGGCCTAACCCTAATTGGGCTCCTCATGGGTCAGAAAAGCCCAACAAATCTCCCCCTTTCTGACTATGAGGAGGAATCTGCCATCCTGGCGATAGAGCAACACACCTTTAGCTTCTCCCTTGCTAAAGCCTTTGTTAACATATCGGAACCATTATCATCGGTATGAACTTTGTCAAGTTCAAACATCCCTTCTTCAAGAGCATCTCTAATCCAATGATACCTCACATCAATATGCTTTATTTGAGCATGGTAAGTAGAGTTTCTAGCAAGATGAATCGTGCTTTGACTATCACAAAGAATCACATACCGCTGTTGTTTAAAGCCAAGCTCCTGCACAAACCTTTTCAACCATAAAATCTCCTTACCTACTTCTGTTGCTGCTATATACTCTACATCTGTTGTAGAAAGTGCAACACATTTCTGCAATCTTGATTGCCATGACACAGCTCCCCCTGCAAAAGTCATCAAATAACCAGAAGTAGACCTCAGGTTATCCTTATCTCTTGCCATATCAGAATCCGTGTACCCAACAAGCACTGGCTTCCCATTTCCAAATGCAAGACCCAATTTGGAAGTACCCCGTAGATATCTGAATATTCACTTAACTGCTTCCCAATGCTTCCTACCCGGATTTGACATATAACGGCTAACAACACCTACTGCATGAGCTATATCAGGCCGTGTACACACCATAGCATACATCAAACTTCCTACTGCTGAGGCATATGGAACTCTATCCATCTCTTCCTTCTCTTTCTCCATAGAAGGGCAATCTTTTCCAGTGAGCTTAAAGTTGGTAGTAAGAGGAGAACTAACCACTTTAGCTTTATCCATGTTGAATCTGCAAAGCACATTTTCAATGTACTTCTCCTGTGACATGTGCAATTTCTTGGCAGCTCTATCTCGGGTAATCTTAATGCCAGGAATCTGTTTTGCTGGCCCCAAGTCTTTCATAGCAAAAGACTTGCTTAGATCTTTCTTCAACTGGGCAATTCTTCCAGCATTCTTGCCAACAATTAACATGTCATCAACATAAAGCAACAAAATAACAAAGTCATCAAGGCCAAACCTCTGAACAAAAACACAGTGATCTGAAGTAGTCTTCCGGTAGCCTTGCTCCCCCATAACTGACTCAAACTTCTTGTACCACTGCCTTGGTGCTTGCTTCAAACCATATAGACTTTTCTGAAGTCTACACACATACCCCTCTTTTCCTTTCACCTGAAACCCTTCAGGCTGCTCCATGTAAATCTCCTTATCTAAGTCACCATGGAGAAATGCAGTCTTGACATCCATCTGCTCAACCTCCAAATCAAGACTAGCTGCTAAACCGAGAACAACTCTGATAGATGCCATTTTCACAACTGGAGAAAATATCTCATCAAAGTCAATACCTTTCTTTTGACTGAATCCCTTGACCACCAATCTAGCTTTGTACCGTGGTTGTGAAGAGTTCTCTTCTTGCTTCTTTATGAACACCCACCTATTCTTCAAAGCTCTCTTGCCCTTAGGCAACTTCACCAACTCAAAAGTATTATTCTCATACAAGGACTTCATCTCATCTTGCATGGCATCGATCCACTCTTTCTTGTGCTCGTCTTCTATATCTTCTACATAACTCTTGGGTTCTCCCCCATTAGTCAATAACACATACTCATCTGTAGGATACTTGGTGGAAGGATGACGATCTCTGATAGACCGCCTAAGTGGAACAAATGGTGGAACATCTGGTACTGGTAACTCCTCATGGATAATCTCATCCATCTCTTCCTGTTGTGGAGCATCAACATCATCAATACCCTGTTGGTCATCATTTTGAACATCATCTCCTACATCAACATGTCGAGGAGGAACTGGATCCAAATCAATAAGGCCATCTATCTGCTGAGGAGTTGTCTCAACCCTATCAAGAAGATCATCAATATGCTGAGGAACTGACTCTGCCTTCTCAACATCTTTCAAAGTCTGATCTTACACAAAGATAACATCTCGGCTTCTCACAATTTTCTTCTCTCATCTTTGGGAATATGCACAAAAGCCTTGCATCCAAAGACACGTAAATGATCATAAGAAACATCTTTACCGCTCCATACCCTGTCAGGAACATCAAATTGCAAAGGAACACTAGGTGTAAGATTTAGTACATGTACCACAATACTCAAAGCTTCACCCCAAAATGATCTAGGCAACCCTTCATGAGACAAAATGCATCTGACTCTCTCAACTAGAGTCATGTTGCTCCGTTCTGCTAAGCCATTCAACTGTGGAGTCTTTGGAGGAGTCTTTTGGTGCCGAATACCCTGCTCTCTACAATAAGCATCAAAGGGGCCTATATACTCACCTCCATTATCTGAACGGATACACTTGAGCTTCTTCCCAGTCTGTCTCTCAACTAATGCTTGAAACTGCTTGAAAGCATCTAACGCTTGATCTTTTGTCTTCAAGGTGTACACCCACATCTTCCTCGAATAAGCATCGATGAATGTAACAAAATAGAGAGAACCACCAATTGTCCTAGTTGACATAAGACCACACACATCGGAATGAACCAGATCAAGTATCTTCTCCTTCTTGTGAGGAGGATGACTCTTAAATGAAACTCTGGTCTGTTTACCAGCCAAGCAGTCAGAACATTTCTTCAATTGTATATTCTCCAACCCAGATAACTTCTTCTTCTTTGACAAAATAGACATGCCTTTTTCACTCATATGGACAAGTCTTTTATGCCACAAGTCAACCACATCATAATTCTCCACCACATTAACAATGCTCTTAGAGATCTTTGGAAGTGCCATATACAACTTAGAATGCTTACTTCCTCTTGCCACAACTAAAGAACCTCGAGTGAGCTTCCATTGACCATTACCAAAGCTGTTGTGGTAACCATCATCATCAAGCAAGCCTGTAGAAATCAAATTCATTCTCATATCTGGAACATGTTTCACATTGTGTAAAACCACCTCCATTCCAGTGTCAAACTTCAAACAGACTTCTCCAATACCAACAACCTTTGATTTTCCATTATTACCCATATGAACATCACCATGATCACCTGGTGTGTAGGATGAGTAAAAATATTTACGTGATGTAACATGACATGCAACACCACTATCAACAACCCAACTCAAATCATCATAGGCAACATTAATAACATCACAATCACCACAAATCGGGAAATTATCAGTAGTAACATTTACCTCGGCTTTCTCATTACCACTGCCATCTTTTTTTTGATTGTTTTCGGCACCCTTCTTGTTGTCTTTCTTCACCTGTCTGCGGTATCTTTTGGTATGCCCCTTCTTGCCACAATGGTAGCACTCAACATTGGCAAACTTACCCCTAGAACTGCTGCAATGTTTCCCTCTGTTACTCGGACCTCTGCTCTGACTTCTCCCCTGCCTCTCTATGACTAAGACATCTGACTGTGAAGAGGAACCTTGTGACTTTCTTCTAATCTCTTCATTCAACATGTTTCCCTTAGCCAATTCCATGGAAATAATCCCATCTGGTGCAGAGTTAGACAATGACGTTCTAAACGTCTCCCAAGAGTCCGGTAATGTACCAAGGAGCCATAAAGCCTGTACCTCCTCTTCAAACTTGATTCCCATTCCAGAAAGCTGATTTATGATTCCCTGAAAGGCATTCAAGTGATCTGACAAAGGAGATCCATCTCGGTACTTCAAATTCATCATATGCTTTATCAAGAACAACTTGTTATTCACTGTCTTTTTAGCATACAACTGCTCAAGCTTGTTCCACAACTCCTGTGCATTTGCTTCTCCACTAATATGATTCAAAACATTATCATCCACCCACTGTCTGATATAACCACAGACCTGACAATGCAAAATAGTCCACTCAGACTCTGACTTACCCTCAGGCCTATCTTTACTGAACACTGGCAGATAATAATCCTTCACATAAAGAAGGTCATCCATTTTCCCTTTCCAGACATGGTAATTTGAACCATTTAAATTCACCATTCTACTTGTATTAGTCTCCATCATTCAAACAAATCCAACAACAATAATAGCCAAGCTCTGATACCAATCTGGTGGGAAAATAGACCAACAACGGTAACAACAATAATGCGGAATTAACCTTCGTTACTAATCCTTTCCCGACTTGAATGAATCTATGAGGAAACTAATTAGTAGAGCAACAACCAAACACAATGAAGCAACAACAGTAGTTAAACGGCAGCCACACAAACACAATGAACAAGCACGATTTTTACGTGGAAAACCCCCTCAATGCAAGGAGTAAAAACCACGGGGACCGTAGTCTGCTTAAACCTTCCATTATATTAAATAATAATGGGCAATACACAAGTTCATCCCTAGATAACACTATAGGCATACACAATCAACATACAATCTTGGAATTTTTCCTTAAGAAGTATGGAATCAATCACAACACAAAAGAAAGGAAGAACCTCAAAGAAGTCACAAAACTGTCTACAATCTGCTCCTGGTACGAACTGGTCTTCCAAGCCTCTAAACGACGATCTCACCGGTGAAAACAAGCGAACAGGTGTTAGGAAGCTCCTGTCCAAATTTCACGACGATCCAACGGTTCAATCTCTAGCTATGGGCAATTTCGTGTGGCTGGGTGAAATGGAAGAATAATGGATTTTCACTTTCTCCTTTCTTTTGTGGTGGCCGAAAATTAGGTTTTTTTTTAAAAAAACACTCTTAAACTTACCCTTATATACTCCTAGGGTTAAAGCATGGTCCTAACCCTAATTAGGCTCCTAATGGGTCAGAAAAGCCCAACAATTGCTCCACACATTCAGGCTCCCCAGGATCCTACTCTAGTCCATGATCTCTCGGGGTTAGCTTCTACCTCTATTGGCGCTTTCAACAGGGTGAAAGCATCTAAACACTTCAAGAAGATCCATACGGAGTTTGAGCCAGTTCCAATCGTGTTAGCTCGAGAGATTCACTGCTCTACCTCACTTATAACATCTTTTAACCTGTTTAACTTACACAATCTTTGTTTTCGTCTTAAATGCTGATTAAATAAGGAAATACATGCTTAAAAACTAAATTTGATTTCTGTTATTCGCGGTAGTGGCCGATTAGCCATGTTCATATTCGCCTGTGGCTGATCGACCATATCATTATAGTCGATCGACTATGGGCGATTCGTAGCCAAAAGCTTCATAAAGGTGGCCGATCAGCCATATCACTGTAGTCGAAGATTTTAAATTATGGCCGATCGGCCATGTCGCTGTAGCTGATTGACAATAGACTGCTTCGAGATATTTATAACCCGAACTCATACCTTAAATGGATAAATACATACCCGATGTCTTACCTTTGCCATGCTTTTAGTTACATGATGAGAATAAGTCGATCGGGAATCAGCTTGCACTTATTTATAGGCAGACTATGCTAGAGATCGTTAAGAATCAGGTACGGGCAACTGGCTTCGAGCCTTTTATCCTACGGTTTCATCCGAACAAGTCGAGCTCATCCAAGAGTCCTGACAACACTTATACCAGTGGATGGATTGCACTCGTACTTTCACCTACCGATAGGGGAGATGATGGTGACCCATTTCGATTTTACTGCGATTAACGACTTACCATTTGTCGGTAAAAGGGTAAACTTTGACATGATGCGGACTCATTTACATGTTCGTCATTAAGAGATCGAGGATCTCATCGGCTTTAGATTGGATGTGGCTAGCTTATAAGGCAGGCCTGTGTATGACTACTAGATTGCTCGGGGAGCACGGGGAGGATTGAGTCCAATCGAGGTGGAACGGTATGCTCGTGTTTACGTTCTTATTCTACTTTCCACCACTCTATTCTGCACCAATGACTCCGATTTAGTCATGTCAGTGCTTCCTGCTTTGGGCCATCTTGATTCGGGTCAAGGATTATGATTGGGCATCCTACACTCGCTCATTTGTTCTACGACCTAGATCTCTACTACAGGATGAAGAAGGAGTCAGACGACCTTGGGTACTTGATTTGGGTACAACTTTTAATCCTCTTATTTTTGCTGGACATTCTTTTAATCCTTGTAGGCCTGAGCTTTCGAGTATAGACTTGTCCCGGCACCCAGGACATCTACTCGATCCCATGCTCCACCCGTGTTGGGAGGTTACCAGCGTTATAGCTGGAACTTCAGCTTTAATGTCACTACCGATTACTACCGTCAACAGCTGGCTGACTTGACTTAGGAGCAGGTAAGCAAACACAATACACTTGTTAGATATAAAACTTATTTACAAAAGTTAGAATACTTGCTTGTGCCCTCTATTTGTGCTTTGACAGGTGCAGGCTTATCCTTGGGGTAAGTCAAATAGTTGGTCCAGGGCCATGACTAGAGCCTTTAAGATTAGCCATCTGAGGTTTGTTGTTGAGTGCCCTATGACATGGGTATTCTACTTAGGAGACCGAATACGTGGATGGGATGAAGGACCTACTCGTCGCATAGTCCCGACTCTTCCTCCACTTGAGATGCTTTACGGATCTTCTTATATTCAACACGTTGATTTCAGACCTCTAGTGCAGGGTCTGGAGGAGCCACTCTAGGAGGGTGATTATCCCACTTTCATCAGGGACATGCTGAGATAGCGGCCTCACCTCCCAATAGATGCAGGTGTCAGACCTCCTACTCAGGTAGATACCATTCTTTTGCTCTATTTATTTCTTATTTTTGTTCTTTTCATTGTTTATGACATCAACCATGTTTTCAAAGGGGTATGAGATTTCAAGTATGTTATAGGCTATAACAAAAGCCAAAATACAAATACAATGAAAAATCAAATCATTATTAGGGTCACGAGGGGAAGTAACTAAAGTCATTACATAAGGTTTAGGTCGAGACATGGGGAACCCAAAATCACCCAATGAACCCACTGGCCTCCTACTTAGCATTTCTAAATACACGCAGGTTATTAATAACTCTTTTAAGCTTTTTAAATTCGTTTTGAATACTTGATTTGCTTAGGAAAAATCATTTTTTATGTCATGTTTCACATTTATATACAAAAGCAAATGAACGAAAAAAATATTACAACTTTAAAAGCAATGGAATAGGTACAAATTAAATACAATTACATCCGGACATTCTTGAGTCTTCAATCCGCACCAAAACGATGCTCTCCCACTCATATCCACCAAAATTTAGAAACAAATAACATAGATATACAATTAATTATGGTGTAAAAATGGACAAATAATTAAATTGAATAAACTTAAAAAGTTTATTCAGAGACCTAATTGAAAGAAAAAGGAAAACTTTAAATTAAGGACCAAAGTGAATAAAATGTAAAGTTCTAAAATAATGACTAGAATGAATAAAAGGAAAAATTCCATAGGGAGTAAAAGGAATAAAAAACAGGAATAAAAAAGCATTAAATAAAACATTAAAATGAACTAAAATAAAGTTTATTAAATAAGTGATTAAAGTGAATAAAAATGAAGTTATTGAGTTAGGAATGAAAATGAATAAAAATAAAGTTTATTACATTAGGATTGAAATGAATATAAAATAAAATTATTAGGTTAGAGATTAAAATTGAATAAAGATAAAATTATTAGGTTAGGGATTAAAAGTTAATAAAAATAAAGCTATTATGTTAAGGATAAAAATAAATACAAAAGAAAGTTTTATTATAACTATCGGTACCTAAACGACCGTGAGATAAAATTTATTTCAAATTGGTTCGTTGATCACAGATCATCATTATAAAGAAAATAAACCAATTAAATCAATAATATTAAATTGTAATATTATTAATATCATATTTAATAATAGAAGTATAAAAAAGAGAATTAATTGGTATAAATAAAAAGACTCAAACCAAGTGATTTAATTGGTAAATCATTACTTTAGGGTTAATATAATTCAATTTAGGGATCAAATATATACATGAAATATATTTGATAGCCTATTAATAATAAAAATCAACACTAAAAAAATAAAATGAGAAAAGAGAAGAACAATCTATATTTTACAATACAAAAAATTAAATAATAGACATGATTTGTCCCTCAGAAACCTTTACATAGGTTGTGAGATTATTGGAAAAATCACAAATAATAGTACATGAAATTAATATTCAGACGGTTGGGTTTTTCTCGGGTGATAAAGCAAGATTTATGGCTATTTTTAGTATGAAATTCGTCCTCCCATTTGGTTGCCTAAAAAAAATTCTATTTATAGGTAAATATTAGGGTTCAGGGCTAGAATTAGGAAAAAGAATAAAATGTAGGGGTTAAAGGGGCAATTTTAACCTAAATAACCTAATAATTGCGGAAACAGTTGGTACAGAGGTTGCTGGGCATGCTGCCGGACCCAATGCCTAGCAGCAAGAGTCCAGCCCGACAGATTACCGATAGAATTTCTCTCTGTAATCCGTTTATAATCTTTTTCATCTTTTAAATGATCTTCCTAATCTCCAATTTTGACGATGCTTGTACCATTGGACTCGTTTCAAAGAGACGGACATTTTTGTGCCTAAGGCTAAAAATGACCCAAACTAAAGTTATTGATCATTTTATCCCGGATTTCACCTGAAAACTTCAACTAGTCACAGATTCTTTATTAGACCTCCGAATTGAGCCCAGAAAAAGTGCGTTATGATGCTCTCGGGGAACACGACTCACTAAGGTATCCTAATATTCAATTTCGTGCTTTGAAAATTTTGGTTTTGAATAGGAAAGGGTTGACTTTGACTTTCTAACATGGGATTTTTTCGTGATCCATTTTCGATTATATTTCCAATCATCTTTAAAAGTTTTTCATCATAGGGCTACGATTCTAGTGTCTACATCGTGAAGGATTATAGTACCATTACTACACCATTAACTGAGGTAATAAAAAAGAGTGTTGGGTTTAAGTGGGAAAAGGCACAAAGGGATGCTTTTGAGTTGCTTAAAACAAGGCTAACTTCTGCCCCCATTTTAGCTCTTTCGAACTTTGATAAATAATTTGAAATTGAGTGGGATGCATCGGGAGTACGAATTTGTTCTATTTTGATGCAAAAAGGCCGACCAATAGCTCTCTTTCATGAAAAGCTTAACGGGGCAGCCTTGAATTATCCCACTTATGATAAGGAACTTTATGCATTAGTGAAAGCTTTACAAATTTGGCAACATTATTTATGGCCTAAAGAATTTGTGATCCACACTAATCATGAGTCTTGAAGCATCTTAAGGGACAACAAAAGTTGAACTGTAGGCATGCTAAATGGTTAGAATTCATTTAAATATATATAAGGAAAATAGAATGTTTTTGTCGATGCATTAAGTAGACGTGTTAACTTGTTGAATGCGATGTATGCTAAGTGTCTAGGATTTGAACTCTTGAAAGAATTATATGCCAATGATACTGATTTTGCATCTACTTATAAAGCTTGTGAACATGATGCCTTTGGCAAATTCTATAGACATGAGGGTTACTTATTATGCATGCCTAAATGTTCACATAGAGATTTGTTTATGAATGAAGCCTATAGTGGTGGCTTGATGGGGGCACTTTGGAGTTGCTAAGATGTTGGAGATGATTTTTGAGCATTTATTTTAGCCTCATATGCAACGTGATGTAGAGAAAATTATGTGCCAATTATATTAATTGTAAGAAAGCTAAGTCTCGAGTCATGCATCATGGTTTATACACTCCATTACATGTACCAAATGAACCTTGGATTGATATATCCATGGATTTTGTGATGGCCTTACCTCAGTCTAAGAGAGGTAATGATTCCATATTTATGGTTGTAGATCGCTTTTCTAAGATGGCACATTTCATACAATGCCATAAAACTGATGATGTTACTAATATTGCTAACTTTTTCTTTAGAGATCCTAAGTTTTTAAGCTATTTTTGGAAGACTTTGTGGGGAAAATTGGGGACTAAATTATTGTTTTCTACTTCTTGTCACCCCCAAACCGATGTTCAAACCGAAATAGTGAATAGAACTTCAGGACAACTTCTTAGGGCAGTCATTCAAAAGAATCTTAAGTCGTGGAAAGAATGCATACCATTTGTTGAGTTTGCTTATAATAGGGCTATGCATTCATCTACTAACTTTTCACCGTTTGAAATTGTTTATGGTTTTAATCCTTTGACACCTTAGACTTTATCCCTTTACCTATTGATGAAAGGAAAATCTTAGATGGAAAAAGGAAGGCGAAATCGGTGCTTGAGTCGCATGAACAAGTGAGACAATAACTGGAGAAGAAGAATAAGCATTATGCAAGGCAAGCCAACAAGGGTCGACAACATGTACTATTTGAACCCAATTATTGAGTGTGGTTGCATATGCGTAAGGAGAGGTTCCTCACTCAGAGTCAACCAAAGCCACATCCTATAGGCGATGTCCATTTTCAAGTAATCGCATGAATTGGAGATAATGCATACATGCTAGACTTGCCCCGGTGAGTATAATATGAATGCAACTTTTAATGTGGCTGATTTATCTTTGTTTGATGTAAAAGATGAAGATTTAAGGACAAATACTTTTCAAGAGATATGGAATGATGTGCTCTTGAATTCACAAGAACATAGAACAAAGGAGCTTAGAGTTAAGGAGCCTAGTAGAAGTATAAAGGATCCATTGGAGCTGTCAGGAGTCGTGTAAAGCTCAATAAATTCTTAATAGACTCGTTTTAAGCTTCTTTAACAAAGGAGTGGAAACGAAGTCATTAGAGATTGGTTATTTATGTGTTGTATTCAAGCTCAAGCCTAGAATAGTGATATGTAAAAGGTTGATCATGTTTTAAGGAAGCTTTGGATTTGCATGTGTTTGGCATGTGAAAAACTCATTGAGGCTCATTTAAATTAATGCTCCGACCTTATAGGTTTGATTGGGTTTATTTCTGGCTAATAAAAAGGCCCAAGTAATATTAATTAGTGGGTTGAAATTAGGGTTGAAATGAGAAAAACGAATTTTTATGCTTGATGGGCAATAATTCAGTTTTTCTTATTTAATTAGGATTCAACTTTCCTTGTTTAATTAGGATTCAATTTCCCTTTTTCAGTTTAGGTTTAGGTTTCTTTGTAGCCTATTAAAGGCTTGTTTTCTTCATTATTTTTCGTCAATTGCATATCAATATTTTTATGAAAAAATGTTCTTATTTTTCCTTTAGGAATTAACTCTTAGTTCGGGACTGACCCTCGTATGCAAGTTCGAGAGACTAGGTCATCATCATTGCGTACAACCTTTGATCGTGAAATGTATTGTGGTTGGGTACGAGTTAATCGCCAACAAACAGGTTTCAATTCGTTTCATTAGAAGGTTAAAGTTTTGCTCTTATCATTGTCTAATAGAGTCTTGGGATTGGTTTTCTATTACCAATCTTATATTTATGTGTCATTAAAATTATTCTTTTAAATCCGCGTTTATTAGTTTTCCCTCAAGATAGATCGAAAAGCTATTGATTTGGTTACTCCATAGCTAATATCACATAACTATCAATATTTCCTGAAGCAAAATAATTAGGGTTGTCAATTAGTTGGGGATTCCCCGTCCCTGTTGGAGACCGGCCCCGATGGGGATGGGGAATCCCTATTTGGGATCCCCATCGGGCGGGGATGGTTTGTATATTGTCCCGACAGTCGGGGACGGGACAGGGATGGTTATAAGTGTCCCATCCCCATCCACATCCCCATCCCCGAATGTCCCTAATGGGGATCCCCAATGGATCCCCGACTAAATACCCGAATATAGAAAAAAAAACTAAAATATATATATTATTAGTTTATTTTGGACTTGTTTTTATTTTATGCTTTGAATCTTTGTTTGTAATTGTTTAGTTAATTTTATATGCCTAGTAGTTTATGATGTTATATGTCCCTGAAATAGTAGTTTATGACTTTAAAAAAAATTATATACTACAAATTGATGTTTTACAAGAAAAAAGTAAAAAATTTAAAAACTTAAACGGGGATGGTAGCAAATTTTTTTTATTTGTAATTCGGGGATGGGGCGGGGAATCCCCGATAGACCAGTGGCCAGCGATGGTTAATGCAATTCCCGTCCTGCCCCATTTACAACCCTAAAAATAATGACATAACAACAAATATATGTCATTCATTTTGCAACGCATTATTAAAACATAGTGGAAATTTCAGAAATTGAAGATAACTAATATACGCATTATTAAAACATAGTGGAAATTAATATGCGTTTCTGAAAGAAAAATAACATCGAGTTTATAACTTCGGGCTAGATCAGTTAGGAATCGAATTGCTCGTGAGTTTCCCAGCCCACGAAAGTTCCAAGCAAAAATGCTCATAATGATGGACGGGTCTGACTTGCAAGACCCGTTGATAACCCCTTTTTTGAACCCGACTCCTTAATTGTAGACCCATTCGGCCCTTTGACACACTCCATGTGATCCTCCTTCCTTCTTCTTTTTGGATTAGTTACAACAACACCCTCAACTTGAGTATCAGTAGTAGGATAACCACCAAGCCTACTATCACTCCCCACAACTATAGCACAACTCCCTAATTTTTCTGTACCACCTTAAGTAACCTCCATAATTTTGCAACTGCAAAAAAAATTCACCACACGATCGACCTCTTCCATAACAACGCTCATCTGACCATAACCACCGACGGAACGCTATCCGGATTCATTCACAAGCCACTTGCTCCCTTGGATTGATTAGTCCGGCTAAATTGAACAAGCATCTACGATCCATAGGGTATCTCAATAGGAATGTCACAAGCTTCATAGACTTTTGGGAAATTATATTCAGTATGATCCAATAGACCACAAATGAAATAGAACCGCTTGATTTTCTCATATTTGAACTCTACCTAGAACCACTCACTAGACTGCTTCTTAAGTTTCATTCTTCTTTTAAGAGGCGAAGAAACGTTAAAACTGACCCTGATACACATGTACGCCCTCCAAATTCCTTGATAATTATTTGGATCAGATGAAATAAAACTTCCCAGGTAATTCCCAATCGCCATAACCGCACGTTTCAATATGAAGCCATTAGGCAGATTGAAAGCCTGCACCCACAAATCTACATTGTTAAGTGACACTTCAGTTGTTATATCAGAATCAGTCATCCTATGGACCAAAAGAATCGTGTTTTCAAAAGTCCAGACATATTGTCAATCACACTTCAAACATTGATATCATGAAAAAATTGAAAAAAGAATAAGTTTGAATTGACAGATCTAGTATAGACCCATTTTCTCAGCTTCTAGAGAGACGCCATCAATTCCTTCATAGCGTGGAAGTCTACCGGGCGATCAGTTAAAAATCTCCCACAAGACACCAATGTAAGTCAAATTTGGCAGCATTAAGATCCTCTTCACCAATTATGATGTCACCATCTTCCTCTTCCTTCAGTGTCAGATGGTCACATAATGAGACCAAATTGCTAGACGATGCCATAACAAATCAAATAGAACCTTTTCAAGAAAGAATCAATAACAAAGACCCAAAAGCTTGTCAACAAGGATAAGAGAGAGCAAACTTATCACCAAGGAGAAGAAAGAGAGAGCAAACAAACACAAAGTTAGTTGATTGCAAAGAGGTGTATATTTTTCTGTTTCTTATTTAGTTTAAGCTTTAAATGCTTTAATGTTTTGTTTTTAGTTTTTTTTTTTTATTTTAATAATTTGATGTTTAAAAGGAATACCTAAATTTTATAAATTTTAAAGGAGTAATACCTACACCTCCTCTAAGCAAAGATTAAAGAACACCTCTTAACCTCTTTCTTAAAAAATTTAATTTTTTTTCTTTATGAAATTTTGAAAGTAATTTCAAATTGTGAGTGTTATGAAGAGGGTAAACATTTTTATTTTTTAAGTAACTTTTATTTTATTTTCTTTAATGTGTTTAATTTGTGCTTGCATGTGTGTTTTGTGTACTTCCTCCAAATCTAAGTTTTGTTGTTTGTTCTCTCAAAAACTAAGGGAACGTTTGTTTCAGAGTTTCAAGAAAGGTAGGGGAAATAAGTGGTTTCATTTATTTTGTTAATGTTTGTTTTATTAATTCAATCATCTCCTTTACATTTTTTTTTAGTTTTGGGTTTATCCCTAGTTCCTTTAAGGTTTGTATTCCCTTTCACCTAATACTAATTTTCATCTTACATTCCTTATAAAATTCTACTTTAATTTCTATTTTACTTTTTAATTTTTATTTAGGTTCGTATATTTATTTATTTTTACTTTTCTATTCTTGGATTAATTACACTTTTGATCCTTATACTTATATATTTTTAGTTTTTTTTTCAAAAAATATTTTGACTAAATTTTACTTTTTGATCATTAGATTTATTTACTTATACTTTTTTTTTTATCTTTAGACTAATTTTACTTTTGATCCGTACACTTTTTTATTTTTATTTTTTGTACAGAAAAATAATTTTGATCAAATTTTTTTCTTTTATCATATTATTCAGTTTTAGTATTTACTTTTAATTATTTTAAAATGATAACCTTTTAAATTTTATTTACATTCCATAAACTTCTAAAAATAAGATTAACTTTTTAATCTTTATTTTCATCATTTTCATTGCCTTCCAAGTAACTATGTGTGTTTCACTCTTCTCCTTCTACGTGGATGCGTTTTTTCGAGTTGCTATTTTAGAAAATCGCTAACTGGTCCACCAGGCCAGTTTGTCGTTAGTGTGGCCAACAAAACCTGTTTTTTAGCTGAGAAAACTGCTTTTATGCTTTTAGGGTATGAGAAAGCAATGTCATAAGCGTCCTAATATGATTTTTATGTTTTCTAACTTTTGGCTCTATTAACTTCTCACTCCTAAGTAAAATAAAGGATAAAATAAAAAAAAATCTATGTGTTGTCACGTTTTGTCAAATATGTATATGTAATTTTTTTTTGTCCAAAGAGAACGAATGTTTTTTTTTTTGTTAAAAACGGAGATGTTTTAGTTTGGCATTATAAAAATGACCATTAACGATCTCAATATAAAAAATTCTAACAATTAAATTTATTTAGTATCACAGTTTATGGAACTAAATTTTTATTTTTTAAAATCATTATTTCTAAAAACGTCTCTTCCTAAACGTTTACTTTTTCACCTTTTATAAAATAATACAGATGATCGTAAAATTAACAAGTTAAAGAATTAAAATGGCTTAAAATATTATAAAACGTTTTATTGTTTTAATTTTGAAATGTAACTGAAAGAATATGAATTTTTTGTACTTTACCCTTGCAACGAAGTAAGAGCATCTCCAAGAGTCTCTTCGTTTGGCTCTTAACTTAAAATTTGAGGAGGAAAAATTAAAAATCAATTACAACAGCCTTTTAATGGCTCATCAAATCACTAAAAGCATCTGCATCATCTCTATTAATAGAAAGTATTTCTTCACTTTTTAATACCTTCTAATAATTTATTATTAAAAAGTTTCTCTATTTTTATTGTTGATAAATATAATAATTATTAATAATTTTAATTATAAAATAGTTTTAAAATTATCGTTAGAAATAATATATTTTAATCCTATTAACACATGAAATAGTTAACGAAATACAACTAGGGTCCAACTTTCGCTGAGGTGGGGGTAGGCGATTGGCTGGCGATCTAGGGATTTATTTCTCAGGGTCCAACTTTCGCGTTTTCCTTCTCTTCCGATTGGCTGGCGAGGGCGTTTGACTGGCGATCTTGGGGTTTTAGGGCGTTGTAAGCAGACGAAGGGTGGTGCGTTCGGCCTGTGTAGGTGGTAAGAGTGCAAATCAAGGGATGACGAAAGGGAGAGAATGGGAACGAGCGAGTGGTCTGGCGGCAGGGAAGGGATGTGCGGCGGGGGAGTCGGCTGGTGAGGATGGTGTTCGGACGGCGGGGCAGATGGTTTCTGCCGATCCTGGGCTGGGGGTTGAGGGCAGCGACGGGGTGGCGGTTGGGCTTGCCCGCTACCGCTGTCGGAGTGGAGAGAGGAGGCGGGATCGATCGACTGATCGGTCTCGGCCGGTGGACGGGAGCTGGTTCGGTGAGGGTTTGGGCATTGGGGGAGGCGTCGAGGGAGAGGCTGAGCGGGTTAGGGCTAGGGTTCCGGTAGTTTCAGGCGGGGATCCGGTTTTGGTTGCGGGTGTGCCGGATCGGCAGCTTGGGTCTGATCTGGATACCCAGCGGGTTGGCGTCGGTGCGGTGGAGCCCTGTGCGCCGGGTCCTGTGGCGCCTAGGTCTGGTTTGCATCCGGCGGATCCTTCCATGTCGATGGCTCCGGCCACTCTATCCTCACAGGACATTCACGCATTGGCGGTTTTACTTGCTGAGCATTCTGCTCAGAAAGATTTCTCCTCGATAGTTCTTATCTCGGGTTCTGTTGGCCAACAAACCCTAGCTCCTCTGAAGAATGGGGGATCCACCTCCTGGAGGGATAAGGTGTTAGGGGTGGTTGAGGAGGACCCCTTGATGGATGAAGACACTTTGGAGGAGAATTCTGATGACTTCCTTTCCGACTCTAATGTGGAGGATGGAGAGCCAGAGAACCCGTTGTGTCCTAGAATTCGTCTCTCCTCGGAGGACAAGCGTGTTCTCAGGTCACAGTGGAAACTGGCTCTAATTGTCACTGTTCTGGGAAAAAGGATCAGTTTTAATTACTTTGCCCAGAGAATCCAAGCCCAATGGGCTAAGGTTGGGAAAGTGACCATCACAGATCTTGAGAATGATTATTATGTCATCAAATTTACAAAGGCGGAGGATTTTAATGCTGTTGTTAATTGGGGGGTCCCTATATTATCTCCAATCATGTGTTGGCTCTGAGACCTTGGGTCCCTAACTTCGATCCCCATGATTGCTCGGTGAATCGGATCCTTACTTGGGTCAGATTCCCAGGCCTTCCGCTGGAATATTATAGTGAGAGATTCTTGAACAAGATCGGTAGCCTGGTTGGAAAGGTGCACCATGTTGATAAGACTACTATTGGGGCAGTTAGGGGCAAATTTGCCAGGGTCTGTATAGATATTGACCTCGCTAAGCCTCTTCTATCTCAATTCTGTGTTCAGAATAAGGTTTTTCATATTGAGTATGAAGGTATACACAATATATGCTATGAATGCGGTATTTATGGCCATACCTTTGAGGGGTGCCCTAGGAAAAGGATGGTGGGGGAAGAGTTAGTGCAACCTAATATGGGTAGCGTTGAGAAGAACCTGGGGGAAGAAAGGAGTTTTGGCCCTTGGATGCTGGCCAAGAGGAATGGAAGAAGGAAGCCACGTGCTAATGCTAGTTCCAGTCAGTCTCCAGATATCAGTCAGAAGATGACTGCTCTCCAGATTGTTCCTGAGATCAAGGTCAAGCCACCGGATACCAAAAAGGGGAGTGAGATTGGTGTGGTGTCAGCTTCTGGTTCGGGGTCTAGGTTTGGTGCTCTGGCCATGGAGGAAGAACAAGGCTCGAATCCTTCTGATGAGCGAATTGATTTAAGTATGCCAGGTCTGGAATCTGCTGAGCCTGCTTCTAGTCTGGGTAAGGCTTCTAATCCCCTCTTTGTTCCCAATGCTGAGGATGAAAGTGGAGGCCAGTCTCTTCTTTCAAAAGGGAAGGGGTTGTTTAAAGAGGGTAGTAGTCTGACTCCTCCTACGGAGGTCCCTATTGGTAATACTATAGGTGTGATTAAGATGAATATGAAGAAACTCAAACCTAAAGCTAAATCTAGGAAGTTCCCTAGTAGGGTTGATTCTTGGGACAAAAGGGGGCCTTCTGGTTCTTCTGCTAGGCTCTCCGGAGCCCCGAATAAGTACCTGAATTAGGGTATGGGCTTGTGTCGGTTGCTTTCCTTTCTGATGGATTTCTTTATTTGGAATGTTAGAGGTGCGGCGAGCAAGGCAACCCGCATTCATGTTATTGATCTCATTAGACAATTTAACCCCTCTTGCTTTGTTCTTCTAGAAACCAAAGTCAGTGGTCCTAAAGCAGATGAGGTGGTTAGAAAGTTTAAGAGTTGGAATTGTGTCAGATCGGAGGCTACTGGCCGGGCTGGGGGGATTTGGCTTTTTTGGAAGCCAGGTCGAATCATGATTGATATTATTACATTGGACAGACAATTCATCCATTGTAAGGTTTGCTTCCCTGGGAATAGACCTTTCTTTGTTACCTTTGTTTATGCCGATCCTGTTTTATCTAATCGGAAAAGACTGTGGGAGATTCTTCATTCTGTTAGCTCTATTATGGTGGAGGCATGGTTGGTGGCTGGGGACTTTAATGACATTGCCCTTTTGAGCGATCAGAGAGGAGGGGGAAATCATTATGTTAACCGGTGCCTGAATCACAAGCAAAATATGGATCTTTGTGGTCTTTCGGACCTGGGAGCTGCCGGTCATAAGTTTACTTGGAAAAGAAATAGTGTGTTTGTCCGGCTGGATAAGGTGTACGCCAATGTTGCGGCTATCTGTAGGTTTCCTGAGGTTAGTGTGCTTAATCTCCCTTTTCGCCACTCTGACCATTGCCCCATCCTCATTAGGATGGTTAAAGGGAATCGACTTAAAGGTAACAGACCTTTTAGGTACCTCGTGGCTTAGGACTCTCACCCTGAGTTTAAAAAGTTCGTTAAAGATAATTGGCAACCTCACTCGGATGTCCTTCTTGCTGCTGAGGAGTTCAGGAGGAATGTGGCTGGGTGGAATAAAAACACATTTGGCCACATTATCAGAAGGAAAAACAAGCTTTTAAGAAGAATGGAGGGCATTCAGCGTTGCTTGGAGGCCCGTTTCGACCATAGCTTGAGTGGTCAACTTAGATCTCTCCAAAACGAGTTGGAGGCTGTGCTTAGACAGGAAGAGCTTCTTTGGTTCCAGAAATCAAGGAAGGCTTGGATTAAAGACGGGGACCGGAATACCAGATTCTTCCACCTCTCCACTATCATTAGAAGACAGAGGAATAGGATCGATGCTATCAAGGATACTAATGGTAGTTGGGTTTTTGAGGAGGAGGACATTCGGCGCCTTGCTCTTGACTTCTACCAAGATCTGTTCAGAGAAGAAGAGGTGTTCTTGGAGAGTGCCTTCTCTGAGACGTCCTTTCCTCAGTTAGGGGAGGATGCTATTAGGGAAGCTTTCCATCCAATTGATCTCAAGGAAATTGATTTGTCCTTTGCCAGTATTGGTTCCACTAAGGCTCCTGGGATTGATGGCATCCCTGCTAGTTTCTTTCATAAGCACTAGGATACTGTAAAAGAGGGGATTTACAGTTTTGTGTTAGGAATTTTTGCTGGTTCTAATGATATTAGGTTGGTTAATAAAACCCTCCTTGTTCTGATTCCTAAGGTTGATAAGCCCTCCTCCTTCCTTCAGATGAGACCTATCAGCCTCTGTAATGTTTTGTATAAAGCTATTACCAAGATTGTGGCGAACCGGATCCGGATGATCCTGCCAGACATTATCAGCCAGAACCAAGGGAGCTTTGTTCCTGGCAGACAAATGATGGATAACGTTGTGATTGCCCAGGAGGTTGTCCATTCTATGAAGATTAAGAAAGGGAAGAGAGGGATTGTGGCTCTTAAACTAGATCTGGAGAAAGCCTACGATAGGCTTAACTGGAACTTTCTTCTGGATAGTTTAGCCAAAGCTGGTATCCCGGAGAGCTGGAGGAATTTGATTGAGAAGTGTATCTCCTCCCCTGTTTTCCAGGTTATGATTAATGGGGACATGTCTGAAGAGTTCTCTCCCTCCAGGGGTATTCGACAAGGGGATCCTATGAGCCATTTCCTGTTTGTCATTGCCATGGAAAGACTCTCTCACCTGATTCAAGAAGCAGTTAACAAGGGGAGTCTCCACCCTGTCTCCATCAATAGACATTGCCCTCCTATTACTCATTTGTTCTTTGCTGATGATGTGATGCTTTTTGTGGAGGGGAGTGTGGAGCAAATTAAGATTGTGATGGATATCCTCAAGTGCTTTTGTGAAGCCTCTGGCCAGAAGATTAACATTCAAAAGTCCCGTATGCTTTGTTCTAATAACATGGATAACGGCTTGTGCAGAAGACTTAGTGAAGTCTCTGGCATCCCCCTGACCCAATCTTTGGGTAAGTATCTCGGGGTTCCTCTTCATAGTGAGAGGGTCTCTAAAGCCTCTTTTAAAGACATTTTGGATAAAACTAACGGTTTGTGCGCTAGCTGGAAAGCTAATTCTCTTTCCCTTGCTGGTCGCCTTACCCTTATCCAATCTGTCAACTGCGCAGCCCCTAACCACATCATGCAAGCCTGTAAACTTCCTGAGCCGATTCTTAACGACCTTGATAAGATTAACCGGCGGTTCTTGTGGGGAGAGTCAGGTGAGGGAAAAAAGGTCCACCTGGTTCCTTGGAAAGAGGCCTGCCAGCCTAAAAACAGGGGGGGCTTGGTATAAGGCATGCGAAGGATAATAATAAAGTCTTCTTAATGAAGCTCCTTTGGAGGATGTGGCAATTCCCTTCCTCTCTTTGGGTCCGTCTTCTGTACGGCAAATATCGGAAAGACAAAATCTTCGGTGGTCCGAAGGAGAGGGTTGTCAGCTGCTCCTTCCTCTGGAAAGGGCTTAGTGAAGTTTTTGCTGAGTTCTATACGGGGATTGGGGTAGAGGTGGGCAATGGTAGATCCATTAGCTTCTGGGAGGACACCTAGATTGGTGATAAACCCCTTATTGATGTGTGTAGATCCCCTCCGCCTAGTAATATCCGTCACTGGAAGGTTGCTGATGTGGTGGATTCGGAGGGTGATTGGATCTGGTCTAAGTTTGACTCTTTCCTTAGTCTGGAAACCCTCCTGAAAATTAGAGGAGTTAAGGTCAGCAACCTCGAGGAGGATAAAGACAAACATTGTTGGGCTTTGTCTAATAATGACATCTATTCTTGTAAATCGGCCTATGAAGCCTTTTCCTCTAGTAGGGAGTATCCTCCTTTGGAGATTTGGAAGACTATTTGGGCCCTTAAAATCCCCTATCGAATTAGGAGTTTTTTGTGGTTAGGAGTTAAAGACAGGCTGCTCACCAATGTGGATAGGCAGAGGAGGCACTTGACTGAATCAGGAACCTGTAGTAGATGCAGGGGTCATATGGAGACACTTTGCCATGCTCTGAGGGATTGCCCTAATAGTCAGAAGATTTGGGAGGGGGTTCTTCCTGCCCATACCCTTCCTCCCTTCATGGCTCATTCTGCAATTGACTGGTTCTCTGAGGGCGCTAAGGGGAAGTTATTGGCCAATATGGAGCACGGCGACATTTTCTTTGCTCTTATCTGTCACCATATTTGGAAATGGAGGAATGATGAGTTATTTGCTAAGAAAACTACCTTTATTCCTGATTTATTAAACTTCTTTTCCAAAAAACTTTCGGTTATTTTGCAAAGTTCTAAAGGGGAGCCCCTGGGTAATCCCTCCCCGGCTAAGGTGGTCCACTTGGTTGGTTGGAGTAAGCCTATTGAAGGGGTAGTGAAGTTGAATACGGATGGCTCCTGCCTTAGCAATGGCAGAATTGCTGCTGGAGGAGTTCTTCGGGATGCTGGTGGAGCTTGGCTGGCTGGGTTTACCCATAACTTGGGATTGGGCTCGGCCTTTTCTGCAGAGCTCTGGGGGATTCTGTCAGGTATTAAGCTTGCCATTCGCATGGGAATTAAGAAGCTGGTGGTGGAATCTGACAATTTGGAGGCTATCAATAGGATTTCTGCTTCCCAAATTTCTTATCTCTCTTGCCAGAACCTTATCAAAGCCATTTTAAGGCTTCGTCCTGCTTTTGAGGTTATTAGGTTCTCCCATATTTTTAGGAAGCAAAACCGTGTGGCGGATTGCTTGGCTGCGGCTGGGCATGGGGGATGTTAGGTGTTTCTACCCTTTCTATTCCTCCTTCTTCTATTTTGTCCCTTCTGCTTGAGGATAGAATTGGGGTCAGCCACCCTAGACTGATCCCGGGTTAGACTTCCGTTTTGTTTATTTGTTTTTTTTTTTTCCTTATCCTACCAAAAAAAAATATATTTTAATAGAATCAATTATTCATATTTTTTTTTTTTTTTTTCAGAGACGGCAGTGATTATCTCTTGGAGACGCTCTACAGACAACATTTTGTTTGTGGGGTCGTATTGTCGGTTATTTAGGTTTTGTGGCCAATGCGAAAGGCTGGAGTCTCGAGTAAAAGGATCAAAGACCAAAGAGATAGCTGAGCTCAAGCTCTTCTCATGCTGGTTGTTCGTTTCTTCTTCCTCGCTGTCTGTCCTTCTCCACAAAATTCGAACTTCAAAACTTAAACTCGATTCCTCTCTTTCGATCTGCTATGATTCATATGTCGTGATCCACCTTCATTTTTTTTTTGTCTCTGTATATTTGGTAAGTTGAAGATGAAGAAGAGACTCATACTGCTTATCTTATTATTGTTCTTTTTTTTTTTTTAATTACATAATGGTTCTTAAGTTTGTGTGCGCATATACTGTGTTTCTGTTCATCCTGTTATCCGTGCTTTTATGGATGAGAAGTTGCTTGGCATCCCAAATCTTTGTTTTCTTTTCTCAAATTTGCAATTTAGTCTAATGGTGATTTGGAAAAAAGTAGATATAATTTTAAGTTCTCTTTGGTTTTAATTGTTGTCCGGACGGAAGGAAAGTATAAATTTAGTACGATTTTGCTTGTATATACGTGCAATTTCAATTCTCAGCTTAAGTTAGATCGGTTCCCTCTCTTTTCTCTTATTTTGCATCAAAACTAACAGGCTAATATCCGAATAGCGTCGTCTAATGATCTTTACAAAACAACTAAAAAACTAAAATGGAAAGAGTAGCCACAAGATTTAATCAAAATTGAATATTGTTTCATTCGAACCCGCATAAAGTGAAACCCAAAACTTCCATTACTAACCTACTGCATTATACAAAATAATCCCTGCTAACTGTTTTCAAACTGAAGATAGAGGAAGACTCGTAGGCTTCATTTAGTGCAGTCTGATTTGAGTTCAACATGTTTTTTCAACAAGGAAAAGCTAAAAAAACTACCATTTGTTGGAGTTCTTTCCAGTTTGATACTGTAGATTTTGCATTGACATTTTACAAATTGTAGTATCCATCACTTTCTAGCTCGTTGATGAAACTATATACATTTTTGTAAATTAATTCATCCTTACTGCTTATAGTTTCTATTCCTTTGCACAGTTGAATTTTGAACGGTAAGTTTGCTAGTTATCATAATTCTGTGACCCAAATTCTCACATAAAGATATATACCTCTTTTTTTTTTGTTCATATCTGACTACCCATTTATTTTGTTTGTCTCTCTTTCTCTCATTCATTTCGTAAACTTATTTTTTTTTTATCAAATGAGGTGAAGCTGGTGACACAATTATTGTAAAATGACTTTAGTGATGTAAGGAATAAATGTATAGTATATAGTGCGAAGCTAAAAAATGTAATAAGAATAATGGTGCCCTGCCCCTTATGTTTTCGGGAATCTAATATTCTCTGTTATTATTTGAAGTGCTAAATTTGAGATACACAAATCCGATAATCCTAATTCTTAAACATATACTAGTCTCCTGTCCTTTTTTCCAGTCCATGAAAATAATGGAGAAATATAGTATTTAATGGTCAACTGCCCTACTGAACAAGCAGAAATATTTTCATTACATTTGAAAATGAAACCAACGAAAGGTTTTTTCTAGTTTGTGCAATATTGTTCTTGTAAGTATTATGGCAGTAACTCTGCTCGTTGACCCTTGAACTTCAGGTACTTCAGTGAACATCTAAGAGGGAGTTATACTTTTGAAGCACCTTATCATGTCTCATCAGGCTATTCAATCAGACAATAATAAGGACGAAACTCCTGAAAACTGTCTGCAGTCTTACCAATATGGTTGGATGTCTCACTGGACACAAATGCACTTGAAGTCAGTAGATCATGTCCACAATCAGTTGTCAAATTGTTACGAGTCTGGGGAAAACAATCACAGAAATAAGCTTCACACTTCATTTTCTGGGTCAGAGATAGAACCATACAGCTCCATGTTTATGAAGGAATTTAGAGAAATGAATGAGGTCCTTATGAATGAGAGCTCAGGAAGAAGTTTTAAAATTTTGAGGCCAGAAGGTAGTTTATCTCTGAAGAATGGTGAGTCCTCTAGCCATCATGAAGGGATCTCAAAATCAAAACTTGGTCCTAAATCTATGTGTGATGCTTCTCTTAGTCCAACTGACAAGTCACTATTCTCAATGCTCAAAAGGAGTCCTATCAAGCCAGAAATTCAATTAACTGAATCTCTGTTTCAGCCTGAAGGCATTGCATCAGTTCCAGAGCAACAGGCCAATTCCAACAAATTTCTTGGAGAGGGAGTAGACGTATCATCACATGTTAAGGATGAGCTTTTGGGGTCAACTTCTGCAGGTGTACTGTCAGAGTTTAACTCCCGAAGAACTCCAGTTGAATCATTTTCTCCTAGGCGAGACTACATTAATCAGCCAAGCAGTAGCTTTCTTGTTCATGAGGGGAAAATGGGTAAAAATGCGGTTCTATCAATACATGATCCTGAAACAAGTAATAGTTGTCATAGAGACTTTCTTGGTCAACAGTTCCAGAATGTGACAAATTATGGATTATGTGCAGTCAGGCCTCCAAGGTTAGATCATAAATCATCTGAACTACCAAGAAATCCCTCTTTTGTACATGGTAAGGAGACTATGAGAATATATACCACTATCGACCCTCGAGGTCCGTCAAAGTTCTCTGAAACTACTCATCATTTTTTCATCACAGAAGACACTAATGTGAACTTATCTAGTGGAGTTCAAAGGTTCAGAGAGTCAATATCCACCAATTTTAAATTCAAACCACCAAGTAAGCTCCTCAGCTTTTCTCCAGGATTTGGTTTCAACCTTAAACAAGGAATGAAGCTGCAACCTCTTGACAGCTCGACAGAGAGTGAAGGAAAAGGAAAGATTGAGAATGTCCATACTACGGTTGATTTGAAGAATGAATCATCAGCTGAAACTGATACCATGGACATGGATACACTCCAGGAGAATCGTCCCCTTGGTATGTGTGCATTATATCTCATATGTTGTCGACTTAACTTAGCGGCGTCTTGCAACATGTTGACTTAGGTTTCTGTGTACAAGATCGGTAATCATGATGTATAATGTAGATGCTTATCCTATGAAACAGTATTTTGGCTAATGTTGATTTTCCAAAGTTAGTAATTTTCCTATTTGTATTTGGTTGCAGATGTGGCCCCATCCTTTGCAAATAAGGTAGCTTTTGTTATAATTGCACTTTTTAGTTATGTTTTACTTCAAGTGCTTCATCTGTTGGATTCTAAGAGGGTAGTGAAATAAAAAGGTCTTTTTGGGAAGTTTCTCCAAAGACAGTGAGTTTGGTCTTGATTTTTATTGAGTTCAGGTCAAGTTTCTTTGGATGGTGTATCAAGGGGATATGGGTGGATCATTTAGTCTCGACTTTAAAATATTTTTCTGATCAAGGTATTCTTGTGAAGCTCTCTTATTTATGGCCTGTACTTCAATTTAGGGCATTTGTATGCTTCTGTACTCATTGATATGATGTTCTCCAATACAGCTAGACTATTTTAATTATGGTGAAGCATATTGAAGTATCTGTGCGTTATGTTCTGTGCTTTTTAATTACATAGTACAGGCGTGCATGAACTTGGAGGTATGCCTGAACATGAGGTGAATGTGAAGTGTATATGGCTGCTTTTAGGAAAGACAGATATATGCAATTGAGACAAAGCATTCCCATTTTTTGTTTTTATCAAGTGCATTTGTTAAAAGCTACAGTGTGAAGTGCTGAAAATTTGAAACAAAATAAAATGGGTTTACATTCGCTTTTATTATAAGGAGAAAAAAAAAAAAAAAGAGTACAAATTTGATTTGGCTTTTTGAGCTTGTCCTCCGGTGAAATTTGTTTGTATTTTATTCTTTTTAGTCTGTTTTCCCCCCTCTTCTTTCTGTCTGATTCTCTCTCCCTCTTTTGCTCAACAATCCTTAATGTACTTTTTGTAAACAAATTCATTAGTAGTTTGTTATCTAACCGCGTCTTTCTCCTTTTATGAAATACAGTACTTAACTAAGTCACTGTAAATATAACTACCTCATTCTCTCCTTGCTTGGATTGTTGGGGGTGTGTGCAGAGGGAGGGGATGGTCTCGTTATGCTTTTGTCCTTCAAAAACAGGTCACACACAAATACAAGAGTATATTCAAGGGTCAAAGGCATACTAGGTTGTCTATGTGTTTATGCACCCTGCATATGGGCTTTTAGACCGTAGTAGGATCTGTTCATTTGCTAATTGGACTCATCATCAGTTGTGAATTTTGCAGGACATCAACGTGCCCCAAAAGTCTCCAACATCTGAAGGTGCATTAGTTTCAGTGAAAGAAAAAAGCAGAGGTAGATCGTTAAACATAGTGTTACCTGACATTAACCAGGAACTTCCTCCAATCCCAAGTGCTGCAAGTTCTACCGATGATGGGGAGACAAGCACCTCAAAAACTCATAGTATGGATGCATCGGATTTCCTTTTCCATGCGGAACATCCTACAAACTTGAAATCTAGTGTTCGTGCAGATGGTCCACTGGAATTGGATCCATGCAGCAGATGGGTTAAGCGTCTAAAACCAAGTAGCTCAGATTCTTTTGCACATGGTACCAAGAGTTCAAAAATGGTGGAAGCTTCTTCCCATGAAAAAGTTAACAAGTTCTTCAGTAAAATGCTTTACTGTGGCAAAAGTAGTTCAGAACCAAAAATGAGCAAGTCCTTCCATAAAGAGAATCTGATGTTTGATCAGGCTGCAGATTTTCAGAGGAATATTGAATCGGTGAGGGCAGGTCAAGAGAAAACACTTTCACATGCATGGATCCAGAGGTGGTGTCATAACCCACTTGCATCTTTGCATAAGCATAACGCCGCAGCAGCTTGTGAACCACTGAGTTCAAGGGCAATGCAATACAACATCAACAAACGGCAGTATCCAAGCATTGCTGCTATGGCGTTGATGGGGAAAGCCACGAGTGCTTTTCGCCCATGTGAATTGAGGAAAGAGGGGTCTTATATGGCTTGGAATAACCAAGTATTGAGATGAGTATACTACGAAGCCTTGAAGATGTTATTAATGTTATTCCAACAAATGAAAGAAATCCTCGACCATCAATTACCTGCCAAATAGTGGAGCTTAGCCTGGATGTTGTTTTGGTATTCGTTCTCCCTGGATTAGTTCCTTTTTTCCCTTCCGTTTCAATATGAGCATCATAGTACCGGATTGCTCCTTTGTAAAATATCTGGTGAATGGTACAACATAAAGTCCTTGTGATGTGCTTCTTCATATATAGATACATCTTTTATGTATTGCATACATCTAAGCGTTCTTCATATAAATATACACACGAATATAAGTATTGTTCAAACTAACTTCAGGTAATACTATTAGAAGACTCTGGAGTGACACTTGCATTATAATTTACATTCTTGAAGATATAAGTAGTGTTCACCTGGATCCTCAATGAATAAATGAATTTGACCATTCATTATTATATCTAAAATTAATATATCTCTTAGGGCTCGTTTGGTTCGCGGAATAGAGGGGGAATAGAATAGCCTATTCCTGTAGAATAGCTATTCCCACATTTGGTTGATTTTTTTTTATGGAATAGCTATTCCATGGAATCCCTATTCCTTGATTTCATGGAATAGCTATTCTTCAATTTAGGTTAGGAATAGCCTATTCCTAATATTATATTTTTGTAATTTACAAAATTATCCTCCATTAAATCCTCAATCTTCTCTTTAATCACTTTCCCAAATCTTATAAATTTTGGTCAATCCATAATTTATATCATGTAAAACGTGAAAAATGGAAAAATGACGAAAACGTTAAAAAATGTAAAAATACGAAAAATATGAAACACGAAAAATGTGAAAATGTTACAAACACGAGAATATGCAAAAAATAAAATACGCGAAAAACATAAAAACGTGAACAAATGTGAAAAACACGAAGACACAAAAAAAAAAAGCAAACACACGAAAAACACAAAATAGGAATAGTGCGAAAAAGTGACAAAACACGAAATATTAAAAAACGTGAAAAATAAAAACACGAAAAATGCGAAAAAATACGAAAAATGCTAAAACACAAAAACGTGACAATATGTGAAAAACATGAAAATGCGAAAAACGCAAACAAAACACGAAAACGTTAAAAACAAAAAAAAATATGAAAAAATACGAAAAACATGAATAACACGAAAAAGTAACAAAATACGAAAAATACAAAAACGCGAAAAAAACAAAAAGGGGAAAAACCGAAAAACTAAAACGTGAAAAATCGAAAAAATGTAAAATAAAACACAATAACATGACAAAACGTGAAAAATACGAAAACGTGAACAAACGGAAAAAACAAGAACACTTGGGAAACACGGAAAAACATAAAAAATGTTACAAACGCATTTTTCGTGTTTTTAACACTTTTTCATGTTTTCGTGTTTTTCGATTTTTTCACGTTTTCGTGTTTTCCACTTTTTTCATGTGTTTGTGTTTTTTACGGTTTGCACATTTTTTTGTGTTTTTTCATATTTTGCGTGTGTGTTTTTTTTTTGTGTTAACACGTTTATATATTTTCGCGTTTTCACCCTTTTCCACTTTTATCTCATTTTTTTTCTTTTGTTTTTGTGTTTTTAATGTGTTTTTTTTGCGCTCTTACATTTTATTTTTTTACCTCTCTTTTTTCGTGTTTTTACAATTTTTCCATTTTCATGTTCTTATTGTTTTTTCGTTTTTAATGTTTTTTTCGTGTTTTTTTCGTCTTTCGTGTTTCCCATTTTTCTATTTTTTATATATTTTTTAAAATAATATATATTAAATATTTGAACAATTTATAGTAAAAAATTAAAATTTTAAAATAAATAAGAAATTACATTTGAGGATAATATTGTCTTTTTAATAAAAAATTTATCTATTCCATTCTACCTTATTCCACCAACCAAACATAGGAATAGTAATTCCTGAGAATTTCTATTTTATTCTTTGCTATTCTATTCTTTTGGAATAACCATTCTATTCCATTCCATTCTATTCCGCGAACCAAACGACACCTTAGTGTTATCATGCCCATTACCTGCTTTAAACCATCAATTACAAAGTAGAAGTTGGCTTTACTCTTAACCAACTGATTCATTGTTTGCTTGGTAGTGTCACTTGTTGTGGTTGTTACAAGAGAGTCTTTCTTTTGCAGCTTCGATATCAATGAATTCCTTCATGCTTAGATTGCTGCAATATGGGTTGGTTTGAAATTTCATGCTGTGATCGATGTAGAAAAGAAAACAATTAATTACTTAATGGTGCAGAGACATTTATATTTTCTCCTACTTAATAGTTGGTTATTCTGCAAAACAATAAGAACATGGTTACTCGTGATGCAATCCATTATCTTCTCATTTCCTCGATTATTCAGCTTTCTTGCAACACACTTAGCCCTTCTGCCAAGTTTTGGTCTCCATACACACGAATATTGCTGCATTCTTGACTTACAAAATAGCCACAAATACATGAATGTGTAAGCAACACTTAATTTTTTTTACGATTACGAATGTGTTTGTTTTTATTTTATAGGAACTCTTAGAGAAAGCCTTGTCTTCAATGCCATCAAACTACTCTATTCCCTCGAATCGAAGCAATAACTGGGCAATAGCATTCTGTTACAAGATCTAGTAATGAGTTATCTGAATCGGACATGTAGGTTAATAACAACTAGGTATATGCGTTATGAAACCAATGTCCTTAAAGTCAATTTTTGTGTGTATAACAGGCACCATCTCCAGCCTAGGATACTTTGAGAGAAGCAGCAAAACATGAAACAATGTGTTGTCCAAGTGTACATGGAAATATGGATCCCAAAGGAATGACGTTGTTTGTCAGCTCCATAGTCTGAGTTTGGACTCCAAATGTGAAAGGAAATAGGCGAAGTTTAATTGCTTCGGCAGACACATCATTTATTTTGAAAGTGTCGCAAATTTGTCAAATAGGTATTTGGGTTTTCGTTAGGTAGTCCATAAAACGTTACATTGTTTTGCAACATAATAAGCAAAGCTGGCTTAATCTCAAATTGGTGTGCGTTTATCTGGGGTCTAACTATACTATTTGTAACATTGGCCACTCCTGGCCTAGCGTAATCCATACGTGTCGGTCTAACTGTCATGGTTTCTGGCGGTGATTTTTGTTTCTCTTTGTTTTTCTTTTTGTTTCTTTTTACTGTTCGTTCAATTTCAGGATCAAGTAATTTCGGTTGAATGCCTGAATTTCGAGTACTGCACATGAACTTGAAATTTTTGCACGAACTGAAACTACTTTCAAGAAAAATTGAAAAAATAAAATTGTAAGTAAGTTGAAATAAATAAAATATAAAATAAGTATGTATGTATAAACCTAGATTCGAAATAAAACACGAAAAATCTAAATTTTTGTAAAAAAATTTTGGTGTTCCCCGGCAACGGCGCCAAAAACTTGTTGACCGATTTCCGCAAGTGCACGTTTCGCTTGTAGTAATAAAAAGATATCGATCCCATAGGGAACGTTTTTTCACAAAAAAAATTATTTTAATACAGTTTAGACTACGTCTTTAGGTTTATATTATAGAAAATCGTTTAATTGAATTGGATTTAATTGAATTGAATTAATCAGAATCAGATGAGAGTTTTATGTTAGAAATTTAGAAAACAATTCTGTCTCGAGATTGGATTACAAGACAGAAACTTTAGCGTTTAAAGTAAGAATAACGTTAAACTCATTTGCATTAAGCAAAGATAAAAAAACTTAAACTTTGAAAAGATTATAGGCATGTAATAAATCGTAAATTCCTTCAATTTATAGGCTTTCAACCGTAGAAATCTCTCTGGTTCGGAGTAGATTTCTACCTTAATCAAATTGGTATTTATTTCCGATAAGCCGACCTAACGATCATATCTTCCGTAAACACTAATTATTTCAAGTGTTCAACTAAGTTTCCTTGTAACTATGTGAAATTTAATTTCGTTTTAATGGAAACACTAGAACCTTACTTCGAAGGTAACATCAAAGTAACTACAGAAATATATATTGAATTGTGTAAACGTTTTATTATAGAATTTGTGAGCCATAACAAGTTAACATAGGAAAGAAAACATGGAGAGCATTCTAACTAATTTGAGTTCCGGGTTGTCAATCCTTTCCTCAAACTTTGTTGGAGTTTGTCGGACTCTAGTGTCGCTTCCGCTGTTAGTTCTTCTCGTTGAATCTTCGAAATATAGATGGTTTGTCTTCTACCAGAATGAAAACTCGTCTTCGAATCAATTCCTAATCTAAACTTAATTGCTGAACAATTTGTGTACATCAAGATTGCTTTTACAAAATCGAAATCTAACTCTGAATCACTTCTGACTCAGAATTTCTACATAAATTCTGCTCTCTAACTTAATTAATTTAACCAACATTCAACTCTGAAATCAACTGTCTATTTATAGATGTTGAAGAGTCGTGTTTGAAGGGTCGTGTCCGCTGCAAAGAGTCGTTTCTATCCACCCGAATAGACGCGCTTCTTGGAATTTCGACATGTGAAATCAGTGTTGGATTGCTGCTGGTCGTACAGAGATTCTGGAATCTCAATCGCGGCCTGGGGAGTAAAAATTTCCTCAGAACGACTTCATCTTCGGTGTCTGAAAGTAGCGTGTCGTGACCGAGATATGGGAATCTCGGTCGCGACACATGATGATCCTCCCGATCTCGCTCCATTCTCGTCTCATCGTATCGGTGCGCTGATTTTCTCATGCTTTCGGCTCGTAACTTAGGGTTTTTCCTTCGTTTTTTATCCATTTTTGCTCCTATTTGGATTTTCCCAAATATTTAGGTACCTTGCATCAAAGAAACATATTCGGACGTAAAAGTACTCTAAATAGATACAAATAGCACGATTTCATGACAAAACTGACGTGAATATTAAAGATATTTTAGGTATATTTTGGGCTTAACAGGGCCCTATCATTACCAAGTACCTTTAACTCACCATTCCTACCATCTTTGTAGTACAAAGACCCACATCTCTTGTATCCTAAATCCCACACAAACCAAAACAGATCAAGTATTGCTAACCTATCCATGTCAACCTGATTATATTCTTCAACAATACCACCCACATATTTGAAACCACTCTCTTCCAGCACTGTCCTACCACCATGATGTAAAAATACACTTACATCCCCCATTTTGATAGCTGACAAAAGCAAAAAAAAGCAAAACTATAAGATTCTTTGTCATAAACAGACAAATCAATTGATAAAAAAAAGTACTCATCACAGCAAAAGCAACTTAAATCGAATAAAATACTCAAATTTGACAACTCATTTGCCATATCAGTTGACAACTCACCCCACTGATAGGGGTCAAAAAACCCTATCTTTAGGTACGGTTTTAGGACGGTTTTTAGTTTAGTTTTGCTAATAAGCGAGCAATTCTCGCATTTATATGCTTTTGTGTGAGTTAGTTAGAAA
This sequence comes from Euphorbia lathyris, assembly GCF_963576675.1. Taxonomy (NCBI): domain Eukaryota; kingdom Viridiplantae; phylum Streptophyta; class Magnoliopsida; order Malpighiales; family Euphorbiaceae; genus Euphorbia; species Euphorbia lathyris. The sequence goes on along the minus strand of NC_088912.1, from coordinate 58,025,931 downwards.
CTGTATATGTTTTATTTACTTTTGTGGTTTAAGCTCGTTTTCTGATCGATTATAGGCAAAAATAGCCAAATTAGCATGTACGTTAAGTTTCGATTATCTTTTATGGCTAAATGATCCGCCAAAAGTTGCACCAAACGGAGTATTTACTCAAAACAAGCGATTGGTGGGTCAATTTAGCCCCATAACTAATATCGTTTGGAGTTTACGTGCGTGTGCAGGTCAAAACAAGAACGAGTTCGGGCGAAAAATCGCATCGCGGGAACACCCGACAGTCACGCAGGGCGTCTGGGCATTGCGCTCATCGAAATTGGCCTTTTTAGGCCAGATCGGCAAGCTCTGGCAGTAGCCAGCTCGGTCGAGCTGGCCCCTGAAGGCCAGCTCGATGAGCTGACCTGTGTTGACTGATTCCCGACCTCACGACGCCGCGATTGGACTCACGTCTTTCCACCTGTAAAAGGAAACGAATTAGGTCAGAACGAGGGACCAAACCGTGACTATAAATAGAACCCTTAGCTTCAATTTGTAATTATCTTTCATTGTTGTAATTTACCTTAGCCTTCACCCTTGAAGAATCCTCTCCACCTCCTCTATCTCCTTCAACCTCCATTGAAGAACCTTCGAAGCTCCGCCCACCGAGGATTATTCAAGGTCTGTCCTTAAGACCTAGGAAGACGCCTGCAGGGTAGACAGGTTCCCTGAAAGGGATTTTCTCATCCTTTCTCTAATTTGTTTGTCCCTTGATACAGTCTATGAATCCTAGGCTAAGTGTATACTCGTGACATTGTTTCTTCATCTTTAATAATATTTTAGCTCTTGTTCTGCTCAATTGGTTATTTATTTAATCTTCATCTTACGCTTTATTCGATTGGTTTAACTCATTCATAAGTCTAAAAATTAACTTGGCACATATTGCGAGCGGAATCTGACATAGTCAGAGCCTATGAGATTGTCAACCTCTTAGTTGATGAGGCCCAAATTGCTGAGCCTTAGAGCTAGTATCAGCCTTACAAAGGAATCACGTACTAGGCACGTCATAAGGATAAGTAGGGTTAATCGCCTCGAGTATAAGTGACTAGGGTTAGGTTTTTAATCAATTGCCTTAACAATCTATCTTTATTGTTATCGTATCATCCCATGTTCCTTCGGGTAATTTCATTAGTGAATGATCAATTAGGAGTAGAGTAACATAATTAGGAATAGAATAACTTAGCTAGGAGTAGCGTAATTCAACTAGGAGTAGGTTAATTTAACAAAACCAAATCAAACCCCCCTAAAGCCTAGATAACATCACCCGACCGAGTAGCTTGATACTTGTAGCAGTAAATCCTATGGATTCGATACCTGGACTTGTCCAGATTTTATTACTTGATAACGACGAGGTACACTTATCCCTTAGTGAGCTTACCGGTGCGACGCCGCTAGGCGCATCAAGTTTTTGGCACCGTTGCCGGGGATTTACTTTTCCAGCAATATCGAATCAAAGGTCGAATTGTTCGTTTAGGCATTCCTTTTGTGAATATCCTTTGTTTATATCATTTATACTTGTTTATATATAATTCTCTATACTTGTTGATATATAATCTTTTATACTTTTCCATACTTGTTCATATATTGAATAAACTAGGTTATACCTTTTCGATTTTTGTGTATATGTCATACGAATGTAGCATGTTATCTTGTAAAAATCTATACTACTTGTTTCGCCAAAAACAAATTTAAGTATATGCATGTTATCTAAGGAAATCATGTTTATTGTATTTTTCTTTTCTTTTTAGCATATGCATACTCGATTAGCGGAAATACCGTGTGTCCCTCTTAATCTTGAACTTGAACGTACTCTTCGCAGGAGCAGGCAAATCGGGATCATCAAGCCAGATGAGATTATCGAACCAATCAAGATGACTGAACCTGAGACCAACAATAACAACAATAGGAACAGGAACAATGAGAACGCTGAAATAGGAGCTGACACCCGCTCGATGAGCGAAATCTTAGCACCACACTAACACCAGCACCTGGCTGGGATCGTTGCCCCAAACATTTCAGCTAATTCCTATGAAATCAAGTCTGGCATAATTCACTTGATTCAATAGACGGGATTGTTTGGAGGAGAAGTGCATGAAAGACCGAATGATCATCTAGATCGCTTTCTGATGTGCGCAGACACTGCGAGAACAAATGGGGTTCCCCAAGATACTGTCAGACTGAAGCTATTCCCGTTCTCACTAACTGGACATGCTTTAGAATGGCTGAGATCGATAGAGCCCGGGTCAATCACCACGTGGGCGAGACTGGAGAAGGAGTTCTTACCCTATTACTTTCCTCCTTCGAAGACGATGATGCTGAGGGGTGAAATCACTTCATTCCACCAACCCGAGCACGAAGCTCTCCATGCAGCCTGGACCCGATTTAGAAAGATGTTGTGCATGTGCCCTCATCATGAAATACCTAAACACCAGTTGGTGAGCGTCTTCTATCACGGCTTGCCGCCCACTAACCGAGCTACTGTGGACTCCGCTGCGGGTGGAGATTTGTTTAGGAAGACTGCAACAGAGGTGTATGATATGATCAATGAGCTGGCAAAAAAGAGTATGCAATGGTAAGAGGAGAAACTCGCTGGCCCCTCAAGGCAGCGGGTATTTGCTATGGAAGACCAGGAACAGAGCCCAGTTGTTACGGAGCTGAGCAGAAAAATGGACGTCCCGTTGGCTAAATTCAGCCAACCTCCCACATGTGTACATTGTGGCGGCGACCACCATGGAAAGGACTGACAAGCAGGTAACCCTTTCGCTGGAGATGGGATGGAGATGGTCAATTACGTTGGGGGACAACAGAGGTACAACCAGAACTACAATAACTACAACCCCAACAACAACTACAACTCCTACAACAACAACAACTATTACAAGAGGCCTCAGCACCCGAACTTATCTTACGGGAGCTCGAACCAGAATGTGCTAAGGCCTCCCAACGGCTTTGTCCAAGAGCATAGGGAGCAGGGGCTTGGCATGCCCCTATATCAGCAGCAGAACCAAGGTCCTGTGCCACCTTTCAAAGAACCTGAGGAGGTGGTGACTCTCTTGAAAGAAATCTCGACCAGGCTTGCGAACAACAAAGCCTTCTGCAAGGATCTGAGCAATCAGGTGGCTCAGATCAACAGGGATAGATAAGAAATGCCGCAGGGTTCTCTCCCAAGCACAACGGAGAAGAATCCAAAGATCCTGAAGAAGGATTGAGTAAAAGAGGAAATCGGGTTTTCCCGGTTTTAATTCAAATTTGAACAATCATTTATGCTTTCAGTTTTTATTTATTTATCTTTTATGAATATCGTTGATTGCTTTAATCTTTCCTTTGCATTTGTTTTTCGGTTGTCAGTTTTGAACTGCTTTCTCTATTAAATATATATATATATATATATATATATATATATATATATTTCGTCCCTGGGGTGCCCAGCTCTATCTTTAGGTACGGTTTTAGATTCCCTCAAAAAATACGAGTGTTCAAAAGGTAAAACTTGATCTTAAATACAAGATAGTGCCTGAAGGACAAATACAAGATAGTGTTCAAAAGGTAAAACTTTCAAATGGCTTTGTTATTTAGATGTTTCTGTTCTTTTAAGCTTGTCGCATTTATCGTGAATGCGACTAGATGCGACAAGGAGTTTACTTTTAAGCTTGTCGCATTTGTCGTGAATATATAACTTGTCGCATCTGTCGTGAATGCGATTGGATGCGACAATGAGTTTATATATAACTTATCATATTTATTATGAATGCGATAAGGATTTCAATTTGATGACTTGTTCTCTGAATATATGTTTTATAGGTGGTTGTCAAATAAGATAAAAGGATGAAAGGTGGAAGTGGTAGAGGACGAGGTCATGGACGAGGTAGAGGAATATGTAGGTAGAGTTGACGGTGAAAGAGAACCAGTGATCTGCAATGTTGACGATATTCAAGATAGGCGTGAATGTATCGATGCATGTTTGCTTAAGGAGTACGAAGATTGGTTGAGTAATGCAAAGAAAAATGACAACAAAGAAGTGCTTAGCTTGGATCTCTACCAATCGAATGTAAAGTGGTTCAGAAGACTTCAGATGATAGGAATGTACATCGATAATGATGTAAGTAATATTTTTAAGATAAAAGTACAAAAATAAACCTTATGGTTACACCTGTTTTCGATCGGCACCCTTGTGGTTTAAAAATTTATAAACTGGTACCTTGAGGTTCATTCCGTTAGCAAACGCAAACTAAATTGACTAATAATGTTAAAAGTCAAAGGGAAAAGAGTTAATTTTGTCCTTATATTTATTTATTTTATAAATTAACCCTCCTTATTATCTAATTATCACAAACAAATCCCAAAATAAAAAATATAAATAAATTATACTATCTTATCCATCTATTTTTAATTTCTTATTTTTCTTCTCCTTCCTGTCTCCTCTCCCTTTCGTCTTTTTCTCTCTATTCTCTCTCATCTTTCTTAATTTCTCTAAAATCAATTAATTAAAAATTAGATATTAAAATCAACCCAATATTCAAAATGAATATTTAAAACTGCAAAACCCAAAGGAAATAGGCAATTAAATTGAATTAAATTAAATTAAGTTTTCTCTGCCAAGTTTTGCACCTTCTGGCTCCGCTTCAAATTGAAAATTACAAAACCCAAAGGAAACAGGCAAACTGATTAAATATTTATGCTGAAGTAATCACTTATATCTGATTTCATTTGCGATTCATGAGCTCTGCACAAAATTCAGGTTCAAGTGTGGTTTCAAAGGTGAGAGGGGCTTGGAGCAGAGCTGCGAGGGAGGTCCAGCAAGATACTATTGCTGCGATATTCTGACTAGAAGGTGATTCACAGAGTTTTGGGGAAAGAAGGAGTGGGCCTGTAGATTATTGGAGAAGGAGGAGAAAGCAGTTGAAAAAAATACAGAAATGGAAGCTGATCTGTCGCACCTAACTATTTCGGAAGAGGAAAATGAAAGTTTGGACCTAAGTGTCCTCCAAGGTGAGGAGGGGAAAGAAGCAATGATGATTGTACAGCTCATCTACGAGAGTGATAATCTACATACCTGAAACACCAGAAAATGGAATTTATTATTTGATTTGAAGAAGATTGTCAATTTGCCATAATATATATATATATAAATGATCGAAGCTAATGCTTACAAATCTGCACATAATATGATGTAAGAGTTCTACTTCACTTAGCTTGACCTTAAACATCAGCAACTACCATTTTAATTTGTGAGCTGCTATATATCGCCCCCTCATTCCGATTCACCGCACCCTGTTGACCATATTGCCCTTCTCATTATTTCAAACAAGAAATTTGAAAATTCCAAATCCTCTCTACTTTCTTTCCATTTTCAAAAAACCGAGCTAAAACGACATGGCACCAAAAGTAGGCAAGGGCAAAGGATACATGGGTATTACAGTAAGTTTTTCCGTTCAAATAATTAACGAAATCATGATTTTTGCCTCCGAAATCGGAGGCAAAAATTCCAGAAATCGCACCAAACGGGTGCGATTTACTTGTTCCACATACGGTGGAACAAGTATGCGCTGCGCGTTCCACATACGGTGGAACAAGTATGCGTCGCGCGTTCCACCTTAGGGTGGAACGCGTGCCGCGCCCGTTTGGCCGACGGGCCAAACGTTTACGGCGCACCCGTTTGGCCCGTCGGCTAGGTGGTGTAAGCCACCCGCCCAGGCCAAAAACGGGCCAAATTTTGATTTTTTAAAAAAAAATTGTACGGACCGGGCGTAGGCAGACCCGAACACATAAAAAATAAAAAAACGGTAAATTAAATATAATAAATAAATAATATTACAGGATGAGGCGGGATCTGACCGCAGACACACGTCTTCATGTCCTGTTACTGCATCTACTCGGCGAGAGCGGACAAAGCAGCAGCGGTTCATAGCGGACGCCCGGAGGGCACATGCAGCACAGGCGGAGCGTGCTGAGGGACAGGATGAGGCGACTGATATAGAGATGGACGGAGATGACTCTATGCCTCGTCCTAGTTCTGATACTATCCCCATACCTCGTGGCGTCGTGACGAGGGGTCGAGACAGACGATTTTCTTCTACTGCATGATCGTCTTCTGGTAAGAGAAATTTAAAAATCTGCTTATTTTTATTTTTTTTAATCGTGATTATTGGAAAATATACCAAAAATTTAATGTAAACCGTTTACTGTAATTTCAGGTAGCAGCAAGCGCTCGAGGAGTGCTACAGAGGATGACTGGGTTGTGAAGGACCCCGTACCCGGGGTCCATTTGATGGTGCTGTGATCCCGAGCTTTCTGGGACATGTTGCATGTGCTATTTGGGCCGGTCAGGATAGGGGCGTCCTTAGGTGTCATACCAGATCAGGGTATTGCGCGAAGCTGAGATATTGGTACAGTTCTTCTTCTAGGACAATTCAGTCACGTATCGAGTCATCTGGCATGTTCCATTTACCTGGTATTATGCACAGTCACATAGATGCTACTCTGATCACGGTATTTGTAGAGCGGTGGCAGCCAGACACGTCATCATTTCACATGCCGTTCGGCGAGATGACCATTTTGATGCATGATGTGTGGGAGATATTGTGCATCCCCGTAGATGGTGCTATGGTGACTGCTGATGCGAGTATTGAGGAGCTTAAGGAGTGCGTGATGGATTTGTTTGGGATGACTCGGGTGGAGTTAGATGCCGATCACTATTCCTCTGGTGGTATACGAGCCGCTTCCATCATAGAGCACTGTAGAGGTGATCGGATTCCTGAGACACAGGTTATCGCTTGGACGTGGCTGATGCTCGGTTCCACCTTGTTCGTAGACAAGAGTGGTGACCGCATCCGACCTTCTTGCCTGCTAGAGGTGCAGGACTCGGCAGCTAGAGCCGCTGGACTTTCTTGGGGATCGGCTGCACTAGCATATCTATATCGTCATCTTGGTATTGCTAGCAGAGGAGATTGCGGGCAGATGACTGGTTGTATGACATTGCTCCAGTCCTGGATTTACGAGTATTTTCCTTGCTTCAGGCCACATCGAGAGGCAATTATAGTTGACCCGGATCTTCCTAGGGCTTCGATGTGGCCATCTATATCGATGGAGAAGAGCGATGAGCGGCTGAGAGCATTTCGTGCCCAGCTTGATGTGTTGACGGCAGATGAGGTATAATTGCTATATAATTATAAATATTGTTCAATTAAAACAAATTTGTATTACTTGTATGTGTTAATGTAATTTTATACATCTGTAGGTGATGTGGATGCCGTATGGCCCTGATGCCATTACGGGGACCTCGAGGACGCTATACGCTGGATGGATACGATATCGGGATGTGATCGAGCCGTACATGCCGGGGAGATGCCTTCGATAGCTTGGACATGTGCAGACCATTACCAGACCGATATTATAGCCTTCTAAGGCTGTGCGTCCGTGGGCCAGTTTGAAGTATCGTGTAGATGTGCCAGCTGTGATGGTGCAGGGTATTTGGGACTCTTTTCCCCAGTCGGCCGTCCTTAGATTGTCTGTATTCACTCTAGCACGTACTCCATCAGATTGTGAGGATCAGTACATGCATTGGTACACCCTCGTCTACTTCCGGAGATTGTTGCACCCGGACCGACTGTTTATACTCGCTCGAACAGTGAGATTGTAAGTTATTTTTGGTTTTTCTTTACTGATCTACAAATGTGAAATGATATTTACTGAAGTGTGAAGTGATATTAACTCTGTTTTTTGTTCGTTACTTTTGACAGTGGGTTAGTCGATTAGCTACCTGGGGTGAAACTGTTTTGGATCACATGAGTCATCTGGACGAGGATGCTGCGATTGTATATAGGCAGTCGTTAGAGCAGATTATGGGTGCTTGGCATTTGGCAAAGTGAGTTATGACTGTATTTCGAAGTATTTTAGTACTATTATGACTGAATTTGTTATTTTGATATTTTCGTTTTTTTTGTGGTACGCTTTATTATTATTGCAATGTCATTAATACCAAATTATTATTATTATTAAAAATTTAAAAATACATTACCACGACATAAATTGAAAAAAATACATTACAACGACATAAACTGGAAAAAATACATTACAACGACATAAACTGAAAAAAATACATTACCACGACATAAAATATTACATTAGTCACTATCTTCTTCGTACTCGTCAATGTTTGGTCAAGATGCCGCTTCTACACCTGAATGTATTACAAGGTATATCTCTTTCTCCTCTGCAATATTCATCTCATATTCCACAGGAAAAATGTTCCATGGAGCATTTCCTCTATTTCTTGGCCAAGCTCGTCCTGGAAGGTAATCGTTCTTTGAAGCGCTGATACTCTGTAGTACTCGAACCTCTAATTTATAGCGATCCTAATTTTGCACGATCGAGTAATGATAACAAGTAGAGAAATTCTGATCAACTTTCGTCCCTGTGGGGGGCGTCATTGGGTTCGACGGGGGGAAGCTCTGATGCCAAAGTCAGTAAGGTGAATCAAGGGAACAAACTGAATTGACAAAGGATGTGAGGATGTGTACCTTGATAGCCTAGGGATGTAGGCTATATATAGCTAGGAAGTCGTAACCTTCAGCAACTAGAAAGTCTCCATTAATGCTCCATTAATGGCGGTTACAGGTTATCTTTAACCTGGCAGTTTGCTAATTGATAGCTCATTAATGGTCTTTATGGCCGAGTCGGCGGTTAGCCGTTACTGTGGTGAATCAGGTGAAGGAGGAGATTCGCCTCACCGGATCTTCTTTGGGGATCTGTACACGGCGTTTCTCCAGGTGAATATCCCTTTCGGTCCTTGGGATAATATCTCAATGTTATCAGAAGCCCCCCCAAAAGTCCCTTAAATTCCTTTAGGGCTTTTGAGCTTCCGCGCGCCGTCATGAACACCTGTATTAATGTGCACTCTGTTCAATGCCAATCGAGGAGTGACACGTGTAACGGGTGCACTGTCCTAGGAAAGAGAAGACGTCCTTCTTTCTCCCTTGCTTTCTCTCTCTTCTCCATTTCGTCTTCACTTTCTTCTTTACTGCTCGAAGCTTTTCCTGGGAATTTCAGAGTTCAAAGCTTTTCGATTTCATGTAAGTTCATCTTTTCTTACTTGATTTGTTCTGAATGTTTAGGAGTTCTTCTTCATCTTCTAGATCAACTTCGGAGCTTTTTAATTCGACCCCTTCCCCTGAAATAGTAGTTGATTTTAGTTGGACCACTTCGTCATCGGAGAACTCATCTTCCTCCGAGGACTCCATTAGCTCTGAGTTAGCTGGGTTTTATAACTCGGCGTGTAATCGCTACCAAACTCGTTCCACTAGGAATCAAGTTCTTTCTACTTCTATCTCCGGTACCGCTCCGGCCGTTAAGTCCATGTGTTTTTCGGGGACAATGGCCTCTTCTTCAATCCAACCTAGGAAAAAGAACCCTCGAGCGGAGTCTACTCCGTCTCGTATGAGTGCCGCGGATCTAGTGGATCTGGCGAATCGCTTCCCTTGGATCAATAATTATGAGACTCAGTTAGCCGCAGCCCATCAACGACCCTCCTGTCCACCTAGCGGTTTTCTAACAGTATATTGCAGTCATGTGGAGAGAGGGTTCCGACTTCCTCTCCCAAAGATGATGGCGGACATCCTCTCCTACTTTGATATTACGGCCAGCCAACTGCATCCCAACGGTTGGTTGGATATTGCTTTAGACTGCTACCTCGCCTCAAATTTAGGAGTGGTATATACGGGTCGTATCTTTAGATCTTTCCATAAACCCTCGAAACGGAAGTACGAATCCTATCTCACTTTCGCTAAATTCGGAGTATATTCGCCATTCAGTGACAAAATGTCCAATGTCCATTGCTGGGATGAGAAATTCTTCTATGTGAAGATAAAAGAGGGCGAATCACTAGGTTTTCCCTCGTTTTGGAATCCCAAGCCTTTACACATGGCGGGCGATATGCGAATATTGACCGATAGTGATGAAGTGGTGGCGGAGCTCATGAAGAAGATCAAGGCGGATGCATGGACATACGCAGACGCTTTAGCTTTCATGATGAGCGATATTCCGTTGATTCGCCGAGAGGGGAGCAGTTTATTTACTCCAAGATTGCGCAATTTGACCAAGGTAACTTTTATTTCTTCTTGAACTTTGATTACTTTAATGTTTTCTTTGGCAGGGGTTTATCTAAGGCCAATCACGCTATTGCAGAGAAGCGTAGGAAGTTCTTAGAGGCTGAGGCACGTAGGAAAGATCAAGTGGCGAATCCTCAAAAGGATACTGGAAAACGTCCTGCGGAAACAAAGGTTGAGCCTCCACTAAAAAGGAGGAAACCTATAGCCACCGGTGGTCCTAAGCTTATGGCGGATGCCATGAGGTCCGCCATGCCTGTAGGGGAGATGGAACAGGTAAGTTGCCTTTTATTTTTATCTGTTCATCAAGTTTTGGACTTGCGTTTTGACCCTTGAATGTTTGTGCAGATGGTGAAGCCTGATATGGGCGGATACTGGTCCGCCAAATATGGCGCTCAAGGATCTTTTGAGAATGAATCCATCATAAACGACTTGGATGAGGCCCTGGGTCAGGTGGGCGAAGTGCAAAGGAATCAGAACCAAATTCCTGGTTCCATTCATGCGCAAAAGGGGAAAACGGAGCTCCTTATGGTGAGTCCCCTAGAAAGGATTTCTTTTTGTAGAAAAAGTTGTTCCTTTGCTCTTTTCTTTTAACGAAACTGTTTGTTTTTGATAGATGTATACTCGCATACGTGCTATGGAGGCCGAGCTCCTTCAAGGTGTGGCAGATAAGGCAACCATTCAAAAGTTGGAGAAAGAGGTAGCGGAAGCCAATGCGAACATCGCTTCTGCTAATGCGAACCTTGCCTCTGCCACAGCCGCCTTAGTCCTTAGAGATGCGGAAATCGAGAAGCTAAAGGAAAAGATTGTGACAGACGCCAAGAACCATGAGGACGCCCTAGGAGAAGCTGAATATATGGCGGGCGAACAAGCCTTCTATTATGGCGAACTGCTCATGGCGTACTTTTCCCTGGCGCATCCCGAGATTAATTTTATAGATCCGCAGTTCGCCGTCCCCGACCAAGAGGACGTAGCCAAATATGACAAAATGTCAGACGCTAAGGAATACCTCCGCGAATATGTTCGGAGATGGATGAAGGGACCCATGGAAGAAAGCAAGCCTTCCACTAATGTCACGCTAGTGGAGCTTGAGGAAGTGACCCCCAAGGCGGGTGAAGAACTGATCACTGATAACGCCCTTCCTCTTGGTCCCACATCTTCCGTGGAGAAGGAGGTACCTTTGGCTGGCGTATCCGAGGCTTTGGAGAAGGAGGTTTCCCAGGCAAGTGTCGTAAGCAAAGATAGTGTAAAGGAGGATGCTCCCATTATTACTTAGTTGTTTACTTTTTGTAAAAAATCCTTTAAGTACAATTTGTTTAATCCTTTATAGCAGCTATTTATTTTACTATTACGTTTGCGTAAGTAAATATATAGGCATGTAGGATTTATTTTGGAGTAGGTGGCCAGCCATACTCCATTGCATGGACCTTTGTGAAAGTTAGAAGCTGTTTTATTCCATTGAAGGAAGTAAAGCTGCCTAGGGGATCAATTTGCTACCTGTCTTTGAGGTGAAGTGATCCGCCCGTAGGACTTGTGAATCCTTTTTTGGGAAGGATATGTAAAAGAGTGTAAAGACCTTGCGTCCAAGGATCGTTTTAACTCTATCGGAGATTGGGATCCTCTCAGAGATGGATCCGCCCATAAGATAGATTCTCTTATGTCTAAGGAGAAAAAGTAGCTATGAGATAGCGATACTTTGTTAATGCGGAGAGCGTTGGATCCCCCCCCCCCTTCTTTTTAAGACTGGAATATTGATATTGTTGCAATAAACTTTAAAAATAACACAGATAATAGAACAAATGATGTTTATTAATGGGAGAAATGCTTTATTACAGCAAGCAGGTCTTATAGGTGAGCCTCGTTAAAACCTTTAGTAAGAAAAACCACATGGGAAAAAGCTTACTAAAGGAAAAAGAGTACTCAAGACCGTGTGTACACCTCATATTCTGACAAAATATTTGCGGAGATTTTGGAGGTTCTATGTGCGCGGCAATGTGTTGCCCTCCATGTCCTGAATTTTAAATGTGGCGGATCCAATCTTGTCCACTATCTGATACGGACCCGTCCAATTGAGCCCTAACTTGCCCTTGCCTTCTCGAGACTGGATTTTGTCGGCCTTTCGGAGCACAAGATCACCTACATTCAGATCCACAAGCTTGGCATTTTTATCATGGTAAGCGGCGATCCGTTGTTTATACGCCGCCATGCGTACATAGGCTTGGTCTCTTCGATCTCCTACCTGATCCAGACTTTCCCTTAGCCTTTTGCCGCTGTCCTCCTCACAATAAAAGGCCACTCTATCGCTTGGGACCTGTATTTCGACTGGGATCACAGCCTCTACACCATGAGAGAGGGCGAATGGTGTTTCTCCTGTGGCCGTCCTAGGAGTGGTGCGATAAGCCCATAAAACGCTCGTCAGCTGATCCACCCACTTCTTATCATGCTCTCCCAATCTCTTCTTTATCCCTTTTACGATCGTCTGGTTCGTGACTTCGGTCATTCCGTTGGACTGGGGATAATAAACGGAGGCAAATTTGTTCAGAATACCCAACTCTTCACAGAAAGTTTTGAACTCGCTACAGTTGAACTGTGTTCCATTATCAGTGATGATGGTATGCGGAACACCGTATCTTCCCACGATGTTGTCTTTGACGAATTCCACCATTCGTTCTGCAGTGATGGAGGAGACAGCTTCGGCTTCTACCCACTTAGTGAAATGATCCACTGCCACTACCACGTACTTCCTCTGTCGGCGAGTTGGAGGGAATGGCCCGACGATGTCTATTCCCTAGAGGGCGAATGGCCGTCCTTCTATGATGGGCCTTTGGAGATGTTTGGCAGTTTGTGATTCGTTCGCATGAATCTGGCAATTATGACAAGATTCTACCAATTTTTGTGCATCCAATTCGGCCGTGGGCCAGTAGAAACCTGCTAACCTGGATTTCTTCAAAATGGTGGCGGATGCTTCATGGGCCCCACATGACCCCTCATGTAGCTCCTTATGGACTTGTTGTCCCTCCTCCAGCAGAATACACTTTAACCAAGGGTAGCTAAAAGATTTACTATAAAGGCCATCGTTGATCATGGAGAAATAAGCCGCTCTTCTAACTATCCGCCGTGCCTCTTCCTTATCCTCAGGTAAAGTTCCACATAGCAGATATTGGCGAATGGCCGATCTCCAGTCATCTTCTACTGTTGTGAGTAGGGATACTTCCTCTGAGGCGAAGGCTGGAGCTATTTTAACTTCGAATGGACATTGTGGATCTGTCCAGTTCTCCTCACTGGAGGCCGTTTTGGCTAAATGATCCGCCTCAGTGTTGGACCCCCGGGGTACATGAATCAGTTCCCATTTGGTTTCTTTTGCCTCAAGGTGATCTAGCAATTTTTTGACTTCTGCTACGTATTTGGCCAAAACATCATCTTTCACCTCGTAATTCTTGATTACTTGATTGACCATTAGTTTGGAGTCACTATAGATCACAATCCGCTCGGGAGTGATTTCTTTGAGTAGGCGTAATCCCAATATCAGAGCTTCATATTCAGCAGCATTATTAGTTGCATGAAAATTCAATTTTGCTGCGTACCGTAACTTTATGTATTGGGGACCCTTGATCACAACGCCTATGCCCGCTCCATTCGCCGAGGAGGCGCCGTCGGTGTACATTGTCCACTCTTCCATTGGAGGCTTGGGATGATCTATCCCTTCCTCAGTGAATTCATTCACAAAGTCTGCCAAGACCTGACTTTTCAAAGCTGACCTGCTTTCATATCTCACATCGAATTCACCAAGGCGGATTGCCCATTCCATCAACCTTCCAGAAGTGTCCGGCTTCTGCAACACCTTTCTCATCGGTATATTCGTTCGAACCACCACAGTATGAGCCTGAAAATATGGCCTAAGGCGGGTTGCTGTGGTGACAACAGCCAGCGCCATTTTATCAAGCTTAGAATATCTGGTTTCGGCATCTTTCAGAACCTTGCTCACATAATAAATCGGAAATTGCTGGCCGTCTTCCTCTCGTATCATAACCGTGCACACGGCTTTATCCGTAACCGATACGTACATGTAGAGGTCCTCTCCTTTCATCGGTCGACTCATCATGGGCGGCTCCATGAGAAACCGTTTGATCCCTTCAAAGGCCTTTTTACAATCCTCGTCCCATTCGAACGCCTTTTGCTTCTTGATAACCTCGTAAAAGGGCTGACATATGCGCGCTGAACAGGAGATAAACCTGCCCAGGGCTATGATCTGCCCATTAAGGCGTTGCACTTCTCTGATGTTCCGTGGTGCCTGCATTTCTAGGACAGCCTTAAACTTGTCAGGATTTGGGCTAACTCCTTTTTCGCTGATCATGAACCCTAAGAATTTTCCATACGTCGCACCAAAAGTACACTTCTCTGGGTTCAGCTTAATATTGTGGCATCGGAGTACGTCCAGTACCTCCTTTACATCATCCGCATGCCGTTCTATGGTTGTGCTTTTAATGATCATGTCATCCACATAGACTGAGTAGTTATCACCTTTGCTTTCTGCGAATATTTTGTTCATCATCCGCTGATAAGTGGCTCCTGCGTTCTTAAGCCCAAAGGGCATGACTTTGAAGCAATAAGTGGCTTGGTGAGTCACGAACGAGGTTTTGATTCTATCTGAAGGCTCCATGGGAATTTGATGATAACTCGACTTCACGTCTGTAAAGGAGTACATCGCATGTCCGACAGTTCCATCCACGAGTATGTCAATACATGGCAAAGGGTAGTTGTCTTTAGGACAAGCCTTGTTAAGATCTGTAAAGTCGATACACATGCGGTAAGATCCGCCTGCTTTCTTCACCAGAACGACGTTCGCCAACCATTGAGTGTAAAGTACCTCCTCAATGGCGTCCGCCCGTTGAAGCTTGGTGATCTCCTCCTCTATCACCTTTTGTCTTTCAAGCCCATGGTTCCTTCGCTTCTGAGCTACGGGAATTGCATCTTTGTCAATGTTGAGCTTGTGAGTGATCACGTCTGGACTGATCCCGGGGAGAACCTCATCCTTCCATGCGAAGACATCCTCCGCTTCACGGAGTACCTTGGTGATTGCGTCTTTAATTTCGCCCTTGAGCCCTTTAGCCATTCGCAACTGCTTTTCATCCGCCATAAGGTACATTTCTGTCTCGCCCAAGGCCATTGTGACGAGCTCCTCCTCATCCTCTTCTTTAGATTGGGGGCGAATCATTAGTGATGCCGAATATGTCTCCTGGGCCACCTTTTGGCTACCTCTGACCATTACACCTCCCTTGGCCGTGGGGATGTAAAGCGTTAAGTGGCGTATGGAGATAAGAGCTGCTACTTCGGAGATAAAGGGCCGTCCGAGGATGATATTGTAAGCTAACTGACCATCCAAGATAGAAAATTCCAAATCACCTTTCCAGACCTGATCATCGTCTGTAAGCTCGCAATCCAAAGTGACTTGGCCTTTTATTTGGATAGTGTGTCCCGTCACTCCTAGGATATCAACCACAGTTGGCTCTACTTAGACTGGATCAATCATGAGTTTGGCGAAAGCTCCTCTGGTGATGACATTGCACGAACTCCCAGTATCAATCATCACTCTTTTCATCTCCCAGCCTTCCACCATCATAGTGACGACCAATGCATCCGCATGGGGAGAGATTTCAGGACCTACATCGGCAAAGGGGCGATTTAACGATGTTCTGTCAAGAGCGGTGGTCTTTGCCTTTTTCAGCATTGGTTGGTATCCAGGTCCGCCTGCTATGACATTAATGGTACCATTTCCCTTCTTCTTTGGGTCCTCTTTGGATCTATCGCCATCTCCTTTCTTGCCATCACTTTGGATGAGCCGATCCAATTTGCCTCTCTCAATTAGACGCTCGATTTCCCGAGCTAACTCCCAACATGCATCGGTGTCATGGCCATTTTTCCTGTGATATTTACAATAATTTTTAGGATTTTTACCAGTATTGGTGTACTCCCCCCCTTTTGGTTCAGGGTATGAAATGCTCCGTTTGTGTTGACTGTTCTCGATCCACATAAGGACTTCACTTTTAGAAGCGTTGAGAGGTGTGAAAGAGGTGACAAACGTTGATTTGTTCTTAGAACCTCTTTGCCTGCTTCTAGAGGAAGAATCCTGATGCTTGTCTTTGTCTCTATCTCGATGGCGAGATTCGCCCTTGTCCCTTTTAGGCGATGACAGTGATCCTCGGCGAATGTCATCCACTCGATAAAGTCTTTACAACGCTCCATCAATTCTGTCATGCTGGTGGGTTTCTTTCGAATTAGATCTTCTTGCAAGCTCTTACAAGTGGTGTTTCTCACAAAACATTCCACTGCTACGGAGATATCCACATCAACGATTTGTATGCACAATTGGTTAAAAGTGTCCACGTACTCCCGAAGGGATTCATTCGCCTTCTGATTTAACTCAAAAAGCTTCCCTGATTTAACCACTGGAGGAATACAGCCGGCGAATTTAGCGCAAAATTCCCCGCTCAATTGATCAAAACTGTTTATCGAGCCCGGAGGTAGAGACTGAAACCACCCATAGGCTGGACCCCCTAGCGTGGTGACAAACATTTTACAGAGCACCGGCTCGGTGGCACGATTGAGTTTAAGCAGTATTCAGTATTTTCTGATGTGAGCTTCCGGATTGTCAACACCTGTGTATATAGCGAGATTAGGTATTTTAAAAGCTCTATCTGTTTCCTCCGCCTCAATCCAAGCTGCGAAAGGCGAATCTCTATTGGCGAACGGATTATGCCTGGCATTTCCCTCATTCATACGGAGTATCAGAGCTCTAACTCTATCATCAAAATTCTCCGGATCCACCCTTGGGCGACCCCTTCATGGAGATCTGCTTGGAGAGGAAGAAGAGCTTGACCCAGATGATGGATCTGATGGCGAACGCCCTCCTCCGCTTCCGCGTCCGCCTCCTCCTCCGCTACTACCTCCTCCGCCCCCCCCCCCCCCCCCCCCCACCTGGGGGAGCTTGCCCACTACCCTCTCCATGGCTTCCTGACGGGATGTGACCAACAGTTCCTGGGGGTGGCGGCGGCGGTGGTCCAATCAAATAGGGTGTCTCCCTTGGCCTTTTACTCCGTCTACGACCAGTAGATAGGGGCGATCGGCCACGACGGGAGGATTTCGGTCGTCGAGGCGAAGGTGATTTAGACCGCCTACCTTTCTCCTTTCTATGTTTTTTGTGTGTTCGCCCTTCGGATCCGCCAAGGGAGAGATTTGTCCGTGGGTGCCTCGGGATTTTGGACCCACCCAGATTTAACCCAGGATCCGTAGATCCGCCCGGAAGGGTTGAATCGTTTCTTTGACTTCCTTCTGCGCCATTAGGGAATAACTCCCGATTGATTTGACGTTCTCCACCTGCTGCCGTGGTAGTTACCATAGAATCTGTGTTGTGAGCTTGGATAAATGAAGAACTTTGGGCGCCCGGTCCAAAGTTTAATAAGGGCCAAGATGATACAGTCGATATGGATGCCATGCTCCAATGCGGAGGAAGGGTCATAAATGACCGCATGCGATTCCCCGTCTTGGGCCCAAACCGTTCTCCGATTGCTTGTGCACACATGTTGATGAAAGAATCTGGGTTCATACTACTTTCGACGTGCGTTGCAGGAGTAGTTGAATCTGTGCGGCCAGCACTAGATGGTGTAACTAATGGTGTTTCAATCCCTGAAGAGGGATTCTGATCTCCAGTTGTCATAGTTTTTTAATGTGAACGAAAAACCCTTTGTTCGATTAAGGATTCCACGTTCACCGTACCAATTGATAACAAGTAGAGAAATTCTGATCAACTTTCGTCCCTGTGGGGGGCGTCGTTGGGTTCGACGGGGGGAAGCTCCGATGCCAAAGTCAGTAAGGTGAATCAAGGGAACAAACTGAATTGACAAAGGATGTGAGAATGTGTACCTTGATAGCCTAGGGATGTAGGCTATATATAGCTAGGAAGTCGTAACCTTCAGCAACTAGAAAGTCTCCATTAATGCTCCATTAATGGCGGTTACAGGTTATCTTTAACCTGGCGGTTTGCTAATTGATAGCTCATTAATGGTCTTTATGGCCGAGTCGGCGGTTAGCCGTTACTGTGGTGAATCAGGTAAAGGAGGAGATTCGCCTCATAGGTTCGCCAGCGGATCCCTTCAAGCTGGATCAAGGAGATCCGCCCGCCGGATCTTCTTTGGGGATCTGTACACGGCGTTTCTCCAGGTGAATATCCCTTTCGGTCCTTAGGATAATATCTCAATGTTATCAAGTAAGGATAAGTTCGATGAACCTCATGAGAAATTTCAGACTCTGTCCATCTTAAAAAGATGATGGAGTTGAAATTTTTTCTAGGGATAATTCCCCTCTGATTATCACGCAATAGTCCGGCGAACATAGCTTTCCAGTCATCAATAGGCATAAACCATTACAGAAATGTTTGAATATGACTAGGAATATTTCCTTCATTCAAACTGTTCAACCATTCCTCTAGAGCGAATTCAAATGGCATGTAATGCATATAACATAAGAACCATACCATGTGTAGTGAGTATATTGGAAACTCACCAGCAGACGGAAGCTTGAAGCAAAACATAAATGGAATTTCAGGATGAAACATTGATGGACTAACAAATGTCTCTCCATATACATGGATTGCATAGTATTGGTAATCAAGCATCTTCGCCGTGCAATCAGACTTACTCAAAGTTGACACTATGCTTTTATCGGGAGGAAAATTAGGGAACACATTGGTAAAATCAGATGAAGCCATTGATAGTTGAGAGTTTTCGTTGAAATGAATTTAAAGAGTGAATGTGGATAACTGAAGTAGAAAAATTGTTTAATTTTATAGATGGAAAATATAGTTGTTGGAATATATCCGTTTGAATATGGCCGTTGGCACGAACCTGTTCGAATATATGGCCGTTGGAATATGGTCGTTGGAATATGGCCGTTGGAACGATTCCGTTTGAATACAGCCGTTGGAATATTACAGAACCATACAAAACCACACAGAATTCATCAGAATTCACCTGTAACATTACAGAACTATACAAAACCACACAGAATTCATCAGAATTCACCTGTAACATTACAGAACCACACAGAATTCATCAGAATTCACCTGTAATATTACAGAACCGCACAGAATTCATCAGAATTCACCTGTAACATTACAGAACCATACAAAACCACACAAAATTCATCAGAATTCACTTGTAACATTACAGAACCATATAAAACCACACAGAATTCATCAGAATTCACCTATAACATTACAGAACCATACAGAACCACATTGAATTCATCAGAATTCACTTGTAACATTACAGAACCATACAGAACCATATAGAATTCATCAGAATTTACCTGTAACATTACAGAACCATACAAAACCACACCGAATTCATCAGAATTCACCTGTAACATTACAGAACCACATAGAATTCATCAGAATTCACCTGTAACATTACAGAACCACACAAAATTCATCAGAATTCACCTGTAACATTATAGAACCACACAGAATTCATCAGAATTCACCTGTAACATTACAGAACCATACAGAACCACATAGAATTCATCAGAATTCACCTGTAACATTACAGAACCATACAAAACCATATAAATTCATCAGAATTCACCTGTAACATTACAGAACCATACAAAACCACACAGAATTCATCAGAATTCACTTGTAACATTACAGAACCATACAATACCAAATACTAATATCCCCTAAGTTTGGCCAATCTGGTCCACTGTGCCACCCTATCCTGATAGAAGCGCTCCCATCCTACAACGCTTTGACTTCGGTGCCGAAACCACCAGTGTATTATAGGGGCACCGGAAAGTTAGGCGATAAATTTAAACGTATGTAGTGATGACAGTGATTCCCTAAATGAGCTATACAAATCTCACGTGCTGGTCTTGTAGCAGTGGATGCGGCATACAATGGTAAGATAGTACCACACAACGCTAATGTGCCCCCACCCGAGAAGCCAAATAACATGACAGCAGCATTGTACATTGTAGCAACCGGCCACAAGTCATCCCAAACGAGCATCCAATAATCCGGCGTACAACCTGCACCGTCCCAACTTACCCTATGAATAGCTGCATCCATAGTATCAACAAACACTCTTTCAGACAGACAATGGTTAGCAATTACTTCATTTCGAATGTGATGCCTAACTGTCTGCCACGCTTCTTCGCTACCAAAAATGTAAGTTGCTACCGTACGGAAACCACAATTTCCATCACCTACAACGTCGTAGTATGATTCGACATATGGTTTAATTATGCCAACTATTTTATCGGAATGTACGAAGTCAGAACCATAATACGTTTTTCCATCTGCATTCATGTATATTAGTGTAAATGAACTATATATTGCAAAACATTTACAAAAAAAAGTTAGGTTTATCAGATAAACATTACCTAATGAGGCACCATTATGTACCGAGGATGAAGAGCTAATTCTGCCACTTCTACCACGACTCCTAGATGAACTAGTAGAACGAGCCCATCCACGACGAGTTTCATTGTATTCCCAAGAACTCGGCATATGTTTTGTGGATTTTCTCACCTTAGGTCGCCCTCGCACGTGAATTTTGACATCGGGTTCGGTGTACTGAGCTTGATCAGGGTGTAGTTGATCATGGATAAGCATTGAAATATTATGCATTAAGGATGGGTCGCCTTTAGAGACCTGGTCCACTAAGGACTGAAAATATCGCTGATCCTCGTTCAGATCATTACGCCCTGCATTTTCATTAGTGTGACCATGATTGATTAAAAGTGTTCTCCAAAACACGTGAACACTCTCAGTACTGATCATTTGGTCCAGATCACAAGCTCGTTTCAGCTCGCATGCACATGGTATCTGATGCGAGGTTCTCAATACACAACCGCAACGCACGTCCACTTCATGGCTCAACCCTCTCATGCGCTCTAACTCTTCATTCAGCAACTCCAGACAGTAGTGAGAGACTTTGAATAGAAGTTGGTTTAATGGGCGGCCGGCGAAAGTGACTGCTTGATGAAGCCGGGACTGCTCAAGCATGTACCTGATACGAAGACAAAATTATTATTAGTTAGTGAAATGATACAGCCACAAATGCAAATTCCTAAATTGCAGTAGAAGAAATTGCAAATACCTTATATTGGTTGCTTGTGATTCAATCTGCTTGTGAACCTTCTGCCATACCGTGTCAAGGGAGCCAGTTGCCGTATTGAGCCATTGCTTTAGACTAGCATGTTCGCTCTCCACTCGACAAGAAGTTGTGTTGCCAAAATGTAGGAACTCCTTTGTCCAAGCAACAACAAACTTCTCCTTATGCACCAACCATGTATCCTCAACATACGAGATAAGATTTTTGTACCTGCTCATCTTATCCTTCATCATGCTAAGATTGGTCTCGTACTCCTCAATGGTTAATGATTGTAATATTGTTCTCCATCTGCCATTCTTGAATTTAGAGGCAAGGCCTTTATCTCCCAAAATTCTATACACCCGATCTTCCACATCCTTATTTATATGCCAAGTGCATAGCAAGTGCGTTGCTTGTGGAAAAACTTCTTGGATCGACTTTAATAACCCAAGCTCCCTGTCACTAAAAACAACGGTCGGGTTAAGATCAAACCCAATCAAAATCTTCAGCCTTTGCAAAATCCAACGATAGCTCCCTTCGGTCTCGTCTTTAACAATAGCATACGCTATCTTGAAGTTGTTATTGCATGGCGTCATCCCCACAATCTCAACAAACGGCATTTTGTACTTGTTTGTTTTGTACGTTGAATCAATGCCAATGTACCAGTGGTAAGTCCTGAACATATCAACTGACTCTGGATGTGCCATGAACACATGCGTTATCACACCTGAATCAGCCTGTGTGTAATTGACATATTTGTTCTCCACAGCAATATGGTAGAATTGACTAGCCAGGTCTCTACCTTCAAACCCGTCCCTCCTCATTTTGTCCCTGTAATTATATATGTGTTTAATTACTGAGTTGTCCTCTGGGTGTTTTTCTTTAACTGCTGCTAAAATAGCACAGGGCTTTGCTTGAGCTGAAGTCATATCACGCACAATTTGTTTAGATGCGATACTGAGTCCGCTCATTTGCCGACTTCCCTTTGGATACATATGCATTGTATGGTTATGCATTCTAGTTAACCCAGCCTTAGCCTGTATCCCCCATCCAGAAAGTTCTGCATGTTGATAGGCTTTAATCTGAAATTTATAGCGGCACACTTTAGTTTTACTTTTTCTAATTGCAGGATCTTCATCAATTTTCACAGCACATCTATATCGTTCACCCCGTGAACATCGCAACAGCTTCTGTTTTCCCCCATGTTTGTGCGAAGATATTACAATCTCAAATCCATTCTGAATAGCTATCTTTTTTGCCCAATCAATAACATCCTGACACGAAGGGAAAACGTTGTCCGTTATGAAACACGAACTATAATCAATGTTATCGGGTTTCCAATCTTCTATCGGTACCTGAATATACAAAAAATGCATAATATGTTAGCATAATTGACATTAAAATAAAAAAAATACTTCGGGGTAATTTCTCCCCTGCAAAAATAGTCCGGGGCAATTTCTGCCCAATTTTGCCTGAACGGGCAGCGCGTACCACCCGTTCCATAGGTGGAACGGGCAGCGCGTACCACCCGTTCCATAGGTGGAACGGGTGGCGCATACTGCCCGTTCCTTAGGCCGAACGGGTAGTTCATCCGTTCGGCCTAAGGAACGGGCAGTATGTGCCACCCGTTCAGGCAAAAACCAACGAAAAAAAATTCAAAATAAAAAAATTACGTTTTTAATAATCGTAATATTACCTCGTGTTCGAAATCATTATCTTCGGGAATGCTTGGATCCATTTTTGGAAAATCCGGGATTTGTGCTCGGGAGAGAAAGGGAGAGAGAGTTTTTAAGGTTTTGGAAGAAAAAAAATGACAAGGGCAATATGGTCAAAAGGTTGCGGTGAACCGGAATTTGAGGGCAGTATATAGTAATACCCTTTTAATTTCCAGGTCTTGTATGCAAGTATATCTCTTTAGATAGTAAGTAAAAAGAAATGACGTGACTTTGTCAGTGCTGATTAATTTGTTTATTATTAATTTTCTTACCCATTTTGAATATTAGGTTGATTTTAATGTCTAATATTTAATTCAATTAATTTTAGAGAGATTAAAAAAGATGAGAGAGAGAAGATAGAGAAAAAGAGGACATGGAGAGGAGAGAGAAAGGAGAAGAAAAATAAAAAAATAAAAAAGATGGAGAAGATGGTGTAATTGATTTTTATTTTTATTTTGGGGTTTGTTTGTGATAATTAGATAATAATGGGAGTTAATTTATAAAATAAATAAATATAAAGATAAAATTAACTCTTTTCCCTTTGACTTTTAACGCTGTTAGTCAATTTAGTTTGTGTTTGCTAATTGAATGAGCCTCAAGGTACCATTTTGTAAATTTTTAAACCACAAGGGTACCGATCGAAAACAGATGTAACCGGAAGGTTTATTTTTGTATTTTCTTCTCTTTTTAAGATGTTCAGTATTCCTTTTTTCTTGTATTGTTGAAATTTATATATTTATAACGATTTACACTAATCCTTGAAATAACATATCACTGCTTGGTTATATTTACTGAGGCGACAATCATATACTAATGGTGGTCAAGTGGAGTGGACTGCGGTTAACTCAGAGTTTTTGGGGTTAATGAAGCATCCAAATGTTGTGAAGGACTTCACAAATCCAGGTTAGGAAAGTTCCAAATTTTTCATCCAGAGAATAAAGGGTAATCCAGACCATTTCATCCGGGCTTGAACAAAAGTGAAGAGAGTATTTATCCCGATCAACTACAAGCAGGAGCACTGGATTCTCAGAGTGCTAGAGTTGGAGTATATGCATATGCATATATATGATAGTTTGATCTCTAATATGTCATAGGAATCTATGGATGCATGCCTAAAAATGCGACTGGAGGTCACCTCTAAAGCTATGGAACTGGCCAAATATTTTTCTGAAGGACGTGGAGATAGGAAATGGTTAATTACATGGAGTAAAGTTCTTGGGGTTCTACATCAATTGAGTGGATCAAATGATTGTGATATATTTACTTGTATAAATGCACAATTTGTAACTAAATTAGGGCATCTACCTCATGATCACTCTTATTTCTATCCATATAACGGATATGATGGTGCCTTTTTTCCGTTTACGTATTGTAATCGAGTTCTATCATTTCTGTTTATTAGAAATTTTCAAATGATATTAATACATTATTGTACTTATTTGGTACATGTATCTATGTTATTTTACATATGTTGATTTTATATATGTTGATTTTATTGATTTTACATATGTTGTTATTATCACATTTACGACAAATTTTGGCGTAAATATGATAAGGATTTGAGATAAATGCGATTGAGTGCCAGAAACCTTGTCGCATCCGGTGATGAATGCGCTTGGATGAGACAAGGTTTAATGTTAGGTTTTTCTCTATGTTGCATCTTTTGTCGTAAATGTGATGAAGTGTCAAAAACTTGTCGCATTTAGTGATGAATGCGTTTAGATGCGACATGGTATGATGTTAAATTTATTCATCTGGTTTATATACTCAGCAAATATAAGTTTTTACATACTCAAATGAATTTAAGTTTATTCAACAAACATAACTTTTTACATGCTCAAATCAATTTTAAAAAACATAAGTTTTTACATAGTACAAATACATAATCATCAACAATTCACAAATGCTTTGAGGTAATAGTATTAGAACAACTTGAAGAACTTAAGATTACACTATGAAGCCATATGGTATTTGGTAGCACGTTGGGACAATTCAAGTGATTATGACTAGTGTTCCCGCATCTGCTACACCTTGTGCGAATTACATCTTCACCTACTGATGGCCTTCTTTTTTGACCTTTTGGCCGATCAGCAGACACCCGTCCTTGTTAGGAGGTAACACTTTCATAGCAGTCTCGCATACCTTTCATTTTGACTGATGACCAAATGGATATATCAAGTCAGCCCATGCCAACTTAAGTGCTTCGTTGGTGTAGTAACAGTGTACCCAACAATATGCATTGTCCATCCAAGCTTTAGAAGCAACTTTACATACGTGTTTATGTAGAAACTGTGCTAGTTGCCATTTCCTGCACATACATGTTCCTGTATTTAAATCAACAAGTCTCCCTTTTTGTCGATCACCGATTTGGAATGTGTGATTATCGATAGGAAAATATGAACAACAAATTGTTTTATGTACATGCCTTTTTATCTTCTCTTCGGCCCATATGGTCAAATGCCCTTCACGTTCTTCTGTAATAAAGAAACATATTAGTTATGTATATATAACGTACAAATCGATCGAATTTTATTATGAATAAACTCAAGGTTATAACCTGCTAGGGTACGTCTATCGTAAAACCACTTTTAGGGATTGGCTCCTATGAACTCGGCCAATATTATGATTGGTAGACGCCTAGCCTCCCCATAAACGAGTTGAATGATTCAGCTATATTTGTGGTGATAATGTTATATCATCGACCACAAAAGTATACACGTGACCATTTCTCTTTTCCAGTTTGCTCTAAATAGTCCACAACACCGGAATGTAGGGCACAAAGTCTCGCAAACATTTCCTCAAAATCAGTGGGCTAATAGGCTTTTTCACATCACCAAAACACCTCATCTATCTTCCTAATTTTTCAAAATCTCGCTGTAGGTGCCGCGGCCTCGCCCGGAAGACCCGGGGGGTGGACACCATTGACGACGGATGCTGTGATTGGCGCCGAAAGCAACCAATCACGGAATCAAGCTGCTCGGCAGGGCCGGAGCTCGGAGTATGGAAGAGTCGCCACCCACGAATGGGAAATGAACACCGATCCCTTGCGGGAGACCGGTGAGGGTTCGAGAAACTTAGGTACGAGCCGAGAAGGCTAGCTCCTTTCCGGAGAAAGGCTACTAGGCACCCCGACATCGCCCGGTTATGAACCACCGGCCTCCTACTTAGCATGTTAGGCGCTAACGGACTAATCACATATTTTTTTTAAGTTTAAAATTCATTTGAAACCTTTTCTTTCTCGTTTTGAAAACCGTTTTGAGCATATATTATTAAAAGCCATATTAGTAAAGAATCACCAATTTACATGAATTTAGAGTATATGGAAGAAAGATGGAGATAAAAGGAAGAATTAATTTATTTACAACGTGAATTGTGTCTTAAGCCATACATTCAATCTAAACTAATCTCACTCCCCGAAAAGAGCGTTTATTTACATGTTTCGTACCTTACTCACTGTTGGAACGATTTAGATACATTTTAAAACCCCGTGGATTTACATGATGTTCACTCGAATCGCCGTTGAAACGATTTAGAGCATTTGAAAACGTGAAATAAGAAGTTTTAACTCGAAAACGTGATTAAGCATACAAGTCCATTTATTTTTATACAAAACCGTTTAGTTAGGAAAACGATTCAAAACTCTATTATTTACAAATAAAGAACGATTTTAATTACAAGGTTCGCTTAATCTGTCGTTGGAACGGATCAAGGTTTTAAAACGTGATGTTTAGGAAGTGGTTTAAAATGATAAAAAAAACTTTTATTTACACTTTAGGAATATCCAGAAATCTTTGGTTTAAATAAGCAAGTTGAATTCTCTTTTGGTGGTTTATTTTCCCTTTTTCACTCAATTAACCTCCATTTGAACATAATTACAACAACTAACAAATTAAACCCAAATTCACCCAACCAAAATACTTTTAAAACATATATATATATATAGGAAATTCAAAAGGAGAATAAATATACATATTTATATAAATATACATTATGGTAAAAATAATAATAATAGTGAAAACAAAGACAAAGCTAATTATAATGTCCTTTGATTTTAATTTAAGAAAAAGCAATGTAAACTAATGAACAAAATTCATGAATAAGAAAACTAAATTTAATACCCAAAATAGCTTTTCTTTACATAATAAATATATAGAGAATAACCCACCCTAAATAATAATTAATCTAGTTTAAATGATTTTAAAGGAAACATATGTATACCCAAATAGCTTTACAAAACCAAATTAATGTAAATTATGCCCAAACATATAAAATAAGTAAATACATAAATAATTATTAGTTAGATACCCCAAAAATAATTTTAATAAATATACTACATAGTCATATACATGTACATACAAGTCCAAATGTCAAAAAGTTAGGAAAAAGGTTCAAAAATAGGATTTTTAAGATTCCAGCAGCTTTACCGACGGAAAATCCGTCGGTAAACCGCTTTTAGTGACAGAAAACGTAAAATTACAGAATGAGTCCAACAGTTGCCAGATTTATTAAAAGCTTTAAATCTAATCTATTCTATCATTTTGGGCCTCCGAACTACCCAAATCGGATCATAGTCTATAACGGAGACTCCTAAAACGATGTTTTATTTCAAAACGTTATTTGAAATTTTTTTTAAAATCTATATTTACAACGTTTTAGTCCCGAACTACCCTTAAATCGGGTCACGGTTCGTATTGGGACTTAAAATGAGGTTTTTTTATTTCAAAACAAAACCAAACGTTTGTTTAATACGAGACGGAAATTAAATAAATTCGGAAAAATAAATAAACGTGATAAATAAATAACTAACTAAATAAATAAATAAAGAAACGAAACTATAAATAAAATAAATAGACGAAATAAATAAAACGAGTCTAGTCCTCGGATAATACCTCAAGATCGGTATTGACGGCTGATGTCGGTTGATTCCACGAATTATGATTTTTTGGTGTTTTTTCGTGTTTTGGTAAAATATTCAACGTTTATGAATTTTCAATTTTTTAGGAAAAAAAATGTTTTTTCCCAAAAAAATTCACTTTCTCTCTCTAAAAAATGTTTTAGAGTGAGAAGCTCTAGAAAATCCCTCCTCCCCTAAAATGCATGGGGATCCGTGCTTTTTATAGGCACGGATCCCAAAGTTGGGCGTGCGCCCAACGGGTGTTGGGCGGATGCCCAACATCAAGTTGGGCGACGCCCAACCTCGGTTGGGCGCGCGCACAACAGGCGTTGGGCGGACGCCCGGCGCAGGTTGGGCGCGCGCCCTACCGCCGTTGGGCGTGCGCCCAGCTGCCGTCGGACGTGCGCCCAGCTGCCGTCGGACGTGCGCCCGACGCTTCTGGGCGCTCGTCCAATGCCGTTGGGTGCTCTCCCCACGTCGTTGGGCGCTCGCCCAACGATCCCTAGTCATGCGTCCAACGCCTTCGGCATGCGTTGGACGACGCCCTGTGTTCGTTGGGCGCCCGCGAGCCGCCTATTTGTCGACACGCAATCTCTCGGGATCCTTTCGTGGTTTTTTTTATTTTTTATTTTTTATTATTGGAATCAACCGCTTTAATCGTCTGTTATGGGTTTTCGTCACAGGTCCTCCGACTCGGTGTCTACAGTTGCCCCTACTTTCCTATTTTGACAGTGACGTGTGTGCTTTTTCGAAAAAAACTTTTTCGCGAATGCGACACATGCAATTAGGGGTGTGCATCGGCACAAAACCGAACCGAACCGAATACTGAAATGATCAAAATAATTTACACCGAACCGAATAATAGGTAAAACCGAATTAAAACCGAACCGAAATATGCAGTTCGATTCGGTTTAAACCGAACAAACCGAATTAAGTTAAAAATAACAAATAACAAATAAAAATCACTATATTTTCATATTAAATTTACCTCAACAACAATAAAAATTGAAATATTTCCAAAATATATCTATATTGGGTTATTATCTCAACAATAATAATAAAACTTAAACTTATATAATCAAATATATGTGTGTATTTATATATAAAAATGTAAAATATGTGTAATTCTGTGCGGTTTGGCTTTTTTGCATTTTCTGTCAAACCGAACCGAACCGAACCGAATACCGAAATACACATAAAATTAAAACTGATGCCGAACTGAATTGTTAAAAAAACTGAATCGAAAAACCGAATTCACTCGGTTCGGTTCGGTATGCGGTTTAAACCGAACCGATGCACACCCCTACATGCAATGGAAAACATATTAAAGTAAAAGACACATATAGAGTGGGAGGGGAAATACCTGATCTCCATGTCGCAAGTTTCTTCCTTGTCTTCAGTCTCTTCATCGACCGTCTCCCCCTAGCTTTTTCTAGCGACCCTAGTCTCTACATCGACCGCAGGTAAATGGCTCTTTCTAGCGACCCTAGTCTCTAAATCGACCGCAGGTAATATGGCTCTTTCTAGCGACCCTGGTCTCAACATCGACCGCAGGTAAGTGGCTCTTTCTAGCGACCCTAGTCTCTAAATCGACCGCATGTAATATTGCTCTTTCTACCGACCCTAATCTCTACATCG
Organism: Euphorbia lathyris; assembly: GCF_963576675.1. NCBI lineage: Eukaryota > Viridiplantae > Streptophyta > Magnoliopsida > Malpighiales > Euphorbiaceae > Euphorbia > Euphorbia lathyris. Next base: position 57,996,407 of record NC_088912.1, on the reverse strand, counting down.
ACCGCAGGTAATATGGCTCCTTATAGCGACCCTAGTCTCTAAATCGTGTTGGGGTTTAGTGTCCTATAGACAATTGTTCTAGGATACAAACTTAATGTAAATGAATTGTTCTTTATATCATTTGTTTAATGAGATATATGTTTTATAACTATATAAAGGCAATCCCTTTTAAGCACTAAATAAAGTGTAATAAAAGGAAATCCGTAAGTTTATTTAAAGTGATTATAAAGTGTTCATACAAGCATGAAGTGAGACAAAACTTTATAGTAAACTGATAAACTTAAAACCACCCCAAGTCAAGTGATATGTTTGGGATTGACATATCACTGTTGAGACTTGTATGTAACAATGCCTTCTGTCCGACAGAAAGCTGATCTCACAAGCTTCATATATACAGATATCTGGACAGTTACATAGATCCGATGAAACGTTGTTCATTAGGATTGGGGATCCGATTTGAGATAACAAGATGGGTAGATTCATCCTTGTCACATGTTCATCTCATTGGTATTAATAGGTATAACTAATCCTCAGACTCAAAGGAATATTAATTGGTATTTTGGATTACGGAATGTGATGCTTTGACTCTGGTGTAACACGATCCTTAACAGAGATGACTCTGGGGTGTGAACAGTAGATGTTGGGTATCACAGGAAGTAATTGCGGAGTCGTTATATATTGGATTGAGCATTTATCACTCCCGATAAATGGGAGATACATCCATGGATCACTTGTGGAAGACTCGACTCTAAATCCTTGCAAGGTGATAGCTTAAGAGTAAGAAATACAGATTTCACTTAACCTATCTTTTTGAGTTGACTCGGCCTGTACAAGTAAAACGAACGTCTCGCTATATGTGACTTGACATCACCCATAGTCATAAGATTCAGTTCAAGGATGTAGTTGATAAAGGATCGAATTATACTGTAACTAATACGGAAAGGTTAACGATAGAATCAACCTGTCTTCTTATAGCTCTGGGGGAATGATTACGGACTTGCTAATCACATACTCTGTACATCATTCCGTTATGCAAAGATTAAATATAATTCTTTGAAAATTAATTTAATAACGTTGCATACGGCTAGAAGCAATAAGAACCTAATGGATCACACATAAGACTTGGAACCTAAATGAGAGATAGATGTTAATTAATTGATAGAAGCCCAATTGAGCCCAATAAGGCCCATGGACATAAGGGGGTCGAAATTCATGTAATGATATACATGAATAGTTAATTTGATTTTGATAATCCTAATTAGATTAGGAATATGAATTAAATTAATTAAGAGATAATTAAGTTAGGAGTTTTAATTAGATTAATATAGTCATATTATTATCCAATAAGGTTATTATTATTATCCTTAATATATTAGATATATAGTGAGATAATAATTAGGAATTCTATTCCGAATGGAATTCATATTCAGTAACCTAATTCTATCTAACTAGGGATTAGATACAAGAGATTATAAATACCCCTTCCCTTGAGATTTTCGAAATCCAAAAGCAAGCCATACCCTACTTGTGATTTTCGAAATTCACCTAGTCCAAGAGAGAGAAAATTCGACACCCCTAGTTCGAGGACGAGATTTCTCTACGGCTTCGTTTGATCAATTAATTTTCATCTATTTCTTTTATCCTTGATCTTGTGTTGATTAGTTAGAGGCAATCTACTTTGGTTGCTATTCAACGGTTGATTCTAAATTAATCTTCCCGTGTTTTATTTCGTGTTTGGGAACTCGAAGAAGAAAAACAAACAAAAGGGAGAAATTTGTTTTACTACTCCTACATCAGGTCAGTTCACGATTTCGCGGATTCCTAGAGATTGAACCGTCGGATCGTCGCGATTTTTGGACAGGAGCTTCTAGACATATTCTTCCACGTTTCCACAGAAGGGATTGTCGTTCGGAGGTCTGGAAGGTCTGGTTCGGATAGGGGCAGATTGGTAGACAGTTTCTATCTCTTTTGAAGTTATGGGCACTTCGTTTGCAACGGTAGATAGAACTTCTAAAAGGTATTTCTTCTTATCCTTCTTTATATGAAATAACGGTTAACGAATCTTGTGGTTTATGGAAATAGGTTAAAAAATTTATATTTCCGCTGCTATACCTTAGCCTAATTTCCAACAAATCGACCGCAGGTAATATTGCTCTTTCTAGCGACCCTAGTCTCTACATCGACCGCAGGTAATATGGCTCCTTCTAGCGACCCTAGTCTCTAAATCGACCGCATGTAATATGGCTCTTTCTAGCGACCCTAGTCTCTAAATCGACCGCAGGTAATATGGCTCTTTCTAGCGACCCTAGTCTCTAAATCGACCGCAGGTAATATTGCTCTTTCTAGCTACCCTACAGTGCACACACTCGGGTGATTTTGGATTTCGACCTACCGTCGTCTGTGTTCCAACTAGGGTTACTGTCTCACGTGCTGAAATCGTTGATAGGAATGACCTTATCCCTTCGTCTGAAATCTTTTCGGGCTAAAATTATTTTCCTGGTGACCGTTGTGTGTATTTTGACTGGCGCCACTGTTCTATAAATTTTAACTGTCGACTGGAGTCGTCTCCCTGGACAATGGTCACTGCTTGGCAAAAATGCAGGTTGAAACGGACTGCGAATCAGAGGTTTGTGCATTCGGTAATTAATTATTTACTTTTTACCTTTACGTCACATCGTACCTTTTTCCCTTATTACAAGATTGCCACTTTTGATCCTTATAAAAAGGGTGGTGGGGTTCATTTTAACCCCACACCTTCTCTCTCCTCTTCTCTCTCTCTCACTAACGTTTGAGCATTTTCGCGATGGTGTCGAGCAAATACGATGGCACGAAGGGCATGGAGGTGGTCTTTGAGGACTTGGCTAGCGTCGTTCCTTTCCAGAACCCCGCTTCTCATCTAAGTCGGACCAACGTCAATCGGGTAAGTACCTCTTTGTTTTTTATTTGTCAAGACTTCTAAGTTTTAGCAGCCCTGTTCGAACGTTATTTGCATGCTAACCTTTAAACTGCTTATGAGTCTTTTAGCTAGAAAACGCGAATTTTCATGCATGTGAACGACACTTTTGATTTTTGGAAAGAATGTGAACTTTATACATGTGAGTAGCAACAACATCGTGACTAGTAAAACGTGAATAGTGCACGTGAATAGTGAAATGCCGTGAATAATGCACGTGAATAGGAAAACATGAATAGTGCACGTGAATAGTAAAACGACACGAATAGTAAAATCGTGAATAATGCACGTGAATAGTAAAAATGTGAATCGTGCACGTGAATAGTAAAATGATGTGAATAATGCACGTGAATAGTAAAAACGTGAATAGTGCATGTGAATAGTGCACGTGAATAATACTAAACCACCTTTATCAAAAACTTGAATTGGATTAAGCTCCTCGCAAGCACGCGGGAGAGTGGAACACCAAAGAATAGCGAATTAAATTAAATCCTATACGAATGATCCTACGGACAAAACTCTAAAGAACGACGATCTTAATAAAAAGAATTTTTAAGTTAAATTTAGACGGAATTTAAAGAATAACTAGTTAAACTGAATTTCTATCAGACGTATATAGAAGTGAGGCCCTTAAGGAATAATGACTCTAGCTAAGTCCCCTTCTTATCTGCACTGTTTCTTCTAGGTTATTGCCACCTCGAGATCCACCGAGGGCATCCATTCCTGGTACGCTTTGCTTCCTATGGCGGTTAGAGTCCGTGTGCGGGAGTTGGGCTTCGAGCCCTTTATTCTGGCGCTGCCCCGTGCCAATGGCGTGTGTGACCGGCGTGCCCTGTGCGCCCTCTGTGAGAGGTGGGTGGATTCGACCCACACATTTCATCTTTCGTTTGGGGAGATGACGATCTCACCCCGGGACTTTTCCTTATTGACCGGATTACGAGGTAGCGACACTCCGGTCCCCCTCTACTATGATATGGTGCGTCCTGAGGTTAACCTCGACGAGATGGATGCTCTGATTGGTCCCGGAGTCTATACAGGCGTTAGATCTACCCCGGAGAAGTTCGTCACCACCTTCGGACTGCTGAGTCGTCGAGACTTCTATGATCGAGATGATACGGACAGGGCCACTCATAGCTTTCTCTTATATGCTCTAGGCGAGACGGTTTTCCGTACCCAGAGTGGGACCATACACGCAGGCCTCGTCCAGGCCTTCCGGGACCTAGACGCGGTGTCTTCCTATGATTGGGCCGGAGCTAGTTTGGCATACCTATATCGCTTCTTGGACCTGACTTGCCGGAAGCGCAAGGACTTCGGTGGTTATACCTTCGCCCTCCTGGTGTGTTTTCTATCACTAGCTTGTCTTTTATTCTTTTCATTACTTCCGCTTCTAACACAGGTTTTTATGAGCAGGTTTGGGCCTACGAGAGGAGGATTCTCTCGAGCGTCCGTGGGAGTAGTCCGCGCGGGGCTACGCTTCCGCTTATGGCGAGGTGGAGGGATTTCGATTTGAGCACCGAGGGGAGGCCGTCAGTGGCACGATTGTTATCATGAATTGATACCCGGAGCCTGGGACAGGTGAGCGTCTCTTGACTATGCTGGATTTTTATTTGTTCTTGTCTAATTTTCCTTGTGTTTCAGATCTCCTTCGGATGGCACCACCTCGACTTCGGTCCTGATTACGCATATGTTACTCACATCCAGAGGTAGCAGTGCGTACTTACTCGCCCGTGCGTGCGGTCATGGTATTTGGGTGATCGGAGCTTTACCGGAGTTGATGTCACTTATTGGACTCCGGGCGAGATCTCAGTATCCATGTTTGCGGTGAGGATTATGCCCCTACGGATGATACATCGCGATCTGATCCACCGATTAGCACCTCGGGACGTGTGGGCCCGCGCGAGGGGTCGAGCTCGCTATTTATCGATGCTCCTGACTCCGACGGTCCCTCCTGAGATTGTGATGGATGTTGATCCTGCGGAGGACGTGTTCTCGGCGGCGGCTGTTGCTGGGGACTTTGGCCTTGAGGTGGTTCCGGTGAGTACTCGGTTTTGCTTATTCTCTATTTGTGAGATGGTTAGGTGTGTTCATTGTTTTGTCTTTGTTCGCATGAGGGTTCTTTGAGGAGTGCTCGGACATCGGATTTTTTCGATGACACCCGGGCCCGGGCATCCGGAGCGTCGCCTGTAAGCGAGCCTTTATACTATGCAGGCGAGTCTTCGGGCGCCACCCGACCCGAGCAGCTTTTCCTAGGCGTACCCTTCCTTGCCCCTAGGAGAGAGTATTCGGTGATCCGCTACGACGAGGCGGGCGTGGCCTATTGTGGCATCGAGACAGCCCCTCCAGTTTTTACCTCGGTGGTGCCTTTCGATCCTCCTTATTCTCTTCACACTTCGAGGGAGACTTGCACAGATTTCGTGGGATTATCTGATTACTTCTGGGAGCAGCTCGACCTGCGTTGTGCCGGCCACCTAGTGAGTATTCTCATTCTGTTATAGTGTAGTGAAATGTATGCATGTGATGCATATATGTATGTATAACTTCTGTTGCCTTTTCTATTTATTTGCAGAGCGACATTCAGGCCGTCGATCAGAGAGTCATCGAGCTGCAGCGGGACGCCGATGCTCGGGTCGGGCACGTCTACCGTGAGAGGGATGCCTGCTGAGCGGAGAGGATGCGGGTTGAGACAGAGGGTCGTCACGTTGCTGAGGAGGGACGCCGGACTGCTGAGGAGGGCCACCGGGTCGCCGAGGAGGCTTTAGCTGCGGAGCGGGCTTCACATACGAGGGGCTTTGAGGACTTATGGGACTTTGGGTCGTTCCCTCCTGGATAGGCCCGTTGTTTGTAGCTTCTTTTTATTAGTATTACCCCGATGTATACATTGTATGTAGGGAGAGGGGTGGATAGAGGTATAGGCTTTTTATGTGATAGAGATAGGAAATGTATAACTCATGATTTATAATATAATGCATTCAATAGATTATAATGATTCCAATCATCCTCTTCAAATATATTCATGCCTTTATTTATTTACAAACAACAGAAATACTTAGCCAATTATACATTATTTTTGTAATTGCTCAAGATATAACTACTGTTACCAGGACCCGCCTTTTTTCGGTTTTCAGGTCCCAGTGATTTTTCAACTCTCCTTTTATTATCCCGGAATTTTCAAATGAGCGCCCTCTTGGGTTTTCACTCATTGGGATGTCCCTTATTGTTGCATAGATCGCCCTTTGCGGGTTTTTAATCTATCATGAGTTTTTTTTATTACGAAAAGTATTTCTTAAGCCTATCCAGATTGGTAGGTTCGGAGAACTCCATGCCGTCCATAGTAGTTAGCTTCACCGCGCCTTTGCTCAGCATCTTCTTCACGAGAAACGGTCCTTCCCAGTTTGGCCTAAACTTGCCCCTAGGGTCGGTGTGCGTCATCCGGATCTGTTTCAGCACCATGTCTCATTCTTTGATAGGACTGACCTTAACTCTTTTGTTGAAAGCCCGGGCCATCCTCCTCTGATATAGTTGTACATGGTAGAGGGCCTCCATCCTTTTCTCGTCGACCAATACCAACTGCTCATACCGTTTCTTCACCCATTCCGCTTTAGAAATCTTTGCTTCTACCGCGATTCTCAGCGATCGCTTCTCAATCTCGATTGGCATAACTGCTTCTGTCCCATACACTAAGGAGAACGGAGTTGCCCCAGTAGATGTTCTAACAGTTGTGCGATAGGCCCACAAAGCAAGTGGAAGCTGCTCGTGCCAATTCCGGTGTGACTCCACGGTCTTTACGAGAATCCTCTTGAGGTTTTTATTTGCCGCCTCTACTGCCCCGTTAGCTTGTGGGCGGTACGGAGAAGATCTATGATGCTCAATACCGTACCCTTGGAAGAGATTTTTCACCTCTCCTTGGAACTGGACCCCGTTGTCTGTGATCATATGGTGAGGTACCCCAAACCTGGTGATTAGGTGTTTTTCGATAAACTTCCTCATCTGCTTAGATCCCAGCTTGCCAAACGATTCTGCCTCTACCCACTTGGTGAAGTAATCAATGGCAACTGCGATGAATTTGTGTCCATTTCACGCATTAGGCCTCACCTCATCGATGATATCAATGCCCCAAGCTGCAAACGGCCAAACGGGTGCCAACACGTGCAGTTCCATAGCTGGCAGGTGATTATAATCCCCGTGGATTTGACAATCATGGAATTTCTTCGCATATTCGTTACAATCTCTTTCCATGGTGATCCAATAGAAGCCTTGCCTTACGATTTTCTTTGCTAACACTGCTCCTTCCATATGGGATCCGTAAATTCCGGAGTGTACTGACTCCATTGCCTCACGGGCTTCTCCCTCATCCAAACATCTCAATTGTAATCCATCGGCGTGTCTTTTGTAAAGCAAATCATTGTGGATGACGAACTGCTGGGCTAACCTTCTGATCACGGCTTGATCCCTAAGTTCTGATTCTGCCGGATAAATCCCACTTTTCATGAAATTCACGATGTCGAAGTACCAAGGCTTCTCATCAACTACTAACAACATTACATCTTCATAACACGGTTTGTGGGACCTTCTTAGCACCAAAGGCTTTGAGGCAAGATTCCGTGGATTATCCCATACCGACACCAAAGTGGCCAAAGCATCCGCCGCTTGGTTCTGTGCTCGAGGAATGTGATAAAAACGGCACTCGATGAACCTCTGCGCCAACCCCTCTAGCTGGTCTATGTATGGGCGCAACCTTTCTTCCCTTACTTCCCAATTTCCCTGTGCTTGTTCGATAATCAGCTTTGAGTCGCCCCAGATTTCAACAAACGATGCTCCCAGCGCTGCTAACGACTCTAACCCGTAGATGCACGCTTCATACTCGGCCATATTATTAGTGAGAGGGAATGATAACTTCTTTGCCATTGGGATCCTTTCTCCTTCTAGTGAGATAAGTAGCACTCCTACCCCGGCTCCATTCGAGTTAACCGCTCCATCAAAGAACATTTTCCACGGTATAACTTCTATTGCGTTCAAGTGCTCATCGGGGAAATCATAGTTTATCTCCTCCTCTTCCGCATTTAGAGGCTGATTGGCCAGAAATTCTGCTATGGCTCTCCCCTTGATGACCTTCTTCGTTACATATTCGATGTCGAATTCGGACAATAGAAACAACCATCGGGCCAGCTTCCCTGTTAAGGATGGAGTTTGGTACAGATACTTTACACGGTCCATCCGAGAAATAATGATCACTTTGTAAGACTGAAAATAGTGTCGCAGCTTCTTCGTTAGCCATACTACCGCCACGCACGTCTTTTCGATCATGTTATACTTAAGCTCGTATTCCAGGAACTTCTTACTCAGATAATACACCACATGCTCCACACCGGTGTCCCCTTCCTAGGCCAACATTGCTCCGATGGATTGCTCCTCGATCGCTACATAGAGGAGAAGTGGTTTTCCAAGTTTAGGCGGCCTTAAAACCGGTGGATTAGTCAAATAGGTCCGGACACTTTCCAACGCTTGCTGGCACTTATCATTCCAAACCGTGGGTTGATCTTTCCGTAGCAGCTTAAAGATTGGTTCGCAGATTGTGGTGAGTCATGCTATGAATCGACTGATATACTGAATCTGCCCCAGGAATCCCCTCACTTCTTTCTCATTCTTCGGTGCTGGCATTTCCTGTATGGCTTTCACCTTATCGGGATCCACCTCAATCCCCTTGTTACTGATTATAGCCTAGGATTTTCCCCAACAACGCCAAAGAAGCACTTCTTCGGGTTCAACCTTAGCTTGAATTCTACGATTCGGGCCAGAAACTTCTCAAGTGCTACGAAATGCCCTTCCTTCGTATCCGACTTGACCATCATGTCATCCACATAAACCTCTACTTCCTTGTGTATCATATCGTGGAACAGTGCCGTAGCCATTCGCTGATAAGTTGCCCCGGTATTTTTCAAACCAAATGGCATAACTCTATAGCAGTACGTCCCCCACTCAGTAGTCAACGAGGTTTTCGCTTTATGTTTCTCGGCCATCTGAACCTGCATGTAGCCCATGAAACCATCCACGTTTGTGTGTAAGATGCTGGATGCTGCACTGTCAATCAATACGTCGATGTGAGGCAGCGCAAACTCATCTTTGGGGCAAGCCTTGTTGAGATCTCTGTAATCGAAACACATTCGTACTTTACCATCCTTTTTTGCGATTGGCACTACATTTGCCACCCAAGGAGGATAGTTGATTACTTCGATAAAACCTGTCTCTAACTGTTTCTTCGCCTCTTCTCTGATCTTATCTGCCTATTCTGGCCTCATGCGTCGGAGCTTTTGCTTTACGGGTTTAGCATTGGGGTATGTTGGAATGCAGTGAGCTACGATGGATTTATCAATTCTGGGCATGTCTTCGTACGTCCAAGCAAACACTATTTCGTATTTTTTAATTATTCTCTCAAATTCTTTCCTCTCTTCAACAGTTAATTCTTGAGCAATTTGTATAAGTTTAGGATTTTCATCCATGCCAAGATTGAAAGTTGACATTTCTATTGTATTGATTTCAAATGTAGGCATGTTATATGAGTGAGAATGCATGGAATGATCAGAATCAACATCAAGAAAGTAAGCAAAATGAGAATTCATTTCATTAATAGTTTTGGTGAGTACATCATCAGATTTAAACAAAGCAGCAATACAATTGTCATCATCGAGGTTTTCGGGCGCCTCGTAGGCCTTGGAGGTGCTTGGTTCATCCACCGCTCCCACGGTTGCTTCTGCAGTGATAACCTGCTCTTCGACATTCAGATCCAACATCATGATCTCCTCTATGAAGCAGGTTGCCTTTCCTTTGCCCCAGTTGGTAACATCATTGAAGATCTCAACGCCTGGCAGGATCTTTCCCTCAGTGCTAGTCCATGACTCGGAAGTTCCCGAATAAAGCTTCCTCTGACCTTCGTTCATAAAATACTTCTTTAGGCCCACTTTCCCCTCACAGCCTTTGTTAGACGAACCTCCTAGTTCATATCCCAATCCCCTCCGGGTGTTCTAACTCTTGAAATCCGGTGATTCTGGCAGCCCCTGATGGTGTGCGCCTAATCCCATACCGGGGATGAAACCCCCTTTCATCATCCTTATCACATCGGTGGTCATACTAGACTCGTAGATCCCAGAAACTTGAAATCCGGAGAAAAGCTGAGGCTCGATCCCCAATACAGCTACTGAACTCAATTTCTCAGCTCTGATCGTCACTATTTCGTCCCCGTAGGGGAACTTGATCATCTGGTGGAGCATGGACGGCACACCTCCGAGCTTGTGGAACCATGGGCGTCCCAGCAGTACCGTGAACTCAGTTTCCTCCTCATGCGGCCCCACTTTTAGCTTAGCCTTGAAAACTCCCTCGATGTGACAACGGCTATCATCATAGGCTCTGATCACGGTCTCTGAGGTAGTCAGATCTCCTCTTTCCACTCCCAACTTGGACAAGAGCTTCAGTGGGCAAACATTAATGGTCGATCCATCATCGACCATCACACAACTAGTCTTTTTCCCGTTGATTTCAGCTCGGATATACAAAGGCTTGTTGTGAGCCTGCCCCTCTTCCGGGAGATCCTCATCAGTGTTAAGCCCAAAATATACCTAATATATCATCAATAATTATATCAATATTGCTACGAATTTGTGCTATTTATAACTATTTAGAATGTTTTTACTCTCGAATATGTTTCTTTCTTGCAAGGTACGTAAATATTTGGTAAAATCCAAATAGGAACGAAAAGAGCTTAAAAACAGAATAAAAACCCTAAGTTAGGAGCCAAAAGACGAAGAAATCAGCACACCGATACAAGGAAGACAAGAACGAAGTCAGAAACAGAAGAAAAATTCCTATTCTCGGTTGAGAATCCAAATTCTCGGTAGAGAATTTGTGGGCCGCGACTGAGAATCCAAATTCTCGGTAGAGAATTTGGGGGCCACGACCGAGAATCTCAAATTCTCGGTCGCGACACGCATCGTCCAGTCATCTTCTTCCTTTCGTCCGAAGGCTGAAAAATCACTTCCCCATTCTCGACCGAGAATTGCCATTATCGGTAAGTGCAGAAATTCCTCCAAGTACAATGAACACATGTTTAATTCAAAGAAACGCGTTCGTTCGGGTGGATAGAAACGACTCTCCACAACGGATACGACTCTCCACAGCGGACACGACTCTCCACAACGGACACGACACTTCAATCACGACTCTTCAACATCTATAAATAAAGTATTGATTTGAGAGTTGAATAATGAGAGAGTTAGATTTTAAGATTAGTGCAAGAGTTATGCAGAAACTCTGACTCAGAAATGAGTCAGAGATTAGAAGTTCGTTTCTGTAAAAAGCATTATGGTGTACACACATTGTTTATTCAATAATTACAAACACAGTAGCGTTTAGATTTGTTCATATTGGTTTACATTTTGGTAGTAGATAGACCAGTCTCTATTCCGAAGATTCAACGAGAAGATTGAGTAGAGAATCCGCCCCTGAGCCTGACAAACTCTAACGAAACCCAAGGAAAGGATTGACAACCCGTTCACATGCACGCCGTCGAATGTTTTCATGCTCCTTGTTCTCTGTAAACTTGTATCAATTTATATTTCATCTAATAAAGTCCGTTCTATTCGATAGATTTTTTATGCAGCACTTTGGTAAAGGATCCAAAGTGGATTGCCGGTGTTTTCATTAAAACGTAGTTTAATTCAAAATCTTTACAAGGAAACTTTATTGAACACTTAGACAAATTATTATCACGGTAGAGTTTTAATTTGGTTAAGGTAGCGATCTAACCCGACCGTAGGAGGATTGACTACAGTTCAAAGCCTAAAAATTAGAGGTTCCGTCATTTATTTCATCGTTATAATTTATACAAAGTTTAAAGTTGTTTTCTTTGCTTAATGCAAACGAATACATTTGTTTACTTTTCTAAAGAACTAAACAATCCTGTTTTGTAAATTCATTCCTAAATCAGAAGTATTTTCTAACATCTTTATACTCTAATCTAATTTTCATTCTAGCAATTTCAAAACCAAATCCGATTTAACGATTTTCCATATTATAAATCTTAAAAGTATATTTAACCAATTCAAAATAAGTTTTTGTTAAAAAACGTTCCCTGTGGGATCGATATCTTTTATTACTACAAGCGTATACCGTGCACTTGCGGAAATCGCTCAACAATCAGTGAAAGTGATCTCAGTCCTTTTCCGGGCCATGATTGCCCCCACTAATGCCACCGGCTCAGTATCGGTAGAATTGACCAAATTCTGCAGCTCTTTCATCAAATTCTCACGGTGGTACTTGGAATGGCACAAGACCTCCCACACTATAGACTTAGCTTGTGTTTTCTTCAACTGCTCGAGGACTTGATTATCGAGCTTGGGAGCCGATCCTTCTCCTACCTCTGTCTCAACCATGGGTGCCTTCCCCTCGGCCATACGACTTGATCTTGTCATGACAGTAACTTCCGGCTCATCATCAGATTCATCCCAAATATTGATAGGAGTTCCCTGCTCGGCATCCTCCTCCTCCGAGGAACTTCCCCAAATATCCACAACCATCAGGTCCATCGCATGAGGGACATTCGGATTAATATAGGAGGGGTCTGGCGATCCATACAACGCCCAACCTATCAGCTCGTCATAATTCTTGAGGAACACCCTGTTCATCCTCCTTGCTACTATCGGGATATCGCCTCTTTGTATATACATGAGCTGCACTTTATCGCTCACAGTTTCTCGATATAGTTCATAGTGGTGCCTCCACCTCCTAGCGTAATCCACGAATGGTTCCTCGGGGAATTGACTGATCCTATCCAGATCTTTTAGGGATCCCGTCCATGGAATATACATCTCATATCTTGACACAAACGCATCCCGAAGAGGTATCCTGATGCGAACCCACGAGGAACGGTGCCTCGAAAACCCGACAACTAGATTTGATCCCCAAGAAAGCTAACGAATCAGGGTTGGATAGAAAAGAACCTTTGTAAAACGGAGTTGCAAAGACCCAATTCCAATCTCCAACAACTAAGAATAAAATCCGAATGATAAATTAAGACGGAAGAAAACCCCTGCAAAACGGAGTTGCAAAGACCCAATCCCTAGTCTAACTAACAAGGATTCGATTTCGAATTGTTCAGTTGTAGTGCTCCAAAGAACACAAGAGAAACCCTCACTTGAATCTCAAGAGAAGAAATCCTGAATTTAATTTCATTCAAAAACGTTGGCCGCCGATTACAATAAAAGAAAAGGCTATAAATACCTAAGCTAGTAAATTAAATTGGACTTAATATGTCCTTACAAACCAAATAACACTAAACATTAAACCAAGGGCAAAAATGGAAGTTTAACAAAAGTAGGGAAGGTAAACAAAAACCTAATAATAATAAAGCACAAAGTGGGCCAACTAAGCCTTGCATTCCCGTCAATCCAAATTGTGTCCAGAAGCCAAAATCTGTTAAGCCGTGCCCACGTCAGTCCCACTCCATCTTTGTTATGGAGAAACAGAAGCCAAAATCTATTAAGCCATGCCCACGTCAATCCCACGCCACTTTTGTTATAGAGAAACAGAAGCCAAAGTCGACTAAGCTGTGCCCACGTCTTATCAAAAATTTTAAAGTTGTTATTAACTCCTAGAGAATCAAACCAATCAAACTTAAACATTCTCCTGTGAATCTGAATGCTCCAATTGATCTCCATATTCACATTCCGTGCAACTTAAAAGAGATCCCAAGTTTGAACTCCGATTCCCGTTTTCATCATTCCCTCTCTCTTCAAGAGGATTCGACCTCGAATCAGTATCTTTATGTTGTTGACGGTTCGACAATCAACACACATTCTCCAGCTCCCGTCTTTCTTAGGCACAAGAAGCACATGAACAACACATGGACTCCTTGACTCTCTCATATATCCCTTAGCAAACAACTTTTCCATTTGGCATTGTAATTCTTTAGTCTCCTCAGGATTACATCGGTAAGCTGGACAGTTAGGGATAACTGCTCCCGGTACTAACTCGATCTAGTGTTCGTTGCCTCGAATAGGTGGCAACCCCTCAGGCAAGTCTTCAGGAATCACATCTTGATACTCCTTGCTTTTCATAAGACATCGAGTGTGGAAAATATTTTCCCGTTGTTTCTTGTCCTCCGCAATCTTCATCTAAGCACTCAATAGTCGTAAGGTGACTAGTGATTCTCCTATTTCGGCTTTAGTGTAGTCGTCCGCCTCATCAGAATCAAACTCCCCTTCATCTTCATCTACCTCACACTCACTCTCACTCTCACTATCAGTGACCACTACACCTCCTCTCATCACCATAGTTCTTTTACTTGTGCATTCTAAAGCTATATGCCCGAAGCCTAAGTATTTGAAACATTGAATTTTACTTGCTCTCGGCTTTTCCTCTACCTTCTGCTTGTTCTTGTCAGCGGAGTCTGTCTTAGGTGTGGGTTTATCAAACTTGGATGGATTTCTGCTTCCCCTCTCTTGACTTCCCCATCGGTCCTTCCAATTAGAGTGGGTATATGGAAACCCCCAATTGTAGGTTCTAGCTTCCTTCCTCTCCATAAGTTGTCGTTCAACTGTCTTTGCTGCATGTACCATGTCTTGTAAATGCACACAATGCTGAATTTCGACAATATTGGCTATGTCCTGATTAAGGCCAGCAAAAAATCGAGACTTGGTTGCTCCCCGATCTTCCACTACATTGGCCCTCAACATTTCCATTTCCATCTTCTTGTAGTAAGCATCTACACTCTTAGAGCCTTGTCGAAGGGATTGCAATTTTCTGTATAATCCATCATAGTAATCATTAGGAACAAAACGCTTCCTCATAACGGCTTTCATCTCACCCCATGTGTCAATTTGTGGCTCTCTGCTTCTATATCTAGAGGTGACAAGATGATCCCACCAAACTAGTGCATGGTCTGTGAACTCAATCACTGCTGCCCTCACTTTCTTCTCCTCAGAATAATTATGACAGTCAAATAGGAGTTCAATTCTTTTCTCCCACTCTAAGTAAGATTCTGGATCATCCTTACCTTTGAATGCGGGAATCTTCAGGTTCGCATTTCCAAGACCTCTGTCTTCTCTGCCTTGTCCCTCATATTGCCAAACTCGTCTATCCTGGTTATCACGTCGATTTTGTTCTTCGTTGTTGCGTGCTTCTAAAGCAACTCTATGATTCTCCTCAATCACATACATACGCTCCATCAACCGGTTTAACAAGGTCAATACTTGTTCCTTCACCTTTTTTTCCTACACAGAAAAAAATAAACACAACCAAACAGATCACGTTGAACAAACACAAGAAAAGTTATTCCAAGCCCACAATCCTCTCGGTGTTTTTCTCAATTCTTTGGCTTTTCACTCTGATACACTCACCACTATTTGCCCCTTACCGCTCGATTTCTCTTATTGTGCTCTTTAAAGCACTCAATAGAATAAATTCAGTTTCAAAATCCTGAAAGTTCAAACCTGAAATTAAATCCTACAACCTAAGAAGCAAGACAGTAAACAAGAACGGATCGCAGATAAACAAGTCGATGACCAAAAAAGAGAGTGATGATACGAAAGAATAGAATAGAACAATAATCGCCCAATAGGAGTGACGATTATTTGGTACAGCTACTCTTTTTTCCAATCCACTGCTTTTTTTTCGATATTTTTTTTATGTTGCTTTGCCTTTTCCTTTTCTTTTCTTGAATTGAGAAGAGTATCAATCCAGAATTATTGCAATTGTCTTTTCCCTCTTCTTTCTTATCCCTCACACAATCAAAGGAGGAAGAAAACAAAATTGTTATGAAGTGCAATTCCAAATTGGGCGGGTGATTGAATAATAATAAAGAACAGAATAGTGGTGCGATTTAATCACGGAAGAAAACCTTTACAAAACGGAGTTGCAAAGACCCAATCCATAGTCTAACTAACAAGGATTCGATTCCGAATTGTTCAGTTGTAGTGCCCCAAAGAACACAAGAGAAACCCTCACTTGAATCTCAAGAGAAGAAATTTCGAACTTTAATTTCAATAAAAAACGTTGGCTGCCTGTTACAATAAAAGAGAAAGCTATAAATACCTAAGCTAGTAAATTAAATCGGACTTAATATGTCCTTACAAGCCAAATAACACTAAACATTAAACCAAGGGCAAAAATGGAAGTTTAACTAAAGTAGGGAAGGTAAACAAAAACCTAAAATAATAATAAAGAACAAAGTGGGCCAACTAAGCCTTGCATTCCCGTCAATCCAAATTTTGTCCAGAAGCCAAAATCTGTTAAGCCGTGCCCACGTCAGTCCCACTCCATCTTTGTTATGGAGAAATAGAAGCCAAAATCTGTTAAGCCGTGCCCACGTCAATCCCACGTCACTTTTGTTATAGAGAAACAGAAGCCAAAGTCGTCTAAGCCGTGCCCACGTCTTATCAAATTTTTTGAAGTTGTTATTAACTCCTAAAGAATCAAACCAATCAAACTTAAACATTCTCCTGTGAATCTGAATGCTCCAATTGATCTCCATATTCACATTCCGTGCAACTTGAAAGAGATCCCAAGTTTGAACTCCGATTCCCGTTTTCATCATATCCAATGTCCCATCTCTTCCTCCGACAACCCTTGGTGCCACAACAGAGCGTCCCCGGTAAGAGTTTCCAGAAAATGCTCGTGTAACTCACTTTGGGGGAACCCGGCATTATACATGCGATTGCGGAATGAGGTTGCGTGCTCAACTGGATTTCGATATCCGCCATACTTGGGCATTGCCATTACTGCTTCAGGGGTCTCATAGGAGGGCGAATTCGGTGTTTGCTCCGCAAGCATCCATACCGTATATTCTTTGATAAACCTTTTCGTCATTGCGGCCTAATTGCTCTTAACGTACATCGGGAGTGACATATACCACATCAATGGTTCACCCATTAGTGAATTACAAAACAAACTGGTGATCTCCTCTTCATTAAAGCCCAACGGCCCCATTTCCGACAAGTAGAAGTGCAAATGTTCCATAGGATCTTTGTTGCCGTTATACTTACTAACTGCTGGTAACGGGCGCTTGATGGGCCCAATTTTCATTACGCTACTTTCTGCTGCTCTCTCCTTAACCTTCTTATACTTCTCCAAGAATAAACTTGCCAATTGAGACCAATCACCCTCAATGGAGTCCGACAAGGCTCGGAACCACCTCCACGGCCCGCCTATCAAAGAATGGTGGAACCATTGAGCGATTTCGTTAATCCCAAACGGTTCAACAAACATAGCACACATATACTCATACAGATGGACCTCAGGATCTTCCACTCCACTGAATACTTTTAACTCGGGAATAATCCTCCGAGATGACCCCTGCCCGGTCTCTTCGGTGTTGTCCTCGTCATATGGCGCTCCATCACCCAATTCATCATCCATCCTCTCATCCACTGGTTCTTCCCCCAGAAAAGACACATAAACTCCACTTCCTATCGTCATTTTCTCATCGGAGCCCAACAACTCCTCCTCATCTTCCTCGAAGGGTTCTACTATCAAGCCTCCTTCTAGCCCAGATCCAATCATGCTTACCCTATGATTAGGCAATGGATTGCGCCTAGTGGAAGGTTTTGCTGACGATGGATCAGCTATCTTCTTCTCCTTAATAAAATATTGAATTTCGTGCTTCAACCTCTCACAATTCTCAATAGTGTGCCCGTAGTTGCTATGGAACTCACAGTACCCTCTAGCTTGCATCTGTGGAGTAGGCTGCGCCTTGTTATAAGGAGTGAGGGCTTTCAACAATCACTTTTTCTGCAATCGTTCGAAAACTTTCGCGTAGGTTTGATCAAACTTGGCGAACTGCCTCTTCTCGATAGCATTAAGTTCAAGCACTTTCACTGCGGCAGATTCGGTACTCACACTTGGCCCTCCGACACTATATCCAGACTTCGTCCACTTGGTATAAGCTTTCTTCGGCTCTCCATCCCCCTCAACTGTCAAAGCGCAGCTATACATCTGATTGAAATCGGTAAAAGGCATATACCGCAGCTCATTCTTAATATACGGCAACGTGTTGCCAACTACCATTCGGATCTAATCCTGCTCAAGCGGTTTCTGCTTCATAACCGCCATCTTCGCTCTCCACCTCCTCACAAAGTCGGACAAGGATTCACCAGCCTGCTGCTTAGTGCTCTCTAGCTCCTTCAAAGTAACTTCAAGCATAGTGTTGAAGCTATACTGGGCGATGAATGCCTTCGCTAGTTCCTTCCAATCTCTCTTTGTCACCAGCGGTAATGCATGAAACCATACGAGGGAAGCCCCTTCCAGATAAGTATTGAATAGCCCAAGAACTTGCTCCTCGGTTAAGATCGTGTGTTTCATCACCGCGACATACTGATTCATTGAGCGGTAGGATCCCCAGTTCTGTCGAACTTTTTCATGTTAGGGAGTCGGAATTTCAAAGGCAAAGCAGTTGCCGATAAACAGTTCTTCAAATTATAAAAGTCCTGACTCCCGGAGCTTCCCCCGCGCAGATCCTACACCTCCTGAGTGATGTGCTGCTTCCATTCCTCTTCCCTAGCTTTCTCCTTCTCAAGCTGTTTCCGGATATAATCCTGATAGTCATCCTCATTCCCAAAGCGGGGGCCAGTGTTCACATCATTCTCAGCGCGCTTACTACCACTCTTGTTATCCTTCAAGACCAGCTCAGCTAGCTGGGCCAAAATCGCGGTTAACTGATCGTTAATGTTGTTCACAGAATTCTCCAATTCGGCCACCTTTTCGTTGGTCGCAGACATACTGACCGAAGACTGAGCAGACTCGGATGAAGATGATTCAGAAGACACAACTACCGACTGCGATGGTTCGGAACTGACAATCTGTAACTGGTCGAACTGTCTGACTAGCCGATTACTCTCATGGAACCACAGCCGCTTAATGTTGGGGTTTAGTGTCCTATAGACAATTGTTCTAGGATACAAACTTAATGTAAATGAAGTGTTCTTTATATCATTTGTTTTAATGAGATATGGTTTCATAACTATATAAAGGCAATCCCTTTTAAGAACTAAATAAAGTCTAATAAAAGGAAATCCATAAGTTTGTTTAAAGTGATTATAAAGTGTTCATACAAGCATGAAGTGAGACGAAACTTTATAATAAACTAATAAACTTAAAACCACCCCAAGTCAAGTAATATGTTTAGGATTGACATATCACTGTTGAGACTTGCATGTAACAATGTCTTCTGTTGAGACAGAAAGCTGATCTCACAAGCTTCATATATACAGATATCTGGATAGTTACGTGGATCCAATGAAAATGAGTTCATTAGGATTAGGGACCCGACTTGAGATAACAGGATGGGTAGATTCATCCTTGTCACCTGTTCATCTCATTGGTATTAATAGGTATAAGTAATCCTCAGACTTAAAGGAATGTTAATTAGTGATTCTGGATTACGGAATGTGATGCTTTGATCCTGTTGTAACACGATCCATAACAGAGATGACTCTGGGGTGTGAACGACAGACGTTGGGTATCACAGGAAGTAATTGCAGGATAATTATACATTGGATTGAGCATTTGTCACTCCCGATAAATGGGAGATACGTCCAAGGATCGCTTGTGGAAGACTTAAATCCTTGCAAGGTGATAGCTTAAGACTTGAAATACAGATTTCACTTAACCTATGTAATTGGAGTTGACTCGGCCTGTACAAGTAAAACGAACGTCTCGCTATATGTGACTTGACATTATCCATAGTCATAAGATTCAGTTCAAGGATGTAGTTGATAAAGGATCGAATTATACTGTAACTAATACGGAAAGGTCAACGACAGAATCAACCTGTCTTCTTATAGCTCTAGGGGAATGTTTCGGATTTGCTAATCACATTTCGCGTACTCATTCCGTTATGCAAAGATTAAATATAATTCTGTGAAAATTAATTTAATAGTTGCATACGGCTAGAAGCAATAAGAACCTAATGGGTCACACATAAGACTTGGAGCCCAAAAGAGAAACAAATGTTAATTAATTGATGGAAGCCCAACTGAGTCCACTAAGGCCCAGTAGAGAGAGGGGAGCGATTTTATGTATGAAAATACATAAATAATTTAATTTGATTTTAACAATTCTAATTAGATTATGATTGTGAATTAAATTAATAAAAGGATAAATAAGTTAGGAGGTTTAATGAGATTAAAATTACTCCTATTATTATCCTATAAGGTTATTATTATTATCTTTATATTTAGATATATTAATAGATAATAAATAAGAATTATATTCCGAATTAAATTCTTATTCAGTAACCTAATTCTATCTAACTAGGGTTTAGATACAATAGAGTATTTATACCCCCCTCCTATGTAAATTTCGGCCAACCCTAGCCAGAGAGAGAGAGAGAATTTCGACCCACAAGTTTGAGGACGAGATTGTCTACCTTCCGTTCAATTGATTTTCATCTCTTTCTTTTATTTCTTGATCTTGTGTTGATTGATTAGAGGCAATCTATTCTTGATTGCTTTTATACGGTTGATATCTAACTTGATTTTGGGTTGTGTTTGTTTTGTGCTCATGAACTAGGAGTAAGAGTTGAGGGCACTTCGCTTGCAACGGTAGATAGTTCATCAAAATGTATTTCCTTCTATCCCTCTTTATATGAAATAACAATTAACGGATCTTGGGTTAATGGAAAAAGGTTAAAAATTTTATATTTCCGCTGCCATACGTTAGCCTTAAATTCCATCAGTGGTATCAGAGCCTGCGTTAAATCCGTTATTTCATATATGAAAATTAAAAGATTTTTCAATCAGATTGAATAAATATTTATAGTTAGGTTAATTAACAAAACTGTTTTGATTAATTAGTTCTAAAGATAAATAAGTTTTAATTAATTGTTAATTAAAATAGTTTATGCATATGTTCCTAATAATTTTGATTGATAATCATTATAACAAAATCTATTAGTTTTATAGTTAGATAGATAAAAGTTAGTTTTATTGATTCTAAAGATAAAACGAAAAATCTATAATAGGTTTTCTTATTTTCTGAAAATCGTTTTAGAACTGATATATATATATATATATATATATAATTATAATAAAAAACGGACAGCAGTCCGGGTTGCGTCGCGAGGCAGCAACCTTGGGCGGCTGGGCGCCGCTGCCGTAAGGCAGCGGCGGCCAGCCACGGCGCTGCTGCCAAACGGCGGCGGCGCCGTGAGTCTCGGGCCCCTTTTTGCGGGCCCGGCATGAGAGGACCTCTATTTTATTTTTAAAATTGTTTTTAAATAAAACTGAGTTTTAAATGTATTTGTATATATATATGTTTCAGAAATTAATAGTTTTATGTTTTGATTATCGAATGAAAAATTTATTTCAAAGTTTGTTTTACCTATTTGTAAATCAAAAGTATTAAATGAATTGAAATCAAAATAATTGGGACATGCATAATTAAAGTTTTGTATAGTTGTATTAATCTAAAAGATTAATATAGAAGATACGAAACTGTTAGAATTAAAATTGGATGAAAGTTAATTTGATGTGTTAATGTGATTAACCTAAATATTACATAAAGTACTTATGTAATCAACCAATTAAATTTATTTAATTGAGTCTATGCATGTTTGGAGTTATGGACATATTTGGACCCTCTTTTAGTCTTTTGGTATTTTTGAAATAGGGCTTGCGAGTCCTGCCTTTCTACTATCTATTGTAATTTCTCCTCTTATCTAATTCTCTTCAAGTTAATTGAAGTTTTCTTTAGTAGTATAGAAATTAATATGTAATTTCGAGGCGCCATGGAGAAGACGGAGGACCTAAAGAGAAATATGTAATAGTTAGTATTTCCCTAGGTTTGGCCTTTTATTCCGTCTCTGGCTCGACGGAATAATTTAGATAATATGTCCATAACACCAATGTATGTGTCTGATGTATGCTAAAGCAAATCAAGACTAAGTTAGATTATAAGACTTGAAATAAAAATCGCCCACTAATTAAAAGTTAAGTAAATAAGCAAGTTATTAAAATCGGTTGCCCCTCCCTAATATTATAATTCAGCCGGCAGTACTGGGGGCCTTTGGGTTGTTGAGCAAACTCAAGCTCGGGGTCTTATGGTAACACCTGAATTATCGAAAATCGTTCTTTCATGAATATGGGGTAATACTTAAATTGGATTATGATAATTGGATGAGCAAACTCATGTTATCATAGACTAATGGGCAATATGGTTGGGATTAATATGAATAGCATATTAGTTACTAATGTGGTTAGTAACCCAATAACCTAGGAATCACATTAAAGATGTGATTGATTACATGAATCTACCTAACAAATGAGACTAGCTTGTTGAGCAAACTCAAGGCGAAATCTCAGGAGTTAGGATCCTGGCTCACTAAAGGATTTTTGAAATTCTTCAAATTAATATGGAGGGCTATTAATTTGGCAAAATAGTGGGAGCAATTTAAAATGAATCAAAAGACCTATAATTTTAGATTGATGTACTTTAAAGCAAATGAATAACATACGTTTACTCTTTCTCACTCTCAGGTTAAATTAAAACACTCTTAAAATCATGACTAAAACCAATCTGCAAAACATTCTTACCGATAACAGGTTGAACGGTTCAAACTTCACCGACTGGTTTCGTAACCTCAAAATCGTTTTGAAGTTCGATAAGATAGGGTATGTACTTGATACAATGATACCCCCTATCCCAGCTGATGATACTCCCATCGAAGAAATTGATGCTTACTAGAAGCACAAAGCTGATGACGATCATGCGGGATGCATCATACTTGCATCGATGACACCGGAATTGCAAAGGCAACATGAGGAAATGGATGCCTATTCCATCATCATGCACCTAAAGGAGCTGTTTGGGAAACAGACTAGGTGCGAACGCTACGAGATATCCAAGTTGCTATATCGTTGCAGGATGCAAAAGGGCACATCTATGACACATTGTGTCAAGATGATTGGCTATATTACCAAGCTTTTTAGTATTGGATTCACGATGGATAACGAACTAAGCATAGACTTAATTCTTCAATCCCTCCTAGAGAGTTATTCACAGTTCATCATGAACTGCCAGATGAATGACTTGCAAACCTCTCTTGAAGAGCTTGCAAATATGCTCAAGTCAGTTGAGCCCAATATGAAGAAAGACAAGGCAATACCGGCTCTTGTCATAGAGGGATCAAAGAAGAGGAAGGGGAATTTTTCCAATCCTAAACATCCCAAGAAAGGCAAAGGAGCCATGCCCACTAGAGCTAAGGGAAAGGAAGTGAAGAAGCCCAAAGGAGAGTGCCACTTCTGTGGTAAAGACGGGCATTGGAGAAGGAACTGCAAGGAGTACCTAGCCTCCCTCAAGAAGGGAAAGGGAGGTGCTTCAACATCTGGTATGTTTTATATTGAAATAAATACAGTTTCACAGTCTGAATCTTGGGTACTTGATACCGAATGTGGATCTCATATTTGTACAAATATGCAGGAACTAAATCGGACTAGGGAATTGAAGAAAGGGAGCATAAACTTGCGAGTAGGAAATGGAGCAAGAGTTGCCGCCCTCGCCATTGGAGATTATGCTTTGAGTTTTCCCTCTGGGCTTGTAATAGAATTAGGGAACTGTTTGTATGTTCCAGAAATGTCTTGTAACATTATTTCTATTAGCCGTCTTGTTGACGACGGTTTTCATATTTCAATAAAAGACAAACATTGCGATTTTTATAGAGATAGGATTTTCTATTTTTCAGGAATATCACAAAATGGGATTTATGTGCTAGATGACAAAATTTATGTTTTCGCAATTAGTATGTATGCATGATTTTATATGCATGATTCGTGGTGTGTGCGTTTATTATTTATGGATATATAAGATAAGAAGAACAAACGTTAGTCTAATTACACGTATCACAACATCTCTCTTCCACCCTTATTCCTCCACACACTCGATGGTCCAAGTCTCTTTCCTAGGATTTTGGTTCGGGGCTCACATTGCGGTCTAGGGGACGCGTGATGCCATCGATTATTGCAGGAAAAATAAATCATCCATTAAGCAATACAATTCGTTTTAACATATCGACGTTCAGTGACTAAGATATCGACCAAATTGGATTGTCCTTTTGAATAACTCGTCTTTTGTTATTTCGTGAGACGTATTAGTTCGGGTTTTGACACCCTTCGAGCGCATCTCAGACTTTAGACGTGGTACGAGTTATTCTTTTGGTTCAATCGCTCGTTATTGACAATGATTCGTCCCCTTTTTTATTCGCGTGGGTTCATGTCTCGATTTTCGGATTACGACGGGATCTTTTTGATCTATCGAGAGACGTGACCACATGTTTGTTTAGTGATGATATCACTTTTGGATTTTATTTTAGGGAACGGAATCATCGCGTAACGTGTTTGTTTCTAGCGTTAAAATCCGCTTGCTCATTTTAGCTACGTGAAAAGACGGCGAGTCTTATTCGAGCTCACGATAATCTTTCGGCTAGTTACAACTATTTATTTCTTCCAATTTACGGGATATATCATCCTAGCGTGGTTATAGAAAATCAACGTTTCGTTTAACCGCATGCTTATTTGAAGCAGGGATATTACCGTTCTTTTTCATTTAGGCACGAACTAAGCAAACATGCAGATCGGGCCATATTTCTTGTAGTTTTGATAATGGTCGAAATGATCGAGCCATTAATCAAACCCACAGTCTCGTCCATATGGTGCAATTATGCGGTTTCTTAGCTTAATTCGGCTTCGTGATTTTTAAACGGCGTATATACCAGTTCGAGGCACGTATTTAACAACATTGGTTCATTTTCTTTAACTACTCTCAGGATTGACATATATCATAGATACGGAATGATTTTCGTCGTTTTTATTTTTATTTTCTTAGTCACTTTTGCAGATACGTCCATTTCTCCTTAGAACAACGCAAGGTGTAACGTAAGAGCTCGTTTTTTATTCGGAAGGGACGGGCCACGTTTACGAAACTCTTTACGTTACAACAGGGTCGTTCGAAACAGAAATGTTCTTCGTTTTCGTTTTGTCATAATCTCGCTTTATCCCAACGTATTTAAAGAATGTGAATAACGGCTACCGTTAATATAGTCTTTTGAATCGAGATATAACTATCCTTAATACCAAACCGACTTGTACTAATACGTGCTTATGTCACAACGTATTTCCTGAACATGTGCCTTCTTCGGGACATGGAAAGGGACCAGGCAGGTCGCACAAGTTCATTCATACGAGATGACTAAGTCGTCTTTAGTTCGAATCGTTTCGATGCTTTGGGGTAGTTTGTATATCGGTTTAAGAGTATATATTAACGTCTCGTTTCATTTTCTTTATGTATTTTAGGATTAGACACGTATCATGGCAATTTGAAAACACGAATTGATTCATTCATCATACCAAAAATAGTAACGGGTAATCCTATGGCAACTTCTAAGGCTACTATATGCTGACACGGCTGATCGAGGGACCTCACAGGACCGCACAAATTCACCCCTAACGAATGGATGGGGACCCTTTGGCGCCTTACTGCAAGGGGGAACTTACACTAGCCTCTTTCGAGCGACGAATGGACTCTAAATAGAGGTTTCGCGGAAATTACCCAAAAGGTTTGCAATAATGCTTATGAATGCATACGAAAAGAAATAATACGATCCGTCCCCGTTATGGGCTTAATACACGCCTTCCGGAATCAAATTTCTTGCTTCCCCAGCAGAGTCGCCACTTGTAAGTGCCGCGGCCTCGCCCGGAAGACCCGAGGGGTGACCACCGTTGACGACGGATGCTGTGATTGGCACCGAAAGCAACCAATCGCGGAATCAAGCTGCTCGGCAGGGCCGGAGCTCAGAGTATGGAAGAGTCGCCACCCACGAATGGGAAATGAACACCGATCCCTTGCGGGAGACCGGTGAGGGTTCGGGAAACTTAGGTACGAGCCGAGAAGGCTAGCTCCTTTCTGGAGAAAGGCTATTAGGCATCCCGACATCGCCCAGTTATGAACCACCGGCCTCCTACTTAGCATGTTAGGCGCTAACGGACTAATCGCATATTTCTTTAAGTTTAAAATTCATTTGAAACCTTTTCTTTCTCGTTTTGAAAACCGTTTTGAGCATATATTATTGAAAGCCATATTAGTAAAGAATCACCCATTTACATGAATTTAGAGTATATGAAAGAAAGAGGGAGATAGAAGGAAGAATTAATTTATTTACAACGTGAATTGTGTATTAAGCCATACATTCAATCTAAACTAATCTCACTCCCCGAAAAGAGAGTTTATTTACATGGTTCGTACCTTAATCGTCGTTGGAACGATTTAGATACATTTCAAAACTCCGTGGATTTACATGATGTTCACTCGAATCGTCGTTGAAACGATTTAGAGCATTTGAAAACGTGAAATAAGAAGTTTTAACTCAAAAACGTGATTAAGCATACAAGTCCATTTGTTTTTATACAAAACCGTTTAGTTAGGAAAACGATTCAAAACTCTATTATTTACAAATAAAGAACGATTTTAATTACAAGGTTCGCTTAATCCGTCGTTGGATCGGATCAATGTTTTAAAACGTGATGTTTAGGAAGTGGTTTAAAATGATAAAAAAAACTTTTATTTACACTTTAGGAATATCTAGAAATCTTTAGTTTAAATAAGCAAATTGAATTCTCTTTTGGTGGTTTATTTTCCCTTTTTCACTCAATTAACCTCGACTTGAACATAATTACAACAACTAACAAATTAAACCCAAATTCACCCAACCCAAATATTTTTAAAACATATATATATAGGAAATTCAAAAGGAGAATAAATATACATATTTATATAAATATACATTATGGTAAAAATAATAATAATACTTATAGATCAAAGAAAATAAGATAAGAAAAATAATAATAATATATATACAAGTGAAAACAAAGATAAAGCTAATTATAATGTCCTTTGATTTTAATTTAAGAAAAAGCAATGTAAAATAATGAACAAAATTCATGAATAAGAAAACTAAATTTAATACCCAAAATAGCTTTTCTTTACATAATAAATATATAGAGAATAACCCACCCTAAATAATAATTAATCTAGTCTAAATGATTTTAAAGGAAACATATA
The DNA here is from genome assembly GCF_963576675.1 of Euphorbia lathyris. Classification (NCBI taxonomy): domain Eukaryota; kingdom Viridiplantae; phylum Streptophyta; class Magnoliopsida; order Malpighiales; family Euphorbiaceae; genus Euphorbia; species Euphorbia lathyris. The sequence continues at coordinate 57,969,361 of NC_088912.1, read as the reverse complement.
TATACCAAATAGCTTTACAAAACCAAATTAATGCAAATTATGCCCAAACATATAAAATAAGTAAATACATAAATAATTATTAGTTAGATACCCCAAAAATTATTTTAATAAATATACTACATAGTCATATACATGTATATACAAGTCCAAATGTCAAAAAGTTAGGAAAAATGTTCAAAAATAGGATTTTTAAGATTCCAGCAGCTTTACCGACGGAAAATCCGTCGGTAAACCGCTTTTAGACAGAAAACGGAAAATTATAGAATGAGTCCAACAGTTTCCAGATTTATTAAAAGGTTTTAAATCTAATTTATTCTATCATTTTGGGCCTCCGAACTACCCAAATCGGATCATAGTCTATAACGGGGACTCCTAAAACGATGTTTTATTTCAAAACGTTATTTGAAAATATTTTTAAAATCTATATTTACAACGTTTTAGTCCCGAACTATCCTTAAATCGGGTCACGGTTCGTATTGGGACTTAAAACGAGGTTTTTTTATTTCAAAACAAAACCAAACGTTTGTTTAATACGAGACGGAAATTAAATAAATTCAGAAAAATAAATACACGTGATAAATAAATAACGAACTAAATAAATAAATAAAGAAACGAAACTATAAATAAAATAAATAGACGAAATAAATAAAACGAGTCTAGTCCTCAGATAATACCTCAAGATCGGTATTGACAGCTGATGTCGGTTGATTCCACGAATTATGATTTTTTGGTGTTTTTTCGTGTTTTGGTAAAATATTCAACTTTTAGGAATTTTTAATTTTTTTAGGAAAAAAAATGTTTTTTTCCCAAAAAAATTCACTTTCTCTCTCAAAAAAATGTTTTAGAGTGAGAAGCTCTAGAAAATCCCTCCTCCCCTAAACTGCATGGGGATCCGTGCCTTTTATAGGCACGGATCCCAAAGTTGGGCGTGCGCCCAACGGGTGTTGGGCGGATGCCCAACATCAAGTTGGGCGACGCCCAACAAGTGTTGGGTGACGCCCAACAAGTGTTGGGCGACGCCCAACACACAGTTGGGTGACGCCCAACCGCCGTTGGGCGTGCGCCTAGGGCTGTTGGGCGTGCGCCCAGCTGCCGTCGGGCGTGCGCCCGACGTTGCTGGGCGCTCTTCCCACGCCGTTGGGCGCTCGTCCAACGATCCCTAGGTGTGCGTCCAACGCCTTCGGCATGCGTTGGACGACGCCCCATGTTCGTTGGGCGCCCGCGAGCCGCCTATTTGTCGACACGCAATCTCTCGGGATCCTTTCGTGGTTTTTTTTTATTTTTTATTATTGGAATCAACCGCTTTAACCGTCTGTTATGGGTTTTCATCACAGGTCCTCCGACTCGGTGTCTACACTCGTCTTCACATTATTTTGCAAATGATGAGTGCAAGCCCGATGTATGACATTTGGAAATACCAAATTAACTACATATAATGCTATGATTTCGGTCTGATATGATAACTAGATCTTCAACATCATAAATACACTCTTTCAATTTGGTCATAAACCAATGCCATGATTCATGACTTTCTTTCGGTCCAATTCCAAACGCAACGGGATAAATCTGATTATTACCATCAAGGGCAATTGCAATGTACAATATGCCAAGATATTTACCTTTTAGAAAAGTTATGTCGACAGCTAAAATAGGTCAAATATGTTGTTTAAAACCTCTCAATGAAGCCAATAACCATAAAGAAGAATTTAAAGTGATTATCGTCATCAGTTTCAATATGTGTCATCGTTCCTGGGTTGGTACTCTTCAATGTCTCACAATAGTTCGGTAACAACATAAACGACTCCCCAGGTGAACCACCTTGAGCGTCCAATCCCCAACTTCTTACTCTCCAAGCTTGCATGTAAGAGAGATTAACTGAGAAATCTCATTCAAAATAAAAAATGATGTCCTTTGGTCAATACACTCGATTCTCCAAATCAAACTTGTTTCGAAGTAGTATCCTGCAACTCGTTTTCCTTCTTTCTTATGATGTGGATATATTTGATCTATCCCACAAGTGTGTAGGTCCATACTATCCATTATTACAAACCTGGACATATGGGAACCCGAAATTACAATACCTTTATCCTATCAATTACATTTTTCAACATCTTTACATTTCACTTCAAACAAAGACTTGTTTGATTTGTACACCCTCCATTCAAAGGAATTTTCTATTGTATATTTCCCAAGTGAATCTTGAAATTCTACTTTGTTTGAGAATATATCATTCGGCCTCAAAGTAGACTTTCCGCTTGATTGTTTTGATGCAATCGGAAGCACCGATGCAAAACATACCTTTGGAAGCCATCGAAATGGATAAGTCATCATTTTCCTTTTAGCTTCATCATCACTCTTATGTACACTGCCTTGGACCTAATTAGATTGTTTGGATATTTCATGAACACCTTTTTCGAGATTTTGATTCCGAGGGACATCTACCTCATTTTCCATATTATCATCATTCTCGTAACAATAATCATTATCATAATGCTCATCATAATTATCATGATTATCATAATTCTGATAATCATCATTATCGTAATTCTGATCATCATGATCATTTCCACCATCATTATCATCATTAACATGTTTACGAGTCTCAATTCGATAGTGGGATCATAACTTACTTCCGATGGTTTGCTCGGATCGACATGCCCGTCCTCATGACATCGTAATACTTCCATCTCTATTGTTCACAAACTTAGAGTAACATAAGTGGAATCAAATCGGTCAGATTCATTCAGCAATACTCTATAAATCCCATAACATCGTCATCAATATGTGCTAGTCTTCCACGCACTTTATTTGGACCGTATGTTGCTTGCGTGGACATTTATAGGTCGTATGAGGTTGAATCAACACGCATGGAAGTATACACTCTCTCTTTTAACTTTTGCAAATCAATTTCTGTTGACCAAACCAACAACTTCGATTTACCACTAACGTATCATCATATCTCTCATTGTGTTCCATTGTCCGTTCCAAGACAAAAAAAAAACACGTAGACTTCTCTTTGGTTGACATACTTCTACATTTATGAAACAAACACATAATCAAAACAATGTTGTCGCAAATGCTATAAGGAATAGGCAAATGCTACAAAAGGCAATTATAAAAAATGCTACAATACAAGGAGATGTTGTTGCAAATGCGCTTGGATGCGACAACCGTTGGCTAGTATTTGTTGTTGCAAATGCGACAGAAGTAATGTTGTCACAAATGCGATGACATGTGTCGCATTGACAACAACTGTAGGCGACATATCGAGATAAATGGGGAAATCGGAAATGACAGGTTCAACTCGAAAACATTCAACTAACCAACTATGTATTTGAATAATGTGCATGTAAAATGAAGATAGAATACTTACATGAACTTGAATAACGTATGAATGTGCTTAGATCTTAGGTTGAATTGATGAATTTTGTTGTAAGAATTGGAAAGAAATGAAAAGGAAAAAGAGGTTGTTGGAGGTTAGGTTATATAGAACTAATGATATTTTTGTCCAAAATTGATGAAAGTGTCTAATCTAGTAATATGGAAGGAAAGTGTATCAAATACGTAGACCCGATCAATCGCCCTTAAATAGCGTTAGTCTGCTTCTTAATTAGAATTTTGCCTTATTAAGAGCCCGGTTAAACATTTTGCCCACTGAGGGGCTTGTTTAACCGGGCTCGAAACCGGAAGACTAGCTTACAGTTTCAATTTGCAAAGAAATCGAAAGCTAGTCTTCCGATTTCTTTTTTTTAATATAAAAAATAAAAAACGGAAGCCAGGCTTCCGGTTTCTATTTTTATTAAAAAAACATAGAAACCAGAAGTCAGGCTTCCGGTTTCTATTTTGGGCAGAGTGTGGATAAAACCACACTCTGCCCATATACAGCTGAATTTGGAAATTCAGCCGTATAAGAGCACACTCAAATGAAGCCAATTGCTCCCATCAAGGGAGCAGTTGACAACACAACACATTCACGGATTAAATCCGTGAATGTGTTGTAAATACTCTTCTCAACCAGTTGAGAAGAGTATTTACAAAAATAGACCAAAAGTTGAATTATTTCAACTTTTGGTCCATAAATTATTAACAATGGTGGGTTTTTTATAAATACAACCCACCCTTCATTCTTCTTCCATTTTCCTTACATTCTTCTCTTTCTATTTTATTCTTCCATTTCTCCTTAAATATTTTATTTTCTCTCTTAATCTTCCACAATTCACAACATTAATCTTTCACCATACTTGAAGAGTTCAAAAATTTAAAGGTATGTTTGAGTAATATAATTTTTTTATATGTAGTTAGTATTAATACATTTGTTATTTTCTATAATTTACTTAATAATACTATCTTATTTTTTTTTCCACATTGGTGCATAATGAAAGAAATCTACTAAAGAAAAAATGTATGTAATATTTAATTATTTGAAGTTATATATTTATTAAATATGTTAATATTGGAGATTAAAATAATTAGATGAAAATACTATAAATATGTTAGACAAATGTGTTAAAAACTTATGTTAAAAATTAGATATATATGTTAGATGTTAGAAATATTAGAATTCTGTTAAATGTTAAAAATATGTTCCATGTTAGAAACATGTTATATGTTATAAATGTAAGAATTATGTTAAATGTTAGAATTGTGTTAAATGTTAGAAATATTAGAATTTTGTTAAATGTTAGAAATATTAGTAATAAATTTAATGTTAGAAATATTGAGATAATATCACTAAAAGAAAAATGGGTTTTAATGATCAAAATTTAATGTGGGTATAATTTCCACTCATTAAAAATATGTTCTCAATACATTTAATGGGTGGAAATTATATAACCCTATTATTAAGGACTATAAAATCTATTTTGGCTCAAATGATTCCGCTCATTATTAATGAAAAAAATCATTCATTAATTATACCAAAAAAACCACTCATTAGAGCAACTGTAATGGTGTAAACAACTTTTGTGTGCCACCTAAGACAAAGAGCAAATAAAAAAGACAAACCACTAGAAAGCCTTACTCATTTAAAATTTATTGGGGTTAACAAGAAATTATACCGGATAAAAATAAAAGTTTAATAAAAAGAATGGATTAAATAATATATTTTTTATCAAAAAGCAATCTATCATTTTAGTACCATCTCAGGCGCCAGAATCGACATTCCTTGTGCGTGTGTTACACACTGCCTCTGACGCCTGCGTCCTCCTCACTCTCCATACCTTTATCTATTTTATATGTATGTTTTCTTTGAACAGTAAAAAGTTTGTTCACGAAAAAAAGTAACAAATTAATTGTGAAGACATATGCCCTAATGATTAGATACTTCAAATTTTGCAAAGTGACAAGGAAGAAGTTTCCACTATAGATGCTCTTAGTAACCTTACTAATTAATTCACCGCCCATTACTATTCATTCCAAATATTTCATTCCCTCTAATTATTTCTTTCCCCCGTAAACTCAGTCATAAACTTCACGCTTTTGGCCAAAATAAAAATCCCTAATTCCTGTTCGACCAAGGTTTGCTCCCATCTTCTCACTCTCATCTTTTGGAATTTAGGATCGATGGAACTTCTCTATTCAGTATTTAGTAGATTTTGGGTATTTTCTCCTTCCGGTTCGCGGTATCTTTTATCCTCTCTTGTTAATTTTTTTTCCTGTTTTCTTTCTTCTTCTCATGCTTTCCTCTTTATGGATTTAGATTCAATGTCTTTAGGACCTTGGTTTAGGATGAGCAATATATGTCCCGATCTTTTGAATTGCTTCATATTTTATTTTTCTATTTACTTAGTGATATGTCTTGATATTCATTTTTTTAGATGAAATAATTTTTAGATGAAATAATTATTTACTTATTTCAAACATTCCTACCAAGTTTAGACTCCATGGCAATGAAGGATTTACAAATCTTAAAAAATGTAAGGAGATGTCTGAATGTGCTCCATCTGAAGAACAGGTTACTCAACAATATATTTAGAGGAATATTTTTACTTTCTATGAAAATTTTGGTGAATGTATGCTCTTGTAGGTAAGTTAACTGGTGCATTTTTATGTTTTAACTAAATTAGATGGAAATTTCTTAACTTTGATGTTGAATCTTAGATGTGAATTTTAACTTCCACTGTCTGACTGTTGATTAGGTCTTCAATGCTTTTCCCTACGGTTAGATTTATCTTACTGGTCATAGTGTTAAGCCGTTAGCTCATATGGAACTGTCATGAGAAGTACATGCAAAAAGTTTGTCTATTAAGGTTGGAAAAGTAAATAATTTGCAGCATTAATCCAAATCAAATTGTGTGTTTAACCTGGTTGACAAAGAACAATTATGCTTGTAGTCTCTGTTCAGGGATATTTTGAGATTGATTTGCCAAATTATGAGCCAATAGGGGTTTATTCTGAAATTCAGATTAAAAGGCTTGAGATTCATTTTAGCCTGGTGAGACTCTTCCTTTTGTGAAGCAGTTGGATTTTACACCATAAGAATGCAATCCGAATCCTATCCAGTTTGTGAAGAATAAGGCTGCAGTTTTTGCTCTGGGTAGAGTTTGAGGAGTTTGAGGAACCATATGCACAGGTTTTGGAGTGCATTAAACGTGCAGCTAATGACCCAGTTAAAGTATCAATTCAACATGTTAAACAACTGACCTGAGTTTTTCTCTCTGTTTCCAATTTTCCAATGCTTGATTTGACTGCATCTCTATGTTGTGTGTCGGAATCTCTATATACCTAAAAAACCTGAAATATGTAGACTCTTCATTTCGTATGAAATATGTAGAATATTCCTCTCCTTATAGTACTTAATTTGATTTGCTTTCTGATATGCCTCTAATGTATTGAAGTTGAACAAAAATAGGTTGGTGAAGGTGACAGCAGCAGAAAATCAGCTTCAACAAACAAGGTTCAACTACAGAGTTATGAACCTCATCAGGACATCTTGGCATAAGTTGGAGCACTTGGATTCCACTTTCACAGGATATCCTGAACATACAAGACTGAATTTTGGATACACTGAAATCATGGAATCTCTGCTTAATCTATATTCTCCATTGAGTGTAGATATATTTGCTCTTTCTGTTCTTACTGATCCTAATAGTGTTGCCTTTTTCTATTGAGTTAGTTTGATTACTTGAAGAGTTTAAATATTGAACAGAAGATCAACAAGTAAATACTTGAATACTTGATTGAATCCTAGGCGTTTGGAATCCTCATACATATATTAACTGTTGTCATCCCTCATTAATGGATGACCTCTTTTCACTTTGATCAGTGTGTGTCATGAATTAACTTAAAAGGATGAGTTCTGAACTTTGATATCAATGCTATACTAATGGAAGTTTGTGGGATTTATTTTAGTTGTTTATATTGGTTTGTCTTATCTTTTTTATAGGTTTGCGTTCTTAGAGTTTGGTTTTTGCTTCAGTTCTATATTTGGATGGGGATGTCTCTGCACTTCATGTGTTTTTACTGCTATTGTTGAAATGAAGCTTGTGGTTTTTAGCCTCCCTCTACTTATATATTAAGGTTGTTACGGTAATTAGGTTGGTGTAAAGATGCATTTCTGATTCAACTTTCTGTAGGTACTATAAGGACAGTTGACTCCTATTTCTGAAGTAGAGTTTGAAAATGATGTGGAGACTCCTCCTGTTAGAGTTGTAGAGGCTGCACAGAAGTCGTTCTCAGAAATAAACTAGGGTTTTCAGTCACATTTTCAATAAAATCGGATTGATCTTTGTTTCAAATTTGATAACATCGGGATATTATCCAAGGGATCAAAGGAGATATTTACCCAAACGACCACGTATTGAACCGGTCAAAGAAGGCAATGGCGTATCAAGCAAATACATTCAATGGGCGGATCACCGAGACTCCGCTATACGAGATCCGTAGTCAAACCTACGTGAGATCCGCCATCACCCTTCGATCCGCCAGCTGAACAGCTGAGCCGATTCCTCAATAAAGGCAATTAATGAACTATAAATGAACTAACGGATATACTTAAAGGAAACCAGTAACTGTCATTAATGAAGTATTAATAGAGACTTTCTAGTTACTAAGGGTTACAACTCCATGACTATATATAGCTTGCATCTCAAGCTATCAAGGTACACATTCTCACAATCCTAGAAAACCCTACTTTGTCAATTCAGTTTGTTCCTCCATACTCTATACTGACTTTGGCATCGGAGCTTTCCCCCTCCCGAACCCAACGACGCCCCCACAGGGACGGAAGCTAATCGGAAATTCTCCACTGGTCATCAATTGGTGCGGTGATCGTGGAACCCTAACCAAATAAGGGTTTCGTTCACATTGTAAGACATGACGAGTGGAGGGTCAAATCCCACAACAGGGATTGAAACACCATCGGTAACTCCATCAACCAATCCTTTAACAAACGCTGGCCACGTTGATTCTGAAGCTCCCACGGTGCATGGTGAAGGAAATATGTCACCTGACTCGTTTCTTGAAATATGTGCGGGATCCATAGGAAGGGAGTTTGGCCCGGAGATGGAAAGCCGCTTAAGGTCGTACATGTTAATTCCCCCACTTTGACGTACGGCACCAACTCCTACGGCATCCCAATGGCAAAATGTAACCATAGGACCAAACGCTCGTGATTCTTCGTTTTTTCACTCCCAACCTGCCGATTCCACGGTGATTACTTCCATGGCAGCTAGCAACCCGCCACTGAATCGGCGACTATTTTCTGACGGAGCAGAGGGGAGTCAGAGGAATGATCAAACTTTTCCTGAGGGATCAGCAAACCCAAGGATTAACATTGGTGGGTCTCGAGCTCTTAATAACGCCAGGTCTAATCCCCCAGAAGGTCGGAGACATAAAAAGCGTAGGAGGAAGAATGGCAGGGGACGATCAAAATCTCCATCTCACTTAAAGCATAGAGCTTCCCGGCGAGGTAGATCTCCTCCGCCCCCAGAGCGTAGGAACAGTAAGCGACCAGTTGAGGAACCTCATCAAGATAGGCAACACCCACCTCCGAATCAAAGAGCTAATGGGCAGGCTCCACCAGGAGGACGTGACGGGAGTGGTTCGCCATCGGATCCTTCATCTAATTCCAGTTCTTCATCTTCTCCGAGTAGATCCCCACATAGAGGACGCTCCAGGGAGAATCCCGGGAATATAGCGGATCTAATTAGAGACGAGGTGCGCCGCCAGAATGAAGAGAATGTGAGACATAATCCATTCGCCAATCGGGATTCGCCCTTTACATCGTGGATCGAAGCTGAGGAAACGGATAGGCATTTTAAAATTCCTAATATCCCAGTCTATACGGGCGTGGACAACCCTGAAGCCTATGCCAGGAAGTACCGCATATTGCTCAGCCTTAACTGAGCCAGTGAAGCGGTATTATGTCGGATGTTTATCACCACGCTTGGCGGACTCGCTTATGATTGGTTCCAATCTTTACCTCCTGGATCAATAGACAGTTGGGATCAGTTGAGTAGAGAGTTTTGTGCAAAATTCGCCGGGTGCATCCCTCCAGTGGTCAAATCGCGAAAGCTTTTTGAATTGAAACAGAAAGCAAATGAACCCCTTCGAGAATATGTAGACAGTTTCAACAAATTGTGTATACGAATTGTTGATGTGGATGTCTCCATGGCGGTGAAAGCTCTAGTGAAAAACACCACATGTAAAAGCTTGCAGGAAGATCTGATCAGAAAGAAGCCCAGAGATATGGCAGAATTGATAGAAAGATGCAAGGACTTCATGGAGGTGGATGACATCCGCAGGGAGTCAGTATCTCCGCCTAAGAGGGACAAGGGCGAATCTCGTAGATGGGATAAAGAGAAGGACAAACATCCTGACTCGTCATCCAGAGGCAGGCGTAGAGGCTCTAAGAACAAATCGGCATACATACCATCGTTTACACCATTAAACGCCTCCAAAAGCGAAGTGCTGATGTGGATAGAAAACAGCCAGAACAAGCGGAGCATTTCATACCCCGAACCAAAAGGGGGGAGTACACCAACACGGGGAAAAATCCCAAAAATTATTGCAAGTACCACAGGAGGAATGGTCATGATACAGACGCGTGTTGGGAGTTGGCCAGGGAGATAGAAAGGCTTATAGAAAGGGGAAAGCTAGACAGGTTCGTCCAAAATGATAATAAGAAAGGAGATAATGATAAGTCAAGGGATGATCAGAAAAAGAAGGCGAAGGGGACCATCAATGTCATAGCAGGCGGACTAGGATATCAACCTGTGCTGAAGAAGGCAAAGACCACCGCTCTGGATAGGGCATCACTCAATCACCCTTTTGCGAACGTAGGCCCAGAGGTTCCCCCTCACGCAGATGCTCTAGTCATTACCATGATGGTAGAAGGATGGGAAATGAAAAGAGTAATGATTGACACTGGAAGTTCGTGCAACGTCATTATAAGAGGAGCATTCGCCAAACTTATGGTCGATCATGTCCGAGTGGAAACCACTATTGTGGACATCCTAGGAGTAACAGGGCACACAATCCAAACGAAGGGACAGGTAACGTTAGATTGCGAGTTGGCGGACGAAGATCAAATTTGGAAGGGAGATCTGGAGTTCTCCATTATAGATGGTCAATTGGCCTATAATACCATCCTAGGTCGGCCTTTCATCTCCGAAGCAGCGGCTCTCATCTCCATCCGCCATCTAACCATTTACATCCCCACGACCAAAGGAGGAGTAATGGTCAGAGGAAATCAAAAAGTTGCTCAGGAGACATATTCGGCATCTTTGATGATTCGCCCACAGTCTAAAGATGAGGAAGAAGAGGAACTTGTCACAATGGCTCTGGGGGAAACAGAGATGTACCTTATGGCGGATGAAAAGCAGGTACGAATTGCTAAAGGGCTAAGAGGTGAGATTAAGGAGGCTATTACAAAGGTTCTCCATGAGTCAGAAGATGTTTTTGCATGGAAGGATGAGATTCTCCCAGGGATTAACCCGGATGTGATCACTCATAAGCTCAATATTGCCGAGGACGCTGTCCCAATAGCACAAAAGCGAAGAAATCATGGTCCTGAAAGATAGAAAGTAATAGAAGAGGAGATTGCTAAGCTTAAAAAGGCGGACGCCATCGAAGAAGTACTTTACACACAATGGCTGACGAATGTGGTGTTAGTCAAAAAGGCAGGCGGATCATACCGCATGTGTATTGACTTCACAGATCTCAACAAAGCTTGTCCCAAAGACAACTACCCTCTACCGTGTATTGATATTCTAGTAGATGGAACTACGGGACACGCCATGTATTCCTTCACTGATGTGAAGTCGAGTTATCACCAGATCCCGATGGAGCCTTCCGACAGAATCAAAACTTCGTTCGTGATGCACCAAGCAACCTACTGCTTCAAGGTCATGCCCTTTGGGCTTAAAAATGCAGGGGCGACCTATCAACGGATGATGAACAAAATATTTGAAGAAAGCAAAGGTAATAACTTTTCTGTCTACGTGGATGATATGATCATCAAAAGTTCCACTGTAGAAAAACACGCGGATGATATAAGGGAGATCCTAGGTGTACTCCGACATCACAACATTAAACTGAATCCAGAGAAATGTACCTTTGGGGCGACATATGGAAAATTCTTGGGATTCATGATCAGCCAGAGAGGAGTGAGCCCAAATCCGGATAAAGTTAAAGCAGTCCTGGATATGAAAACACCACAGAACATCAGAGAGGTGCAACGTCTGAATGGGCGTATTGTGGCCTTGGGCAGGTTCATCTCCTGTTCGGCTCACAGATGTCAACCCTTCTATGAGGTGATCAAAAAACAAAAGACATTCGAGTGGAATGAGGACTGTAAGCAAGCCTTCGAAGGGATCAAACAATTTCTCACGGAACCACCTCTGATGAGTCGGCCCTTGAAAGGTGAGAATCTTTACATGTATGTTTCAGTTACAGATAAAGCTGTTTGCACAGTCATGATCAGGGAAGAGGATGGACAACAGTATCCAATCTATTATGTGAGTAAAGTGTTAAAAGACGCTGAGACCCGATACTCCAAATTGGATAAAATGGCACTGGCCGTTGTCACCACCTCAATACGTCTCAGGCCCTACTTTCAGGCACACATTGTCATAGTCCGCACAAGCATACCCATGAGGGAAGTATTGCAAAAGCCAGAAAGTTCGGGGAGATTGATGGAGTGGGCAATTCGCTTAGGCGAATTTGATGTTCGTTACGAAAGTCGATCTGCCTTGAAAAGTCAAGTCTTGGCAGACTTTGTGAATGAAATCACTGAAGAAGGTATGAATCTCCCCAAATCTAAGGTCGAAGAATGGATGATGTATACAGATGGGGCTTCTTCGGCGAAAGGCGCAGGTATAGGCATCGTGATCAAAGGTCCCCAATATATAAAACTGCATTATGCAGCAAAATTGGACTTCCTCGCAACCAACAATGCAGCGGAGTATGAGGCCTTAATATTGGGACTACGCCTGTTAAAGGAAATCACTCCCGAACGGATCGTAATCTACAGTGATTCCAAATTAATGGTCAACCAAGTGATCAAAAATTTTGAGGTAAAAGATGACATTCTGGCCAAATATGTTGAAGAGGTTAAGAAATTTTTGAACCACCTCGAAGCCAAAGAAACCAAGTGGGAACTGATCCATGTGCCTCGAGGATCTAACATAGAGGCCGATCACTTAGCCAAAATGGCTTCAAGCAAGGAGCATTGGGCGGATCTACAGTGCCCGTTCGAGGTTAAGACAGCCCCGGCATTCGCCTCAGAAGCGGTATCCTTACTTGCATCCGTCGAAAGTGATTGGAGGTCACCGATTCGCCAGTACCTGACAGATGGAACTCTGCCCCAGGACAAAGAAGAAGCTCGATGAACGGTAAGGAAGGCCGCCTATTTCTCCGTGATAAATGATTCCTTATACAGAAAGTCTTTTGGTCACCCTTGGTTGAAATGCATCATGACGGAAGAGGGACAACAGATCCTCAAAGAGTTGCATGAAGGCACATGTGGAGCCCATGAGGCGTCTGCCTCCATTTTGAAGAAGTCCAGGTTAGCAGGATTTTATTGGCCCACAGCGGAACTTGATGCCCAAAAGTTAGTGGAGTCTTGTCATAATTGCCAGGTGCATGCAAATGAATCCCACACAGCTAAACACCTGCAAAGGCCCATCATCGAAGGTCGACCCTTTGCAGTTTGGGGGATTGATATCGTTGGTCCCTTTCCTCCTACTAAGAGACAGAGAAAGTATGTGGTGGTGGCTGTGGATCATTTTACTAAATGGGTAGAGGCCGAAGCTGTCTCCTCTATCAACGCCGAACGAATGGTGGAGTTCGTCAAGGATAATATCGTTGGAAGGTACGAGGTTCCCCACACGATTATCACTGACAATGGGACGCAATTCAATTGTGGAGAGTTCAAAACTTTCTGTGAAAAGCTGGGCATTCAAAACAGGTTCGCCTCTGTTTACTATCCCCAATCTAATGGGATGACCGAGGTTACAAATCGGACGATCGTTAAAGGAATAAAGAAAAGGTTGGGAGAGCATGATAAAAAATGGGCGGATCAGTTAATGAGCGTCCTATGGGCGTATCGAACCACTCCACAAACGACCACAGGAGAGACACCATTCACCCTTTCTCACGGCGTGGAAGCTGTAATCCCTGTTGAAATACAGGTCCCTAGTGACAGAGTTGCATTCTATTGCGAGGATGAAAATAACCAAAGGTTGAAAGAAAGTCTCGATCAAGTGGAGGAGAAAAGGGAGAAGGCGTATGTACGCATGGCAGCCTACAAGCAACGGATCGCAGCTTATCATGATAAAAATACAAAGCTTGTAAATCTGAATGTTGGAGATCTCGTGCTCCGAAAGGCGGATAAAATCCAATCTATAGAAGGAAGAGGAAAGCTGGGGATCACCTGGACAGGTCCATACAGAATAATCGCCAAGATTGGATCCACCACGTTTAAAATTCAAGACATGGAGGGGAACACACTGCCACGTACGTGGAACATCCAGAACCTCCGCAAATATTTCACCAGAAAATAGAATGTAATCAAGGTCTTGAGTAATCTTTTTCCTTTAGTAAGTTTTTATCCCATGAGGTTTTTCTTATTAAAGGTTTTAATGAGGCTCACATGTAAGACCCGCTTGCTGTAATAAGGCACATCACCATTCAATAAAAAGCAACTTTTGTCCTATCAATTCTTTTTTAAGTATTTTCTTGTAGCAATATAAATATTTCAGATTAAAAAAGAAAGGGGGCCAACAAACGCATTCCCACACATAGGATAATGCTATCATGGCATAAACTACTTTCTCCTCAAAGATAGGAGAACAATCTCAACGGCGGATCTATCTACCTCAAAGATAGGAAACAAATTGACCCCCGTCAGAGATAGAGTTAAAACATTTCTCAGACGTGAGATCTTTACACTCTTGTACACTCTTTCCAAAAAAGAGTCCAAAGTCCTAGTGGCGGATCGATTCACCTCAAAGACAGGAAGCCAATCGATCGCCTAAGGCAGCTTAACTTCCTCTAAAGGAATAAAAGCTCCAAGCCTTCACAAAGGCTCACACTCTGAAGTATGGCTGGCCACCTACTTCAAATCAATCCTAAAACCTATAGATTTACTTGCTGGAAAACATAAAACGTAAAGTAAAGATAAATGGTTATAGCAAGGATTAAAAATTGTACTTAGTTTTACAAAGAACTAAACATCTAAAGGAGCATCCTCCTTAGCATCTTTTACACCAGATGCGCCCTCCAGTGGGGCTTCCTTCTCTACAGAAATAGTACCCTCCTGAGGAATGGTACAATCAGTTATCAGCTCCTCACTCTTATCACCCGCCTTCTGAGACACTTCATCAAGGTCCTCTGGTTCAAGATCGACAAGGGGTTTACTCTCTTCGGCAGAACCATTCATCACTTTGCGAATGTGATCACGGATCACAGATGAAGTCCTTGATGTTCGGGATTTTGCGATACTTAAGACAAACTTCCACGTCAGGAACCACGTACTCCGGATCTGTAAAATCAATCTCGGGATGAGCAAGTTGAACATACGCCATGATCCACTCGCCATAATAGTAAGCTCGTTCCCTTGCCACGATCTCCGTGTCCAGTAAGGCAGCCTTATGCTCTTTAGCATCCACATCTATCTTCTCCTTCAATCTAAGGATCTCAGCATCCTTACTCTCATTAAGAGCAACGGCAGAAGCAGCGTTCGCGTTAGCAACAGCGACCTCCTTCTCTAACCTTTCTATGGTTGCCTTGTCCGCCACTCCTTGAAGGAGATCCGCTTCCATAGCACGCATGCGAGTGTATACCTATCAAGGCAAAGGCCAATTCAAACAAAAGAATAACAGCAAACTCTCCCTAAAGGAGATCACTCTTTCATCCAAAAATGCAAAAAAGGATAGAAGAAACTTACCGTAAGAAGCTCTGTTTTCCCATCTAGACATGGGCTGATCCCGAGATCTTATTCTGGCTCTCCCGTACCTCGCCTGGTTGACCAAGAGCTTCGTCCAAATCATTGATGACGGATTCATTCTTTAACGATCCTTTGTCACCATATTTGGCGAACCAGTAACCTCCTAAGTCCAGCTTCACCACCTATACAAGCATTAAAAAGCAGAAAATAAGATCCAAGTAAGAGAAGAGAAAATGATAAGATAGACGCACCTCTTCAAGCCTCGCCATTGGTTTCTCGGCTCTCATGGCATCCGCCAGTAGCTTCCCTCCACTGCTAGACACAGATTTCTTCTTCTTTGGGAGAGGAGGATCAACCATATCACCAGCAGGACACTTCTCAGAACTCTTACGGGGATCCACTACCTGCCCCTTCTTTCGAGCCTCTTCTTCCTTCTGTTTCTTGTGTATCTCTACAAGGGCGCGGCTGGCCTCAGACAAACCCCTGACAAGGGAACAATAAAATAATCAAGGTTCAAGGAAAAACAAAGTTACCTTCATCAAGTTGTGTAAACTTCGCGTAAATGATCTTGTCCCCTTCCCGGCGGATCAAGGGAATGTCATTCATCATGAAATCCAAGGCGTCAGCGTATGCCCAGGCATCCGCCTTGATACTTTTCATGAGATCCGCCACTTTCTCGTCACTGTCCGTCAATATACGCAAGTCTCCAGCCATATGCAAAGGTTTGGCATTCCAAACCGACGGAAAGCCTAGGGATTCGCCCTCTCTTATCTTTACAAAGAAAAATCTTTCGTCCCAAAGATGGACATTTGACATCTTACCGCAGAAGGGCGAATAAGTTTTGAATTTAGCGAAAGTGAAGAAAGATCCGGCCTTTCGCTTCGTCGGTTTGTGAAGAGATCGAAAGACACGAGGGTTACATACTACCCCTAAGTTTGAAGCTAAATAACAATCCAGAGCCATATCTAACCAACCATTTGGATGCAGCTAGCAGACAGTGATTCCAAAGTATGCCAAGATGTCCGCCATCATCTTAGGAAGAGGAAGCCGGAACTCTCTTTCTACATGACAACTGTACACAGACAAATACCCACTTGGTGGACAGGCGGGTCACTGATGAGCAGCTGCCAATTCAGTCTCGTAATTCTTAATCCATGGATAGTGATCCGCCAGATTCGCTAGATCCGCGGCGCTCATACGAGACGGAGTGGACTCCGCACGTGGCGCCTTTTTCCTAGACGGGGCTGAAGAAGAAGCCTCCATCCCAGAAAACCGCCTAGAATCTATTGCCGGAGCAATGCAAGTAACGGCGACGGGAAGGTTCTGAATCCTACCTAAACGAGTTCGATAGCTACTACACGCCGAGTTACACAACTCGGCTAGGTCGCAACTGGCAGTGCCTTCGGAAGAATCAGAATTTTCCGAAGAGGTAGTCCAGCTAATTATGGTTTCAGAAGAAGTGGTCAAATTAAAGAGTTCGAAGGTAGACTCAGAAGAAGAAGAACTCCTAAACATTCAGAAAATAGAGCGAAAAGATTCACTTACATGAGAGTTAAAAGCTTTGAGGATTCTGAACTCCGGAAAAAGCTCTGTAAAAAACTCGAAGAAAGACGAAAGAGGAAGACGCAAATGAAGTAGAAAGAGAAAGGGGAGAGGGAAGAAGGTGTTTTCTCTTCCCTCGAGCAGCGCACCTATGACACCTGTCACCCAATGAATGGCATTGAACAGAGTGACCATCAATGCGAATCATCATGACGGCGCGCGAAGAAGCTCAAAAGCCCTAAAGGACTTTAAAGGAACTTTAGGGGGGCTTCTGATAATATCGGGATATTATCCAAGGGATCAAAGGAGATATTTACCCAAACGACCACGTATTGAACCGGTCAAAGAAGGCAATGGCGTATCAAGCAAAGACATCCAATGGGCGGATCACCGAGACTCCGCCACACGAGATCTGTAGTCAAACCTACGTGAGATCCGCCATCACCCTTCGATCCGCCAGCTGAACAGCTGAGCCGATTCCTCAATAAAGGCAATTAATGAACTATAAATGAGCTAACGGATATCCTTAAAGGAAACCAGTAACCGCCATTAATGAAGCATTAATAGAGACTTTCTAGTTACTAAGGGTTACAACTCCATGACTATATATAGCTTGCATCTCAAGCTATCAAGGTACACATTCTTACAATCCTAGAAACCCTACTTTGTCAATTCAGTTTATTCCTCCATACTCTATATTGACTTTGGCATCAGAGCTTCCCCCCGTCGAACCCAACGACGCCTTCACAGGGACGGAAGCTAATCGGAAATTCTCCACTGGTCATCAAAATTCTATCAGAGTTGAAGTTCTACTTCTTTAAGAATAAATTCCAAATAAGCATGATAGTATAAAAACCAGCTAATTCTGACTCAAAAAAACACTTAGGTCCATATGTTTTCAAATATGCTTTTTTAGACTTTTGAACCATAATTCTGTCGAAGAAGATGTATACTATAAATGAAATAAGGAAATACCCCTAAATCACTATATTAGCTCTAATTGCTCTCTCTCTCTCTATTAAACTTCCTATTTCTATGTCCCTATAATTTCTCTCTGCCTTCTGCCCTCACATACAATTGCATACATTAAAGAAATCCTCTTTCTTAAGCTCCCACATTGAGATTTCACTGCGCCTTTATATCTTTCACTTTTTCTCATATAAATACAACGCAATCTGTTTATTTTAAGAAATTCCTTTTTTTTATATCTACAACAAGCATTAGAAGGTACAGAGATGTCCGAATGTGCTCCATCTCAAGAACAAGTTACTCAACAATCTGATTAGTTTCTATGAAAATTTGGGTGAATTCAAATATCAAATCAACAGAAGCATTTGGTCTCTATTTGTGCCATATGAGGTATATAACAGATCATTTTAAGTGCACTTTTAAAAGATTTGTGTCATATGGCTATATAGGTGCCATGTTTGCTCATTACAGTAGCATGGTATCAACTTTTAATTTGCATTGACAAAGGACCCATCTTGCTCTGCTTTCTCAATATGAACTATTATGTTATCTTTTATCATTAATATCATTACAATTGCTGCTACTCGCTTTGAACTTGTTAATGAGTTGCTTCTTTTGATATCACATGTCATTGATTATTGTTATCCGTGTTAATGTCTTAGAATGCGCTATAAGTCATAATTTGATCATTTAATTAGTTTAAATTGTCATTTTGGCCTTTGTATTTCAATTATTTGACATATTTGGTCCATGTGCTTGGCACCATTTATTTTATAGGTTATTTTACTCCAAAATTGGCATTTGATTTCGGGTTTTGAAATACAAGGACAGTTAAACAATTGGAATATAAGTTTCAACTTACTAGTTGTTTCATTTCATATTCTTTTTTGCTAGAGCTTCTTCTTACCTGTGAGAAATATATGTTGGATATGGCACTGTTAATATTATTTTATTTAGAGTTTAATGTTTGCAATTGGTTTAATATTCTACTTGTTAGGCCCGTATTTCATGGTCCATTGGTATTTTGTTGTTAAGGTTTTGCAGTATCCTTCTTTTTGTTCCCTTGTTCTTTGGCTTTGCACAATTAAGACTACTTAGAAGGCGCAACTGATCTATAGGTACATTGGTCATATAGTCACATTAATCTATGAAGTGGGTGTGTTCTTTAAGCTGTAAAATAATGTTATTTCATGGTTGATTGATGCAGCTTATACAAGACATTCATTCTACTGGACATGAGGGCAATTTCATTGGTTCTTCCTATGTCTCTATTTATGTCATAATTGCTGTAAGTTTTTGCCTTCTTTTCTTGGTGCTTCTGTAACCAATTCCAATTCTATTTCTTTTCTTTCTACTTGCTAAGAGAATAATTGATTACTTAGGCTAGGTTTGTTTTTAATCTTTTAGCTGGAAACTGCTTTGTTATTGGTGTAAATGTAATTTCATTTTCTTGGTTAATTAATTTAATTAAAATCTTCTTTTGTATTTCTAGTTGGAATGCGAATGGATTTTTTTATTGTCCTTAATCTCTATTGTTATTTTTTCGCAGGTTAATTGTCGGAAGAACTTTTTGGACAAATTACCATTCTAGTTCGAATTTTTTTTCAGGATGAAAATTATTAATATACTATAGTTAGAACTTTTGAACATATTACAATTCCATATATTGTATTGTAATTATTGAATAGTTGAAATTTGAAAATGTATATTTGCTATTTTTATTGGTTAATTTGTAAAAATGTATGATATTTCTTATAATTAATACAAATTTTTTCGATTGGCCTTTAAGGATGTAATGAAAGTATGTTCATCACTAATACTAATTTTAATCATTATAAATATTTCTAGTGAGTGATTTTTTAATATCATAAATATTTCTAATGAGTGGTTTTGTAATTAGTATAAATATTTTTAATGAGTGTATTTTTAATCATTATAACATATTTTTAATCATTATAAATGCATTTAGTGAGTGTATTTTTTCATCATTTTATGCAGTTTTTAGTTAGGGTAAACGTCTACTTATTGTAAGTTAATAATGAGCAGAATTTTTCCGCTCATTAATACTTTTAGTAAGAAGGGCTTTCTCAAGGGGAAAATTCCGGTCATTAAAAACCTTTAATGAGTGGAATTGGACTTTTAGTGATGGGATTTCCTGCCATTACATCTCCTTTTTCTTGTAGTGCATTTATCTACTTGTTAGGATTATGTTAAATGATAGAAATATGTTAAATGTTTGAAATATGTTAGAAATATGATAAAATGTTAGAATTATGTTAAATATGTTATATGTTAGAAATGTAAGAATTATGATAAATGTTAGAATTATGTTAAATTTTAGAAATGTTTGAAATATTAAACTATATGTTTGATGTTATAAATATTGAGATAACATTTATCTAAATGTTAGAAATATGATAAAATGTTAAAATTATGTTATGTGTTAGAAAATGTAAGAATTGTGATAAACGTTAAAAATGTTAGAATTATGTTAAATTTTAGAAATGTTAGAAATATTAGTAATATGTTTGATGTTAGAAATATTGAGATAATATTTATCTACTTGTTAGAATTATGTTAATATGTTAGAAATATGTTAAATGTTAGAAATATGATAAAATGTTAAAATTATGTTAAATATGTTATATGTTAGAAATGTAAGAAATATTAGCAATATGTTTGATGTTAGAAATATTGATAACATTTATCTACTAGTATATTATGTAGGATACCTTGGAACAAATGGCCTACCAAAACAGACCTCAACAAATAATAAATCCAGGATCGATAATTGATGATTTATTGACACATCAGAAAATACACTGTTCCCAAAGTGTTTGATTGGAGCAGGTAATATTATCGTTTTGTCAATAGTAATCAATTTTCTTACATGTATACACTAATATAAATTTTAGAAACATTTGAAGTGACTTTTTGTACATGTGTTTGAAAAATATGTAGAACAATTACACAGAACTGAAGCCTTCCAAAGCAGTAAAACCTGAAGTTTTTGAAAATATAAATCCAAGAGTTTTGGAAAAGTTACAAATTGTAGGCTCTGGAACAATTATTGATATGGGGCTTATCAATGTAGACCACGCATTGATAACATCGTTAGTTGAAAGATGGAGGCCGGAAACACACATGTTTCACCTCCCTGTTGGAGAAGCAACAATAACGTTGCAAGATGTGGAGGTGTTGACTGGACTTTGTGTGGACGGTGAAGCCGTCACATTTGGCAATATAAGACGTGACTGGTGTACAATATGCCACCAATTATTACAATTTCGGCCAAGAAAGGTTCATGATATTATCGGGGTTGAGTTGAACATGTCGTGGTTGACTGACATGTTTCCATAAGATCCAATTGATGCACCTGAGTACATAATCGAGTGTCATACGCGGGCATTGATATGCGGTGACTTTTTGTTTCCTAATAAGAGTGGCAATAAGGTGTAGTTGATGGTCCTACCTTTGTTGGCGGATTTCAATGTGGCAGGAACATATGTGTGGGGTGCTGCAATGTTAGCATATTTGTATAGAGAAATATGCAAAGCGACAAACCCTAAGTGTAAGCAAATAGATGGATGTGCACAATTCTTACAATATTGGGCATACGAGAGACTTGTAGCAATTGCCCCTAGAAGTGGAAATGTTGTTGATATTACTAGTGGAAAACCATATGTTATGAGGTAAATAAAAATACACAATCTCATTATTATCTGTGATTAAAAATATTACTTTAACCTTAATATCCATTACTAAAATATTTGTAGGTGGAAACCAGTGGAGATTAATAACCCCCGTGATCTAACTCATAAGCTCAATTTCATTAGGGAGGCATTGGACTATCAGAAAGAAGATGAGGTAATTATGGTGGATGTTTTCCAGTTAGTTAATTAATGTTAGTCACAATTAGTAAATGACCCAATGTAATTAATGTTTGACAGATGATATGGGAGCCATACAAGGAACTCAAACCGGTTCTGCATGCAATGTATCGGTGAGGACAAAATGTGTGGCGTTCTGTAGTGCCACTTATATATGTGCATATTGTGGAACAACATCACTCGGATAGATGCATGCGGAAATTTGGGTTTGAGCAACACATTCCTGTAAAACCTAATGTCATTGACTCGCTCCATACTATTGATATTTGTAGCCATCAAGATATGGTATGGTCTGTTCGACATGCTCAATATCTTGATGCATGGACTCAACATAGACATAGTTGGATAGCGACAACCCAACCAGCAACGCGAAACTTGTGGTCGCAGTACATACAGTGATACTTGACACATACAAGAAGGTGGATCTCTCCAAGAAGTGTCGGGAGGGAGGCATATGTAAGTAACATCATCACAATTTAAATTCGATAGCTATTAATATTTAGTATGATGTTGAAAATATTTATGTGTTGCATGCGAATGGTGTTGAACGACTGTATCACATGCAACCTGAGGAAGGTGCATGGCAAAGTGTGAGAGATACTACTAGCAGTGTGCTTAGAGGCAAAGATCATCATCAACATATGGCTAGTACGTTTCCCATTCAAAGTGCTCCACCTGCGCTGATAATACTGTATCTTCAAGAGTCGCCCCTAGAAACGAGAAGGAGGAGGACTCTAGCATCCCGCCGAGATGAAATTGAATATCCTCCTCCTCCGCAAGGCCTAAATCATATTCCTCCTCCAATGAACTTTAATTTATTTCCACAATACTATCCACAACAAAATGAGGAGGTTTTTCCACAGTATTGTCCACAACCAACACAGTTAAATGTGTCGTCATCTTTTTGCTTTGATGCATCCTCTATACATGAAGCGTCGCACCAACAACAATAACACACCACGACCACCACAGAATTAATGACAGGTTTCCAGACCGGTGAACCATGTTGGGGTTTAGTGTCCTATAGACAATTGTTCTAGGATACAAACTTAATGTAAATGAATTGTTTTATATATCATTTGTTTAATGAGATATATGTTTTATAACTATATAAAGGCAATCCCTTTTAAGCACTAAATAAAGTCTAATAAAAGGAAATCCGTAAGTTTATTTAAAGTGATTATAAAGTGTTCATACAAGCATGAAGTGAGATAAAACTTTATAGTAAACTGATAAACTTAAAACCACCCCAAGTCAAGTGATATGTTTGGGATTGACATATCACTGTTGAGACTTGTGTGTAACAATGTCTTCTGTCCGACAGAAAGCTGGTCTCACAAGCTTCATATATACAGATATCTGGACAGTTACATAGATCCGATGAAACATTGTTCATTAGGATTGGGGATCCGATTTGAGATAACAGGATGGGTAGATTCATCCTTGTCACCTGTTCATCCCATTGGTATTAATAGGTATAACTAATCCTCAGACTCAAAGGAATATTAATTGGTATTCTGGATTACGGAATGTGATGCTTTGACTCTGGTGTAACACGATCCTTAACAGAGATGACTCTGGGGTGTGAACAGTAGACGTTGGGTATCGCAGGAAGTAATTACAGAGTCGTTATATATTGGATTGAGCATTTATCACTCCCGATAAATAGGAGATACATCCATGGATCGCTTGTGGAAGACTCGACTCTAAATCCTTGCAAGGTGATAGCTTAAGAGTAAGAAATACATATTTCACTTAACCTATCTTTTTGAGTTGACTCGGCCTGTACAAGTAAAACGAACGTCTCGCTATATGTGACTTGACATCACCCATAGTCATAAGATTCAGTTCAAGGATGTAGTTGATAAAGGATCGAATTATACTGTAACTAATACGGAAAGGTTAACGATAGAATCAACCTGTCTTCTTATAGCTCTGAGAGAATGATTACGGACTTGCTAATCACATACTCTGTACATCATTCCGTTATGCAAAGATTAAATATAATTCTTTGAAAATTAATTTAATAATGTTGCATACGGCTAGAAGCAATAAGAACCTAATGGATCACACATAAGACTTGGAACCTAAAAGAGAGATAGATGTTAATTAATTGATAGAAGCCCAATAAGGCCCATGGACATAAGGGGGTCGAAATTCATGTAGTGATATACATGAATAATTAATTTGATTTTATTAATCCTAATTAGATTAGGAATATGAATTAAATTAATTAAAAGATAATTAAGTTAGGAGTTTTAATTAGATTAATATACTCCTATTATTATCCAATAAGGTTATTATTATTATCCTTAATATATTAGATATATAGTGAAATAGTAATTAGGAATTCTATTCCGAATGGAATTCCTATTCAGTAACCTAATTCTATCTAACTAGGGATTAGATACAAGAGATTATAAATACCCCTTCCCTTACAAGATTTTCGAAATCGAACAAGCCATTCCCCTAATTGAGATTTTCGAAATCTACCTAGTGCAAGAGAGAGAGAAAATTCGACACCCCTAGTTCGAGGACGAGATTTCTCTACGGCTTCCTTTGATCAATTGATTTCATCTATTTCTTTTATCCTTGATCTTGTGTTGATTAGTTAGAGGCAATCTACTCTGTGGGTCTATTCAACGGTTGATTCTAAATTAATCTTCTCGTGTTTTATTTCGTGTTTGGGAACTCGAAGAAGAAAAACAAACAAAAGGGAGAAATTCGTTTTACTACTCCTACATCAGGTCAGTTCATGATTTCGCAGATTTCCGGAGATTGAACCGTCGGATCGTCGCGATTTTTGGACAGGAGCTTCTAGACATATTCTTCCACGTTTTCACCGAAGGGATTGTCGTTCGGAGGTTTGGAAGGTCTGTTTAGGACAGGGGCAGCTTGGTAGACAGTTTCTATCTCTTTTGAAGTTATGGGCACTTCGTTTGCAACGGTAGATAGAATTTCTAAAAGGTATTTCTTCTTATCCTTCTTTATATGAAATAACGGTTAACGGATCTTGTGGTTAAATGGAAATAGGTTAAAAAAATTATATTTCTGCTGCTATACCTTACCCTAATTTCCAACAAACCATCTTATAGTGCATACACTCCACAAGTAACAATGTTGCCCTCATTTGGAGTACAAAATTATGATTCAAGTGGTGCAACAATGTTGCAATACAATCCTAATCTGTCGGAAACAAATATGAACATGGTGCAACAAAATCCATGGTATGAACAAGGTGGATCATCATCAAATACGGTGACTCGTACTTTATTTCACGATGCTTGGGTTGATCCTTCGCCTACGCCTATGGTTCCACACTCCAGCGTGAGTGAAGTTGGGTTTGTAGAAGATACGCCGCTTATGCCGGATGTGGGTGAAAATCCCCATATAGACTTAAACATGCCATTTAGTGAATGGGAAGAAGTTGTTGGAGAAGATAGACGACCCATTACACATACGAGATGTTATACAAGGGGGCATGTATTTGATATATATGGTAGATGGTAAGACATTTGTAACATTTGTTCATGAACATTTTAATTTAATTTAGTATCTTTGCAAACTTAATACTTTACTTCATGAAATATTAAGTTAATATGGAAGTTCATGAAAATATAAAGTTAATATGAATATGAAAGTTCTTGAAAATATTAAGTTAATATGAAAGTTGTTGAAAATATTAAGTTAATATGGAAGTTCTTGAAAATATTAAGTTAAGATAGATGTGCATGAAATATAAAGTTAATATGGAAGTTCTTGAAAATATTAAGTTAATATAGATGTCATGAAATATTAAATTGGAACAAATAAAGGTGAATGAAACTATAGGTCATCATCCGGGTCCTCATCTGGGTCCTCCTTTAGGTCGTCCTCTTTGGTCTCTTTTGGGTCATCCTCTTTGGTCTCCTCCGGGTCCTCCTCTGGGTCTTCATCTGGGTCCTCCTCTGGGTCATCCTCTTTGGTCTCCTCTGGGTCCTTTTCTAGATCTTGCCCTGGGTTGCTTATAGGTTGTACTGCCTCTCTCAAACTAC
Organism: Euphorbia lathyris; assembly: GCF_963576675.1. NCBI lineage: Eukaryota > Viridiplantae > Streptophyta > Magnoliopsida > Malpighiales > Euphorbiaceae > Euphorbia > Euphorbia lathyris. Next base: position 57,943,538 of record NC_088912.1, on the reverse strand, counting down.
GGGACAAACATGGTAAAATATCAGTCATTACTCTATTTGCGAGAGACTGTATAACATCTTCCACAACACGCTCTATACTATGGACAAGTTGTTGTTGATTTTATCGTTCGATACGTAAGTCATGAGCCTGGCGTCTTAGTTGCCGCATTTGTCACGTATATTCGGTCCACGTGAAACTGTGTGGTTTTTTCTCCTCATGACCGCAATATTGCACCGCAATTATCGACGAGCCCGTGCAGCAGCATTCAATGGTCGAGCTATTTCACTGTTATCAATGAAGAAACATATTAATAGAGTAACAACATAACATGTAATAGTATAACATTGAAAGAACATATTAATAGAGTAACAACATAACATTAATAGTACAACATTGAAGGAATATATTAATAGAGTAACAACATAACATTAATAGTATAACATTGAAGGAATATATTAATAGAGTAACAATATAACATTAAATGAAATATTACAATATGTCCATCGTGAAAGCAAGATGGATTTACGACATGTCTACATACGAAATGTTGTATAACAACAACGAGGCAAACAACTTGGCAAAAAGGATTGGAAGTTATCATCGTCAGAAGATAAGTCTGAGGTTGATAATGTTGGTTCGTTGGTTGTGGGTGAATCACCAAGAACCATATCTAAGCGGATTTCCATGATATCTATTTCGCGCTGCATTGTTCTTTCACAAGAATTATTTCTTCGGTTGTTCGCCTTAGCATCGTGGTAGATGTGATTTTCAGCCTAACTATAGAGTGGCATACACAATATGCTTCAAGCTCACACCTAACTTCCCATAACCTCATCCATGTTGGCGGAATGTACTCATTAACTATACAATTATTCGGCAATTCCTTACTATGGTAACCCTTGAAAATATGACCTGCATCGGTGCGCACCAAATGGTAGTATGGTTTCGCGGTGTTGAATTTACGTTTTTTTACCATACCATGTTTCACAATCCGGGTCCATATACTTATCTAGTATTTCTCCGTTGTCGAACCGGTTGTATCGCCAGTGGTCCATATCCTATTAGAATAAATCATATAACGTCGAAAAAAACAAAATACACAGGAGAATACAACTTGCATTAATAAAAGGTTATACAACTTCCACATAATATAATAAAGGCAATGACGACACTCTGTGAATTTATCCTATGACCTCTAGATGCCCTAGAAGAGGAACTAGTATGTATTCCACGTGAAACCTCGACCCTAGTATGACTTCCTTCATTCGTTTGTCTATCTGGGCATGTCTTCTTGTTGTGTCCACTTCGTTTGCAAATGTTGTAGACATAATTAGTAAGTCTTACCTCTATCAAGTCCATTTCATTCTTAATGCTTGTCGACTTTGGTCTTATTTTCTTCGGCTTACATTATGGATCGACAATCAATGGTGGATAAATGAATGTCGCCCAATAGTCCTCATGAGCAAGTGGTTGAAATGGGTATCTGTAGACCCCATAATGTTTGCACAATGGTATGCTCTTTGCCAACATATTGCCAGAAATCAATGTGCAAATACATACAGAACGCCAGTGTGTGTGAACATGGTATACGGAAATTCTAAAATTTCATACATGTACAAGATCGATCGTGAAGGTTCACTATCTGCGTGTTGTTCCCTTTATGCTTGATCGGATCATAAGCAGTCTTCATATGGCAAAGACCAGATTGTGTGTCAAACTCTGTCACCATATGTCCATGGGCTCTTTGACTATACTTTTGTATCAAATCTTTGCACACTAGCGTGACCCTATCACCTGCTTCAAACATGCCTCTGAAAGCCTTTCTACGGGAGTCAAAATAGTGCACCATTTTTGCAAATGTGTTCAACGATGCTTTGAATAGGCATTTGTCTAATGCCTTTTAAAAAACCATTTACACATTCGGCGATATTGGTCGTCATGTTTCCATATCTAGCACCATTGTCATGCAACAAGCTCCATCGATCCAAACGTCTTTCCATTGCCCAGTTGTATGAGTGTACGCCCATACCCTTTATTGCTTCCATAATCTTCAGGAACTTGCGAAGTTGTGCTTAGGCTCCTATCAAAAATTTTGATAACGTGATAAAAATTAAGGTAATCATATTAAATTACTAAAAATCACTAGTTTATTATATAACACGTACCCGCCTGATAAAGGAGTTTTTTTATGCTAGTCTTCTTGAATGCGTGATTGTAGTCGCTTACAAAGTGTCAAAGGCAAACTCAATGAAATGCCATGGGTTCGTCCCATCCCAAGCTGGGGTGGTTCATGGCATTCAATATGCCGACATGTCGATCTGAAATGACAGTTAAATCAGGTTGTTGAGTGACATGAGTCCGAATAGAATCCATGAACCAAGGCTAGCTAGACTGGTTCTCGCTTTCAACAATCGCGAATGCAATCGAAAGTATATGATTATTGCCATCAAAGGAAGTTGTTACTTGTACTTTCCATACAGGAATGTACCGTCAATCAGTATGACTGGACGACAATATTTAAAACCCTCGATACATGGTTTGAAGCTCCAAAACACTCGTTTGAAAATTGCATTACTCTGATCGTGTGTTTCATTTGACATAATAATAGTGACAGATCTAGGATTGTAATGTCTCATGGCGTTCAAGTATCGAGGCAACTTGTTGTATGAATCTTCCCAATTCCCGTATACCTGCTCCAATGCCTTCTTCTTCCCAAACCATGCCTTTTTGTAAGTGATGTTGTACTTAAACAAGGTTTTGATGTTTGCTTGTATAACATCAATTCGCAATCTCGGATCTTTAGCAACCATATCAATAATACAATTCACTATCAGCTTGCTGTCTAGCTTCTTATGATCTTATGTCAAACAAGAACTGATCCACGTATGAGGACCATGATAAACAGTTATTATCCAATGTCCTTTTTTTTAACATTGCCTTTAGCCACCATAGACAATTTTGTTCTGATTGCCAACATTTCAATAATACTTTGTATGGCTTCGACTCAACCGTTGAGTAGGACACATTCTTCCTCATTGAATACTTCTTCACTACTACTAGCACATCCTCCTTACCAAAAAAAAATGAATCCTTTTCGCAACTCTAAAACTCCATCCCATATTGCCTCCTCTTCTGATTCGTTAAGATTGCTATATACACGGTCTGGTTCTATCAACGAATATTCATGGGCTGGGAATACAAAGGATGATAAAGGGGCAACATCCGGGACACCTAGAATTCAAAAGCATTTGGTGGAGATATATTTAAATCCATCATTCCCCTAGTGAAAGAAATCATACTAGGTGAATCATGCACATTACCATCGACCCTCTCATTTTGAAGGCCAACATCAACATCAACCCCAACCTCTTCTTCTCCGTGTTCATCGTGTTCTTTATGATCAGCATATTTTCCATAATCAAAATCGTCATCCATATCTAAGTCGACATCACTCTCGCTAGATATGCTTTCTCGACCCCCGTATTCACTTATCGGGTTAGGCTCTGGTTCTTCTACATTTTGGCTAACAATTCTTGATGTACATTGACTACCTCCAGCTTCAAATGCCAATCCACATTAGTGGATAAATTGACTACTTTCACCTCCGCCTCCACCTTCGTTTGAGTTTGTGTATTGAACATTATTATGGAAGTTTTGAGTTTGCGTATCATTTGGATGACCATAATTTGGCATTGAAAAATACCCGTCAAACACACCACTTGGATGGCAATCTACCGAATTAAAATTCGATGGGGGATAATAGCTTGTTCTAGCTGTTGATGGCCCTTCAATGTTCCATGTATTTCCATAACCTGTCTGGGTATTGACAAACTCATTATATACAGGGAGCATATTTTGTTGGAAAATTTTGAATAAAGTTATATATTAATTTAAATACCAACAAACATCTCCTTTCATGAACAGTCGTATCCATCATGAACAGTCGTGTTCATATGTGAGCAGTCGTGTCTGTCCGTGTATAGTCATGTTCGTACGTGAACAACCGCGTCTGTCCGTGTTCAGTCGTGTTCGTTCATGAAAAGACATATCCTTGAGTTCTATTTATATAGAATGGAATTGTCAAATTCAGTAACTAGCGTCTTGACTGTTGGAAAAAATATTCTCTGAAATTTTTCTTGCTCTTCGTCTGTTCATAATGTTCTTGTTTTCCTATTCCGGTGATAACAAGTCTACACACGGTTTGAGTTCGCTTGCGTAATCTGTTGCATCTTGGGAGACGATCTTCAATAGCGACGACATCGTCTTAAGGAAACTGCTAATACATGCCTCAGATTTGTCTAACTCATTCATTTTTAATTTCTAGTTTTATTGTTCATATGTTTTTCTGTATTCAATTTGTTTTTTGGTTAATCACATCTAACATTCTTAAGATGGATTAATTGTTTGTTGATTTTCCAAAAAACACATACAGAAGTATTATGTGCAACAAATTTTATTTCTGTCTAGAGTATTGACATTTTTGTAGTTTATGCACAATTTTCAGCAAGCTTAAAATCAATTCAAACGAATGAATTGAATTCAAGAAAAGAGAAAAAATGCTATGGCGGACAACAAAATTCAGAATACATCAAACAAGATGTGCAGGAGATGTGCAACAATAATTATTCACTTGGTGGAATTTGATCTGCATCAGTGATCAATATAAAGGTGCAACCAATATTAATATTTTATATCCTTAAATCGAGGAAAATGGATGATTAATTATTAATTATCGTTTGACATGTATTTGTATATATATGCTAAGTGAAGATGGGTCCGGTTTTAAAAACACGGTCACTTCAGAGGTTTTAGGCCTACTGTTAAGCCCAAAATATACCTAAAATATCATCAATAATTACATCAATATTGCTACGAATTTATGCTATTCATACCTATTTAGAATACTTTTACTCTCGAATATGTTTCTTTCATGCAAGGTACATAAATATTTGGTAAAATCCAAATAGGAGTAAAAAGAGCTCAAAAATAGAAGAAAAGCCCTACAAAAGGAGTCGAAGACGACGAAAATTAATAACGCCAAGTCGAGGACACGAACGAGAGCGAAAAAGTGAAAAACGCTCCGTGCCGCGACCGCGGCCCCTCATTTTCACGGTCGCGACACGCATCCTTCAGCCTTTTTTTCCCTTCGTCTGAAGTACAATTGATGCTCCCCCATTCTCGGTAGTGAATTTAATAATTCTCGGTACGAGCAGGAGATTTTGGAAGCCTAGTTACACACTTTCGTTTTCGACGAAACACGATCGTTCGGGTGGATAAAGACGTCCTTTCGCAGCGGACACAATCCTTCACAACGGACACAACACTTCAATCAAGACTCTTCAACATCTATAAATAAAGAGTTGATGGAGAATTGAGAAAAATAAAAAATATATAGTGATATGTGTAGAAGAAAGAAATTAGTGTAGAATTTATGCAGAAATTCCGAGTCAAGTGATTCAGAAATTAGATTTAGATTCTGTAAAAAGCAATATGATGTACACACATTGTTTACAAATTAATAACAAATTCAGTAGCGTTTAGACATTGTTCCAGTTTAGTTTTCATTTTGGTAGTAGACCGACCTAGTCTCTATTACGAAGATTCAGCGAGAAGATTGAGTAGAGGATTCGCCCCTGAGCCTGACAAACTCGAACGAAACCCAAGGAAAGGATTGACAACCCGTTCACTTGCACGCCGTCGAAGAATTCAATGCTCCATGTTCTCTGTAAACTTGTATCAATTTATATTTCATCTAATAAAGTCCGTTCTATTCGATAGATTCTTATGCAGCACTTTGGTAAATGAGCCGAAGTGGATTGATGCTGGTGTTTTTATTAAAACGTATTTAATTCAAATCTTTACAAGGAAACTTTGTTAAACACTTAGGCAAATTATCATCTCGAAAGAGTTTTAATTTGATTAAGGGCAACTATCCCGAAAGGGTTTTGTCGCGTTCAAAGCCAATTAATTAGAGGTTCCGTCATTTATTTCATCTTTATAATTCGTACAAAGTTTAAAGTTGTTTCTTTGCTTAATGCAAACAAATATACCTGTTTGCTTTTCTAAAGTACTAAAACGTTCCTGTTTTGCAAATTCAATCTTAAATCAGATATTTTCTAACATCTTCATATTCTAATCTAATTCTCATTCTAGCTATTTCAAAACCAAAACCGATTAAACGATTTTTCCATATCACAAACCTAAGAGTAAATTTAACCGATTGTAAATAAGTTTTGTTAAAAAACGTTCCCTGTGGGATCGATATCTTTTATTACTACAAGCGTATACCGTGCACTTGCGGAAATCGCTCAACAAGTTTTTGGCGCCGTTGCCGGGGAATGCCAAAATTTTTGATAAAATTTTAATTTTTTCGTGTTTTATTACGAATCTAGGTTTATTCATACTTATTCAAACTTTTATATTTTTAATTATTTTCAATTACTAACATATTTATTTTTTAAATTCTGTTTTGTAGGTAGTTTCGGTTCGTGCAAAATTTCAAGTTCATGCGCAGTTCTCGAAGTTCGGGCACGTCACCAGATCCTATTGACCCAGAAATTGAAAGAACTCTTAAAAAGAACAAGAAAGAAAAGAAAAAGAAAAACCAAACCCCAATAAAAACTAAAATTACCGAGCCAGAAGTTATGGCCACACTTATGGATTACGCTAGGCCAGGAGTGGCCGGTGTAACCAACAGTATAGTTAGACCCCAAATTAATTCAAACCAATTTGAAATTAAGCCTGCGTTGCTTAATATGTTGCAAAATAATGTAATGTTTTACGGGTTTCCTAACGAAAATCCTAATACCCATTTGACAAATTTCTTAGAAATTTGTGACACTTTCAAAATACCAAATGTGACTGCAGAAGCAATCAATCTTCGCCTTTTTCTTTTTACTTTGAAGGATCGAGCCATAGAATGGTTAACTTCTATGCCAGCCGCATCAATTGAGACTTGGGAACAATTAGCCCAAGCATTTTTATCAAAATTCTTCCCTTTAGCAAAAACCGCAAGAGTCATTAAAGAGTTAACATCTTTTTCTCAAAATGATAGTGAAACTCTTTATGAGGCTTGGGAACGTTTTAAAGAACTTCAACGTTTATGCCCACACCACCAATTGCCCGCTGAACTCTTAATACAAACATTTTATAATGGACTAAATCCTACAACAAGAGGTTCATTGGACGCTATGTCTGGAGGGTTATTCATGAAGAAAACATCTGCCCAAGTAAGAGAACTTTTAGAGGAAATGGCAATCAACAGCAGTATGTGGCCCGCGGAACGTGGACACGTACCATTAGCGAAACCATCATCCTCAACAACATCATCAGTTAAAGGTATAGTGAATATTGATCTAGTAGCGATGTTGCAAGCCCAATTTTCTGCCTTGTCGCACAAAATTGATAGGTTTATGGCACCGTGTGATCCTAATGGTCAACCAATCCAAACAGATGTGGATTACGAAGGTATGAGTGAGATTGAACAGGTAAATTTTGTCCAAGGGCAAAACCAAACTAATAATCCTTATTCCAATACATATAATCCTGGATGGAGAAATCATCCTAACTTTAACTAGAGAGACAATAATAATGCTAATGCTAATCAAAATCGTACTACTAATTATCAAAATCAATCAAGAGATTCGATTAGCACTTTATCTTCTAAAATCGACAAATTCATTGATGCGATGAGCAGAAAAATAAGTAATCACGACGATGGTTTTAAACGGATCGATAATAAATTCGATCAGCTTATTAAAAACCAATCATCTAGCATCCATAATTTGGAGATTTAAATTGGACAACTCGCTAAATCAATTCCATCCCGCAAAGAGGGAAGTCTTCCAAGCCATACGGAAGAAAATCCGAAAGAGCATGTTAAGGCTATCACTCTTCGTTCAGGGAAAAATTACTTAGGCCCGGAAATGACCGGAAATTCGACTTTACCTGGAACTGATTTACCAAAGCCCAAAGAAGATACGTTAAATCAAAAAGATGCACCGATTGACTCTAGTACAAAAACTTTTGTACTCAAACCACCTTTTCCACACAAAGTCCGCAACAAGGACTATGATAAACAACTTTTAACATTTTTAGACAAACTTAAGAATTTGCATATTAATTTAACGTTTATGGATGCAATTACGCAAATTCCCAATTATGGTAAATTCCTCAAAGATTTAATTTCAAAGAAAATCAGTTGGGAAGGAATTTCATCCATTTCACTAACTGAAGATTGCAGTTCGATTGTGTCAAGCAATTTTCCCACAAAACTCAAAGATCCCGGATGTTTTACCATTCCATGTAAATTGGGCGATATAGAATTCCCAAGTTGTCTTTGTGATTTAGGAGCAAGCATTAACTTGATGCCATTATCTATTTTTAATAAGTTAGGCTTAGAAGAAGACATCAAACGTACCAATATGGTTTTACAATTAGCGGATCAAACCACTAAAAGACCATACGGTATAATAGAGGATGTTTTAGTTAAAGTTGACAAGTTTATTTTTCCTACCGATTTCGTTATTTTAGATTTTGCTTATGATGTAAATTGTCCGCTAATCTTTGGTAGACCGTTCATGAACACGGGACGTGCTCTAGTTGACGTGTCGGAAGGGAAAGTAGTTTTACGGATAGGAGATGATAAGATTGAGTTTGATATGAACCAAGCGATGAAATATCCTATGGAAGATTTCGCTTGTATGAAACTCGATTTAATTGAAGAATGTGTAAATGACATTGTTCAGAAAGAAGAAATAATAGAACCTATAATGAGTGAGGAACTAGAAGATAAGGACCCAGAACCTTTGATTCGTGAAGATGGACCAGTTCCGCCTTCGATTGTAGTTCCACCTGAATTAGAACTTAAGGAATTACTAAGTCATTTGAGGTACGCTTTCTTAGGCGAAGGCGATTCTCTACCTATAATTATCTCTAACAAGTTGACACAAGTTCAAGAAGAGAAATTGAAAGAAGTTGTTAGAAATAGGATAGGAAGCATGGGTTGGCAAATTTCTGACTTAAAAGGTATTAATCCAAGTATTGTAATGCATAGAATTCACTTAGAAGAAGATAAGCCACCTAAAGCGGATAGGCAAAGACGCCTAAATCCGAACATGAAAGAAATAGTAAAAAATGAAATTACTAAACTTCTGGACAATGGAATCATCTACCTTATCTCGGATAGTGAATGGGTTAGTCCAATCCATTGTGTACCTAAAAAGGGAGGCATAACAGTTGTAAGGAATGAAGAAGGTGAATTAATACCTACGCGAACCAGCACTGGTTGGAGGGTTTGTATAGATTATAGAAATTTAAATAAAGCAACTAGGAAAGATCATTTTCCTCTTCCTTTCATTGATCAAATGATCGAAAGGATAGCTGGTCATGCTTTCTACTGTTTTCTAGATGGTTGCTCCGGATTCTTTCAAATATACATTTACCCGGATGACCAAGATAAAACAACCTTCACATGTCCTTACGGAACATTTGCATATAGAAGAATGCCCTTTGGTCTATGTAACGCACCTACAACATTTCAACGTTGTATGACTGCGATTTTTAATGATTTTATTGAAGATATCATGGAAGTTTTTATGGACGATTTTTCAGTTTATGGAGATTCTTTTGATTCATGCCTAGGAAACTTGGATAAAGTTTTGTCTAGGTGTGAAGAAACAAATTTAGTATTAAACTGGGAAAAATGTCATTTCATGGTTGACGAAGGAATTGTTTTAGGTCACAAAATATCTGAAAAAGGATTAGAAGTAGATAGAGCAAAAACTTCAGTAATAGAAAAATTACCCCCTCCAATTACTGTTAAAGGAGTAAGATCATTTTTAGGACATGCAGGTTTTTACAGAAGATTTATTAAAAAAATTTCTGTAATTTCCAAACCACTCACTAATCTACTCATGAAAGATTCTACCTTTGATTTTAATGAAGATTGCGTTAAAGCTTTCGAAACATTGAAAACTGCTTTAGTCAGTGCACCTATTATTGCTAAACCCGATTGGGATTTACCCTTTGAAATTATGTGTGATGCAAGTGATTTAGCTGTCGGATGTGTTTTAGGTCAAAGGAAAGATAAGAAACTTCATGTCATTTATTATGCAAGTCACACACTGTCTGGTGCACAATTAAACTACACCACAACAGAAAAAGAAATGTTAGCCGTAGTTTTTGCATGTGACAATTTTAGGTCATACTTATTAGGTTCAAAAGTTATTATTTACACTGATCATGCAGCATTAAGATATTTTTTTGCTAAAAAGGATGCAAAACCACGTCTAATTAGATGGGTTTTATTGTTGGAAGAATTTGATATAGAAATTAAAGACAAAAAGGGAGTTGAAAACCTTGTCGTCGATCATCTATCGAGACTTGAAGATGAAAACGGTCCTATAGGTGAAACTATCGGTATACGAGATGATTTCCCTGATGAACATCTCTATCAAATGAAAAGTTTCATATCACCTTGGTATGCAGATATTGCTAATTATCTCGCAGCCAATATTGTTCCGGAAGGATTAAATTCCCACCAAAGGAAGAAATTTTTCTTCGATATTAAACAATACTTTTGGGAAGATCCTTTTTTGTTCAAAACTTGTGGTTACGGGATAATTAGGAGATGCGTTGGTGAAAATGAATTTGAATCCATAATGTCAGAATGTCATTCTAGCTTTTATGGAGGACATAATGGAGTTAACAAGACAGCAGCTAGAATATTTGAAAGCGGTTTCTTTTGGCCTACGATGTTTAAGGACGTCCGTTCGTTTATCACTCGTTGTGATAAGTGCCAGAGAACAGGAAATGTAGGAAGGAAAGATGAGATGCCCCTCACAACCATATTAGAAGTTGAAGTCTTCGACATGTGGGGAATAGATTTCATGGGACCTTTTCCCCCTTCCAATGGTAAAACTTACATATTAGTTGCCGTCGATTATGTTTCGAAGTGGGTTGAAGCAATTGCAACCCCGACGAACGATTCTAAAGTTGTCGTTAATTTTCTTGACGATATATTCTGTAGATTTGGTTGTCCAAGAGTTATCGTTAGTGATGGCGGTACTCATTTTATAAACAAGAGTTTTGAAACACTTATATAAAAATATGGAGTACGCCACCGCGTATCAACGCCATACCATCCTCAGTCAAATGGCTAGGCGGAGATATCAAATAGAGAACTCAAATGGATTCTCGAGAAAACGGTTTCATCCTCTAGAAAAGATTGGTCTTCTAAACTCAATAATGCGTTATGGGCATACCGTACTGCATTTAAGACACCAATAGGAATGACTCCGTACCGTTTAGTGTATGGTAAGGTATGTCATTTGCCAGTCGAATTAGAACATAAAGCCTATTGGGCTATTAGAGAACTTAACTTTGACTTACATCAAGCAGGTAAGAAACGTTTGCTCAATTTAAATGAGTTAGATGAGTTACATCATCTATCTTACGAAAATGCAAAGATTTATAAAGAAAAAGTGAAAAAAATGGCACGATGCCAAAATTAAAGTCAAACACTTTAATGTTGGGGATAAAGTGCTGTTATTTAATTCACGACTTCATTTATTTCCAGGAAAACGTAAGTCTAGATGGTTAGGACCGTATTTAGTCGTCAAAACTTTCGATTATGGTTCTTTAGAACTGGAAGGTCCTAACGGAGTTCGATTCAAAGTTAATGGTAATCGATGTAAAATCTATTACGAAAATATTTCACAAATTGAAATTCCGTTCATAACGAGATTATCTGGCGTATAAATTACTCAGTTTTTCTTACACAGTTTATTTTGTTTTATTGTTTTTATGTTTTTGTTTATTTTATTTTATTTTATTTTATTTTATTTTATTTTTCCAAAATGCCATTTTTATGATTAGATTACTTTATGTTATGATTTAGTTACGTAAATATTTTTATTTCATGATTTTAGATTTAATTTTTAGATAATTAGGATGAAATTGTAGTTTAAGGCAATTCTCTGCCGAGAATTTGAAATTCCCTGCCGAGAATACTCTTTTTCAGAATTGTCTATTTGGATTCGGATTTCTCTGTTCATGCCGAGAATTTTAAATTCTCTACCGTGAATCGGGAGGTAGCTTTGATGCCTGATTTCCGCAAGGAAATCAGCGTGTCGCGACCGCGGCTTTGCCATTCACGGTCGCGACACGCGTGTTTCCTGCACTATCAGGTCTGAAATGTCACAATCCTTTCAACAAACCTCTTGACAAACGAAACATTGAGTTTCTTCATTTCCGAAAGGTGTAATTTTATACCTTTTCATAATTAAAACAACACCACTTTTCATCCTAAACTCTTATAAATTAATCCTAAAGGATTCAAGTTCTGTTACAATTTCTTTTCATCTTTGTCAGAACTCTGATTTTTCTTCACAAATACCGTTCTTTGCTAAAGTAACACAAACTTTGCACCATGCCTACCAAATACAAACCATCTAGGCACAACGCTGCCTCAATCAACAAACGCCCAGACTTATCCAAGCGATATGGGGCGCCTTTTCCTATCTTCAACCACGATGAAGGTAGGCGTTATTGGAATCACCGTTATAAATTCTTCACCGAAATGTTGTATATGGATGAATTTCTTAATAGCCAATTAGGCATTTCTGATGACATGAGCCGCTATATGGAGCGCCTAGGGTGGACAAAATTCGCCCAAATGCGATTTCCAATAATAGGCGACTGGATACTCGAATTCTTCTGTATCATGCGTTTTACTAATAAACGACGAGTACGTCTCAGTTTTCGTCGAGAAGGCGAAATCTTCACTTTCGGCTATCCCGAGTTGCATGCTTGGTTTGGTTTTCCCCCGAGGGATACAATCAAACGTCATCCTGGATGAGACATGACATCCTCGGACATTTGGAGAATGCTCACTGGATTCTGGCGATTCAATTCAAAACTCGCCTATAATCACTCTTTTTGCTCCAACTCCATGTTGTATTTGCACAAATTTCTGTGTCACAGTTTATTCGGGCGTACATTCAGTAGTGTAGTCCGTGACACTGATTTATATGTTCTTAGAGATATATTCCAGGGCAATGCAGTGGATTCTTCCAAAATTCTGATGGAAGGTCTTGTCGCCGCTTCTCGATCCAAAGATAAGAAGATTGGGTTCGGCAATATAATCTGTGGAATAATTCTCGGTTCAAAGGGCACTATTGATGTTCCCTGGAGTGATGATGAATTCTTCCCGACAATTGACTATGAATTTCTCGAGCGCGAAGGACTTGTGAAACGTGTCTTTCGAGCAGGGCCTCAATTTCTGTCTGCACCGGAACGTGAAACTTTCGTGCAGTTTCAAATTGATCGTATTAAGGCCAGAAATATCCCGTTAGATAGGGATGAATATGTAGAATAGTTTCTATTTTTCATTTTATTTTTGTATATATTTTGTTTTGTTTTAATTACTAGTTTGTTTTCATTTTTTGTACATATGTTACAATAATAAAAATCTTATTTAGTTCAATTCTTAATTTTTATCCATTTGATCCATTATATATACTTAACATATTTCATATGGGTACATTCTAATTTTTCATAATCAAATTAAGATAAAAAGGATTCACTTGAACTAATATGGTTTTCTATTTTCCCACACGTATATTCACGTTTAATTCTATTTGTAACTCAATTTATTTTTAATAAATTAAGTTATCATTTAATCAATTCAATTCATGTATTAAATATGTATTAACATGCACTTATTATGAATTTAATATGGTTCTCTTAACTTATATGCATAAATGCACATTTAAGTTTCATTAATTCTTCATAATAAATTTATTTTAATTTAATTTATTAAGGTTAAACCTTTGGTTTTCCTTGCAATTAATGTCATTTATTTTAGTTTTAAGTGCAGGAACATTTAATATTAAGTTCAGGAACCATTCCACAACAAAAAATGCACAAACCAAGTCAAAAGGCATCAAAATTGGCCATTTCAACCAATTCTCTACCGAGAATTAAGATTCTCGGTATGACCAGCAAGTTCGGCCATTTTTCATTGCGAAAATTGCCTGAAAGTCGCGTGCCGCGGCCGCGGCTATGCCATTCGCGGTCGCGACACGCATATAATTTGCCCTATTAAATCCGATTTTGCCACCAAATTTTGCCTATTCCTATTCCTATTCTACCTATTCACCTACCTATACAACCCTATATAAACCTACCTCTTACACAAACCTCACATCACCTCTATTTTTACCCAATCCCTTACTCTAAACTCTTCCCCAAAAACTTACTTTTACTCTTCCCAATTTATTCACTCCAATTTCCTATTTTCAATCACTTCCAATTCACAACCCCCAACCTCATCTTCAAGCTTTGGTATTTCTCTCAACTTCTTCTTCTTCTTCTTCTTCTCAAACCCTAAAAACACCATCACCATGGTTAGAACTAAGCGTGTTGGTAACAAGCCCGCTGTTACGGAAGCTAATCACCTTCGGGTTCAATGTGGAGCTTATTTTGACATCTATTCGGAGGAAGAAGCCGCTCGTTTCAAACATTTTTCTCAAGCCGACCGCCAATTTGTTGATATGCACTTCTTAGACTTCCATTCGGTAAGAACGTTGAATTTCTCTACTCGAATTGATGCCTTTATTGAAGCATTGGGTTGGCAAGAATTCGTTAATATGCGTTTCCCGCGTATTAATGAATATGTGGTGGAATTTTTTGTCACTTTGTCCATGAACAAGAAGAAAACTTCAATTTCTTTTAGGAATAATGGTATCCCTTACACCATTGACTATGAAGCAATGGGAAATATGTTTGGTTTCCCTACTTCTAATTTTTACGATAAGCCTAAAGATTTTGATAATGATGCAGTTTGGCAAACTCTCTCGGATCAAGATTATTTTAATTCGAAAAACACTTCAAGCAAGTTGATTAAGGACAATTGTGTGTTCTTCTTTCATAAGTATTTAAGTTTCTCCTTGTTTGGTCGTGTTGAGAGTTCAAAGGTTCAAGTTCGGGATTTATATGTTTTGGATAGTTTGCTTAAAGACTTGAGGATTGATAGCATTGGTATTTTATTTGACAATTTATTCCGTGCTTCGAGGGCTAGTACCATTCAAATCCCTCTTTGTAATTTTATCACCGCAATTGTGTTGGGAGCTCGGGGTGAATTGACCGACTATGACATGTCCACCTACCGTCGGTCTGTTCATAATATTCTTGTTTTCTTACTCCGGTGATAAGGAGTCTACATACGGTTTGAGTTCGGTTGTGTAATCTGTTGTATCCTAGGAGACGATCGTCTTACAGAAACTGCTAATACATGCCTCGGATTTGTCTAACTCATTCCTTTTTAATTTCTAGTTTTATTGTTCATATGTTTTTCTGTGTTCAATTTGTTTTTTGGTTAATCACATCTAACATATTTGATGTCGTTGCATTGTATGTTATTGTTTCAACTTGAAGATATAATTCTACCATACGATATGTTGGTATGTTGCTCAAATTATCGCAAATGAAGTCAACATCATCGTCATTACATATAATCATGTGAGAAAATGACAATGAATCGTCCCCGTAGATAGGAAATTTGTACACGATTCGTGTTAACTTCATACTACTGTCTAACTCAATCACTCTTTCAAGATTAGATACAAGTTCATCAAATGATGGTTTATTTCTAAACTTTAGTTGTTTAGTCTTTGTGGATGTGGTAGACCAATCATATTCAAAACCACAGCCACTAAAATTCATATTCCCGCCCCAGCTTACGATATAATTAATATATCCCGCCATTATATAGTACCTGCATATAAAAATTATTTAATAATTCTCCTATCAAAATTACTAGTATGAGGCATATTAGAAGCATTTATATAATCAACATATATGATCAACGTTGGGCCATTTTACTTATTTTAGTTCATAAACTTACTAATTCTACTAAATATCATTAACTTACTTTGTTCAAACACAAATATGTAATCTATTTAAGTTCATAATTACTACTTCTACACACAAAATTCTTTTTTTTTTGAAAGCAAACTCATAACTTTATCAAGAACTATCAGAGACGTCCCTAATTAGGTTGTCCCTGAGAATTACAGAAAAAGAATAATGAATGAAAGAATTGGATTAACTTCAAACACACATATGTAATCTATTTAAGTTCATAATTACTACTTCTACACACAATTTTTGTTTTAAAGCAAACTCATAACTTTATTAAGAACTATCAGAGACGTCCCTAATTAGGATCGAGCATCCCTAACTAGGATCGAGCATCCCTTGCCAGAACATGGGCTGCATCATTCGCTAATCTTGAAACGAAAACTACTAATGAACCTAACCTGGATTTAAGAATGGATTTGACTTTTGCAATCACGTTTCCAAACTCAGTCAGGTCTTTCTTAGTGGAATGATTTGAGTCAACTACAACCTTGGCATCAGATTCGAAAATAATTTGGTCGTAGTGTAATGTTTGGGCCCAAATTAGACTTTCCTTCAGTGACAATGCTTCCGCTACTTTAGCTGAAATAATGCCTTCACTATGCATACTTAAACCGATCAGGAAAGCTCCTTCGTCATTACGGATGACATCTCCGGCACCAAAGGATCCAGTTTCACTCCACACCGCGGTGTCAACATTGCACTTGACATATCTAGGGGGCGGTTTAGACCATTTCTATTTAGTTTTGCTCAAATCCCCCGGTTCGTATCAGCAGCTGAGTGATGAAGTGGACGATTTCCTCGAGGAGGTTGTTCAGGTACTGTTGTGTGCACCTCCGGTATAAGCCCATTGCCATTTGTACCTTGTCAACAAGAGGAAGATTCTCCCCATGTATAGTTGCTAGCTCGTGTATTGTTGTTGTTAGGAATATACACTTGGTGTTGCTCGGCCGAAACAGAGTTCCCAACTGCCTGACGGGACCTGCAGCGAATCTGGAAAAATAATCCGCAGGTGGCCGCTGCTGTAGAGGTGCAATTGCTGCAATATCGAGTTCGCTTGTGCATAAAATCCCCAGGACATGCTCGCTTGCTTGTTACTCGCCCCACGCCAAGTCCCGCGTAACGGTGTCGCACTAAGCTGCATATTTCCACGGTGTGTTCACTAACATTCAGATCTACACCTGATAGTTCCCTCCCGCCATGAATACTGATTCCACGATCAGTAAGTCCTGCGACCATTCCGCCGTCTGCTTCTGAACCTGCACAGGTAAAGGAAGAAAAAATGGGTATTAGTGATGCACCCCGGGTCTTCTCCTTCACTCTCCTCTTCATATCCAACCACTGATTCACAAACAACAAGGCTGAGTTGATGCATTCGCTCGGGTTTTTGGATTGCTGACTCCACAACTTGTTGTCCCTCGCGTGCCATATCGACTAAAGAACAACAACACTTCTTTTAAACATGTCAGCATCCAAATTAACACAAATTTGATGGAACCGGTCCTTAATGTACTCCCATTCAGCTCTAGGTGGTTCGAGGCCCACAGCTTGCCAGCATTGTTGCGCATATGCACAACCAGAAAACAGGTGCCAACCATATTCCACATCATTTGGGCACATCAGGCACTCGATTGCTATCGCTAGGTGCCGACTAGCAAGCCTAGTTCTTAGAGGTAGTATGCTAGAGGCAAACTTCTAAAGGAAGAGCTTAAATTTTGGTGGTAGTTCCTGTTTCCACATCTTCATCCATCCCATATTCCCACCTCCATTCTCCCATCTTGCAGCCAACAGCCTATAGCTAGATTTTGATGAGTAAACGCCATTACCCCTATAGTGCCAAATTAATCTATCAGCCGAAATGACCATCTTTAGGATCACCTCCACCAACTCCTCATTAAAATAACGGTTCAACTTTCCTCTATCCCAAATTCTAGTACTCGGGATGAACAGATCACGAACTCTTAAATCCGAAGTACTCTCCTCGTCGCCTGAGCCGGTAATCATTTTGTTAGTGCTCCAAATCCAAGTGTCCCTGTGAATAGCGACTTGATCCCCTATGCCCACACACCACCTTAATCCGGACCTAAGAATGTCAACTGAACTCTACACACTCCTCCAAACAAAACTAGGATTAGTGCCCAATTTGGAAGAAAGGAAAGACCCTCGAGGGAAGTATTTAGCTTTGAACATATGGCTTACCAAAGTATGCGGCTCATCAATCAGTTTCCACCCTTGTTTCCCCAGTAGCGCGATATTAAAATCACGAAGCTCCCTGAAGCTCAGGCCTTCCGCCCTTATCCTCACACAATTAATCTTAGCTCAACCAGTGAATCCGTTTATTTCCATCCTCCTTCATACCCCACCAGAAAGAGTTCATCATCTTCTGTAGCTCATCATAAGTAGCCTTAGGTAGCAAAAATGTACTCATGCAAAAAGCAGGCAGAGCTTGAGCTATAGATTTTAAAAGGACTTCCTTCCCAGCAGCTGATAGGAACTGGAAAGTCCAATTGTTGAGTCGTTTGGTCAATTTATCTTTAAGGAACCCAAAAATAGACCGCTTAGATCTACCTATTACCGAAGGTAGACCCAAGTATCTACCAATATCAAGAGGAGCATGGACTGCTAGTATATTGCTAATGGCCAGATGCAAATCTAATTTCACATTCGATCTGAAGAAGATGCCTGACTTGCTAAGATTGACAGCCTGTCCAGACGCAGTTTCATATTCCATTAATAGCGCTTTCATTTGAATACATTCCTCTGTTGTTGCACTGAAAAAGAGAAAACTATCATCTGAGAAAAAGAGGTGTATGACGTTGGGTGCGCCAGGGCAGATCTTGCATCTAGTTATAAGGCCCTCCTCCTTCGCCTTCCCTATGAGTTTTGTCAAAACCTTTGCACACAGTAAAAATAGGTACGGAGAAAGTGGGTCTCCCTGCCAAAGGTCGCGACCCAACTTAATTAGGCCTACCATATCAGAGTTGACAGTAAAGGAATATGAGCCAGTTGGTATGTTTAATACGGACTCTAGCAAGTGTACTAGGTCATGTGTAGTGTTTGGTAAGACCAAGTGTCGTATTCCACAGGGATTGAAATAAGTTGATTAAATGAGTTACCTTAACCGTTAGAACAAATAGTTGTTTGAGTTGATTTCAATACTATCAGCATGAACAGGTAAGATAACATGATAAAATGGTAAGGGGGTTTCAGAATAAACAGGCACAAGCCTAACACTACGCCTACGGACAACTGCAAACATATTTTTTTATTTATCCTAAAGATTCTAATCATACAACTTAACCAAGTATCTTTGTGTTAAACATATGCAAGCATTACGAACCAGAAAGCATTCATCAAATGAAACCTCAATATATAGTTGTTTTCGTGTCCGTCCACAACGATATAAGCCACATAGTTAGTTCCGTTACATTGGAGCATTGTCGTGCCATCCTCAATAACTAACATATAGATTGGATCCTAATTTACACATTTAGCATAATATGGACAATCAATCATGGATGGAAATACTTCATTGATAAAAAAAAAGTTACTTACAATCATCGTTTGTGGCTGGCTAGGCCTGCAAAATGGACAACTCACTCATTCTCATGAGTGAAAAGCTTGTCCTTCAGAAACTATTCCTTCCGACAGAGATAGAAAAATGAAGAGAATAAAAGAAAGGTGGCTGAAAATGAGGTGCCAACCTTTAGCCACCTATTAAAGTATTTATAGGACATAAAATGAACCCTAAAACAAAGGGCAAAAAGGTATTTAAAGCACGATTACAAGGACAATTAAATTAACACCCTCCACTTGGCACAAGATGGATGTTGCCTTGCAATCCATGTTCTTTTCTCTCCTTTGTCTTGCCTGACCCGCGCATAAATCTGTGACCCGCCAATTTGACCCATTTCTGCTGTTGTTTTATGCTGTTCTGTTCCTCATACTAGCTGTTCGAGAGGAATCCTTTTTCAACTGTTATTTCTGATTGTTTCTTCCATTTTTTGGTTGAAAACTAGATCTTTGAAGCTCTTTTCCATGAATGTTTAGCCTCGTAATCTTGTTCATATTACTCATGTCAACAGTACTGATACATAGCATAATCCAACTAACCCATTGTTCATAAAAGCCCATCATTTTCATAGGTTCCTTAAGGAAGCCCCAATCAACCCTATCATAGGCCTTGTTGATATCAATTTTCAAGGCAACCTCACCATTGACTCCTCTATTCTTCCTCATCATATAATGTATAATCTTAAAAGCCACCTGCACACTATCAATTAAGGACCTACCAGGCACAAAGGCTGACTGGCTTTCAGAAATGACCGAGGGAAGTGCATCTTTTAGCCTGTTGGCTAAGACTTTGGCAATGATTTATACAACACATTGCAAAGAGAGATAGGTCTGAGTTTAGACATTCTTCGTGGATTCTCACACTTAGGGATAAGTGTGACAAGGGCATCATTCAGATGTTCATGAAAAGCTCCCCTAGTAAGCCACTCACAGCAAGCATGAAAAACATCTCTACCAATTAATTGCCAGTAATCCTGATAGAAACCTGGGTTGAGGCCGTCAGGCCCAGGTGACTTATCAGGGTGCATTTGATCGATTGCAAGCGTGAATTCCTCAAAGGTGAACTCCTTAACCAAGTCAGCATTCATAGCAGGTGTAACCGATTCAAGGAGCACTGTGACCGTATTATAGCTGGTCTGTTCGCTTGTCTAGAACAACTTCTCAAAATGCTTTCTTCACTACTTCACCCATACCAGATGCATCTGATACTTCAACTCCATCCTTATCAACCAAACTTGGAATTTTGTTTGTTTGTTTTCGTGCATTGACACTCGCATGAAAGTATTTGGAATTTAGATCGCCATTTCTAAGCTAGAACTATTTAGCTCTTTGGTACCAATAACTCTACTCCTGTTCCAACAACATATTCAACTGTTGACGTGCCTTATGGTACTTCTTAATTGACCCAGGATTACTGCAATCTCGAAGTTGGATCAAAACCTGTTTGCAATGTGTTATGTGCCTGGTGAAACGGGCTTTGAAGTGTCTACCCCACCCCTCCATAGCCGCACAATATGCAGATAGTCTAGAAGTGACGACTTCCTGCTTAGTCTGCCTCCAGATCCTGGGAACCAATCTCTCAAAATCTTATTCTTGTAGCCACACATTGTCGAAACAAAATCGGCTTCTTCATTGTTGCCTCATTTGTCCACACACATTTTGTAACTTCATATTAGGGGAAATGACTACACCATGCAGCGTAGCCAAATACCCTATCCAGCTTCTCACGGATCCAGAATCTCATTCCTTTACCTCTTTCCCAAGTAAACGGGCTCCCTTTCATCTTTAATTCCATCAAGGAGGTGTTAACGGCCATCTCAACGAACTAATTCATTAGAGTCTGCGGGTACACCGCACCACCAACCTTTTCCTTACGGTCAAGGATACAATTAAAATCCCCCAGGATAACCCAAGGTAATGAATTGTTTCTTGCAAGCCTTCCAAGAGTCATTATGTTTACCCCTATCGGCGTACCCCATAAAAACCAATTAATCTCCAGTTTCTGCCTATAACGTCCCTTATAATTGCTTCAATATGATGATCCGAATACGATTGTATATCAACCTCACTATTCTTCTTCCACATAAGAGTCATACCCCTACTGTGACCTCTTGCTTCCACAGTAAAACCTCCTTCAAAACCCAACTTCTTTTATAACCCATCCATTCGAACCTTATTGACCAGAGTTTCAATCAGAAAAACGAAACCCGGGGCGTGAGCTTTAATCAGCTCACTAAGAGCTTTAACTGCCCGAGGGTTGCCCAAACTCCGACAGTTCCAACTTAGGCAACTCATGACGCCCGATGGACCTAGGCCTCAGGTCTCGTCGTTTCAGTATTGGAAGAGACCTAAGTATCCAACTTTTGGTTAGAAGAATCTACTCCTTTGATATTGTTACATGTCGCGTTAGCCTCAATATTTTCCTTGTCTTTACCTGTGGATGCCCTTCTTCGCTTCCTAGCCTCAATGAGCTCCAATTCTACTTCCTCATTAAGCTCCATATCTACTGCATTGCCTTTTTCGGGTTCCTCCCCTCCATGAGTGACCATTTGAGTATTTCATTTTCCTTCGTTAGACCAACATCCCCTCATTCCATTCTTGTTGAACTAGCTGTTCACAGTACTACAACCACTTGGTTCCCTTAACCATTTTGAGACACTACCATCCCCTACCCGTCTGATAGGAGCACGCAAACAGTCTCCCCACTCTCTTGTTATTTCAGATAAATGCATACAGAATAACCTGTCGCAGAACCTATATGTGTGTCCCAGCAGACCACAAATGTAACAAAAGTTGCAGAGTCGTTCATATTTGAAATGGATGGACATGTTAATTGCAGACTTTCGAATCTTCTTACATCTGTTTAGAGGGACCCTTGTGTCAATGACAACCCGGATGCATATATACTATCTCCCCAGGCCACTATTATTATTCAAATCATACTTCAGGTAGTTGCCGACAAAATCCCCAATCTGCTTCCCTTTTCCTTTAGACATATAACTCATAGGTAAATCGTGTACCTGCACCCACATATCGATATGATGCAATTCCATTTGTTCAGGGAGTTCTCCCGACTTCCATCCTACAAGTATCAGCATGTTACTGTCAAAAGACCAGGGACCACCAGCCAAAACTCTGTCTCTATCAACAACATGGAAAAATTCGAAAATAAAGAGATTCTAGCTACTCCCTTGCCAGGTCTCTAAAGATAAGTTAACTTGGTCTTCATTGCCATAAAATTAACAGGACGCTCTGTCAAGAATTTGCCCAATAAGGACAGACCATTATCATTCGCCGAAAGTTCTTTGATAGCATTGGAGAAATTGAAACTGTCAACTTCGTTAGTAGCCAGCGCTAAATTCTTAAATTCTTTTTCCATATTTTAGCAGCCAGAGCACAACATAGTGTAGAACACCACAAGTCGAGCAAAAAGGAAGGCACGAAGACTAGACAATAGCCAAACAAGAACCACACACAAAAATGAAACCACAGCCGAACAAGAATCTGATACACAGCAGAATCAGGACCAAAAAGTGACACCACTACAGAACACATGGAAGGAATCAAAACAGCCAAACCATGAATCAAAACAGCCAAACTAGGATTCTACAACGGTGAACACAGAAACTAAATCCAATTTTCGAAAATCAAAATCGCATATAGGAGCCAAACACAAGCCATAAGATAGTAACAATCGATAGCCAGTCAAGCGCCAAGCAAAGCGGAATCAAGATTCCAAAATCAATTTTCAGGAAAGAAAATCGCACAATAAAGCCATATCACCAAATCGCACAGGAAAAGCAGTGAAATAGTAAAATACATGATCGCATGAATCAGCCACCATAAAGAAACGAGGGAGAATGTCAAAACAAAATCACGAACCACGCCGACAGGTACGGGTGGCAACGGGGTGGGGCGGGGCGGTTTGCATCCCCTATTCTGCCCCTAATATTTTCGGGATCGATTTCGGGGAATCCCACAAAAATGTTCGGGGATTTTTTGGCACCCACCCCCGCTCGTACGGTTCTCCACGGGTTTCGGGGAATCCCCAAATAAAATTTAAAAAATTCTCCAAATTAAAAAATTACCCAATCCCCAATTCACCATGTGTTACCAGTATAAAATATCAGTTTAGAGCAGCAATAAAACGAAATTATAAAATATAACTTTAGAACATCAATAAAATAAAATTAAAGTACTGATATAATAAAAAAAACTTAGCATTCAGTATCAAACATTCAGTACTGATATATCTAAATACATGTGATATACCAAGAGTAGCAATAAAACAAAATTAAAGTACTGATATGATAAAAAAAACTCAGCATTCAGTACTGATATATCTAAATACATGTGATATACCAAGAGCAGCAATAAAACTAAAGTAAATTGTTGTAGATGTAGATAATAGTATTAGTTAACTTATCACAATACTGATTATTTTTTAATCACATTTAAATACTAATTATCTTAGATATATATACTATTTTATTTTATTGTTTGGGGATTTTGTGGGGATTTTACGGTCGGTTTTGCGAGGACAATTTGCGGATTCCCGCGGTTCGGGGATAGTAATACCCATCATCGCCCAATTTTAATGTTCGGGACTAAAATTTCTCCCGCCCCCAGTCCCGCACCCCAAATTTTCGGTTTTCACCAACCATTTCGGTTCGGATCCCACGATTTTCGGTTTTTCCTTGCCCCATTGCCACCCCTACCGACAGGAGACGGAGGTCACCGACACTGCCACACTCTCACACCTGCGATGAAGAGACGCTCTCACTACGGCCGCTGTTGTAGGTCACGGAGAGATCGCACTATTGCGAGTATGTGTACTTCATTGACTTGATTTTTTTCTACATACAAAATTCTTATTAAAGTAGTTCATAATTAATAATTCTATATACAAAATTCTTATTTTAGTTCATAGTTACTACTTCTATATACATTTTTAAACTGTACTGGTTTCCAACAATTTACATTTTTAGTCTTATATATTAATTAAACTATTTTTTTACCCTACACAATTCTTATTAAAGTAGTTCATAATTACTACTTTTATATACAAAATTCTTATTTGAGTTCATAATGACTAATTCTACATACAAATTCTATTTTAATTCATAATTCCTACTTTTAGAAACAAAATTCTTATTTAAGTTCCTAATTACTACTTCTGCATACAAAATTTATACATTGTTTTAAAATATAAAAATAACTACTCAATCATACATATTTACATTGTTGTAATATATCAAAATAACTATTAAATCATACGCATCTAAATTGTTCTAAATAATAAAAATAACTACTTAATTATTTGCATTTTTATACATACCTTAATCTTTTTGGGAGCTTATTGTGAAATTGGAGGACAAAAACACCAACACTTAAACTTTAGTTATTAATATTGAGAAATTATAAGATTTTTGAAGATAAATAATAAAAATGGGATGAAGGATAGAGAGGTTTTTGTGTTTGAATGGATTTAATATAGGAATAGAAAATATAAGAAGTGGATGGAAATAAAGGAAGAGAAATGGGAATAAAGGAAGAGAAATGAGAATAAGGGGGAGAAATAGAAATAAGGGGGAGTGAATAGATAGTATATAGGGGGGTTTTAAGTTTGGGCATCAAACTTCTAATTCTAAACCAAAAGTTATACATATTTACGGTTCAAACCGTGAATGTGTAGTCACTGCTCCCTTGATGGGAGCAATGACTTTTATTTTTGAGACTGGAAGCCTGTCTTCCGGTCTCAAAAATAAAGAATATATCGGCAGGGTGTGGTTTTATCTACACTCTGCCCAAAACAGAAAGCGGAAGCCTGACTTTCGGTTTTTCGAGCTTCTAATTTCTATTTTTATATTAAAAAAAATAAAAATAAAATAAGAAATCGGAAGACTAGCTCCTGGTTTCTTTATAAATTGAAACCGAAAATTTAGTCTTTTCATTTTGAACCCGATTAAACAAATATTTCAGTGAACAAAATGTTCAATTAAAGCAAAATTTAATGAGCCCAAAATAAATGAAAAGTGGTTCGATAAAGATATTCGTAACCGGGGATCATTAGAGTTGCTACAAAGTTACTAGTAATTAGCAGTGTTTTTAATTTTATTTGTAGCAATCAAATTTTCCAAAATCGAGGCTTCAGGCACCCCACCCCACCCCACGTTTCTTACATTCAATGCTGCTACACTTGGCACAATATTATTCGACCAAATAACTAATGCCGTACTTCTGCTTTCGTTTTCTTTAAGAAATTGCAACTAACATTCAATCATCCTCTAGCTACCCTAGCCTTCCTTTTCTGGATATTCTGATATTCCTGCTCACTTCCCCTCTTCAATTTCTTATTCCCCTCAACCGTATCATCTCCGGTTATTGAACAAAAATTTCCCTAATGGGGACTGAGATATCGGAGCCGCTCTTGTTTCCTGATTCTAACAAAATTAAGACCATAGATTCCGAACAGATTCCTGATTGGAAGGATCAAATCACAATCAGGGGCTTGGCAGTGAGTGCTGTCTTAGGTACGCTTTTTTGCATTATTACCCACAAGCTCAATCTCACCGTCGGCATTATTCCCTCTTTGAATGTTGCTGCTGGTTTGCTCGGTTTCTTTTTTGTTCAGTCCTGGGTTGGATTTTTATCCAAATTGGGCATTCAAGTTGCTCCTTTTACCAAACAGGAGAACACTGTTATCCAGACATGTGTGGTTGCTTGCTACGGCCTCGCATTTAGCGGTACTTACTGCTACTTTTAAATATTACTACTAGGAAATGATTTTCTATTTCTGTCTATCTAATTTACTTTCCACTTTTCTAGGAGGATTTGGCTCGTATTTGCTTGCAATGGACAGCAGAACTTATGAATTGATTGGTCCTGATTACCCTGGAAACAGAGCAGAGGATGTTTTTAACCCAGGGTTGGGTTGGATGATTGGGTTTTTGTTTGTTGTCAGTTTCCTTGGACTTTTTAGTCTTGTGCCCCTCCGTAAGGTAGATAGACCGTTTGCTCTTTTCTTTTACTATTTAAAGTTTTGGGCAGATGAATTTAAACTTTTAGTTGGTCTTACTTTTACATCCCTTGTTGGGTTAAAATTGCAGGTTATGGTGATGGAGTATAAGCTTACATATCCTAGTGGGACAGCTACAGCAATGTTAATTAATAGCTTTCACACACACTCAGGAGCTCAGCTTGCTGGGTAAGCTGGATGGATGTATTACATCTTTATGTCATATATGTTTCGTTTCACTAATTTTCAATTGTAGGGAAATGCTAACACACTAATAATGATGTTGGTAAGAATTGTCAAAGTTGAACTAATTAAACTCCAATGAAACAACGTCCCATTTCCCATTAGTGGTTATT
The DNA here is from genome assembly GCF_963576675.1 of Euphorbia lathyris. Taxonomy (NCBI): domain Eukaryota; kingdom Viridiplantae; phylum Streptophyta; class Magnoliopsida; order Malpighiales; family Euphorbiaceae; genus Euphorbia; species Euphorbia lathyris. The sequence goes on along the minus strand of NC_088912.1, from coordinate 57,916,690 downwards.
ATGCAAACTATTTCCCAAGTTAATAGTGAGTTTTGCTATCTGTGTTCAGATCTTAATATGATAATCTTACCATGGATCTTTGGAAAGGAAGGGCTTCATAGGGATATGAGCTATTGATCTATAAGTGCCTGCTGCACAAGGCGAACTGCTTTTACAAAAAAATCACTGTAACTGGATAAGATTAGAACACTTTTTTCCATTACTGAACCTTTTCCTCTTCCATCACTTCCTCCATTTCATAAGTTATATTTTTGGAAGCTAAAGGATATTTTTGTTCAATTAATTTTAGTAGAGTGGTCCTCCATAAGCCTGCAGAAGTTGTTGTGGTCCCTCTTAAGATAAATATCTATTTACTCTCACAAAAGATTATCTGCCATTAAGTGAATGTTGATTTGTTAAGTTGTAAAATGAGAATTCACAGATGCATGAAATAATCTTTGTGCATGTATGTGTGCCTTCAGGAATATTTATTCGCATTTCATGCTGCTTAAAATATTTTAGTTGTGGATTGTAATTAATGGAAGTAATAATGGAGATATATTAAGGAAGAAATCAGCAAAAGAAATTTTCTATCTTTTGTTCATTGCTATGATGTTTGTTTGTTGTTATGATTTCCATTTACTGTTTGGTACTTAAAATAAACACTTCAATTATTATAATGTTGTACGTGCACATTCCGCATGTAAATGAGGGGGCAAAGCCTATTAACTTATAGGCTAATGATAGATATATGTGCATTTGTATTTATATTGTAGCATGCCAATAAGGGAATAAAATGCATTTTGCCGCTCAGCAAGGTCAAGATTTGAAGCCTTGATCTTCTTTTGTGTTGTATTTAGTCTGGTGATGAATTGCTTTATTTGATTTTATTTTTATCTAAATCTCGATTTGGAGTGTCAATCTTTCTCCCATGTCGAAATTGCGAGTCTTGTTTGTTCTATCCTATTGCTACTTCCAGAACCTATTTTCGTTCATTGATACTCAAAGCATCAATTTACAGTATGCTAGGTGTGTGGGATCTACTTTGTCCAGAAAATTGACATTTAGGCTATTAAATTGTTGAAATTTGACCATGAGTGAAAAATTAACCTTAAAATGGGAAATAGTTTGCATATTTACCACTAAATGGGATATATGTTTCATATTAAACATATTTTGGTTAAAAGTCCAATTGTTGCTATTGCTAATTATTATGTAGTTTTTTCAATTTCAACAATTTAGGCATCTTCAAAACATAATGATCGAAGAAGGCAAAAGAAAGAAAAGGAAGAGTCCTTGATTTTAACCTGTTTTGTGAATCTTATACAGGAAACAGGTTACTTGTCTTGGGAAGTACTTGAGCATAAGTTTAGTCTGGAGCTGCTTCAAGTGGTTCTTCAGTGGCATAGGGGATTCATGCGGATTTGATAATTTTCCCAGCTTTGGCTTGACACTATTCAAAAACACGTAAGTTTGATGTATTTAGTGTCTGAAACTGCTATTTGATACTTTGTTCCATGTTTTTCATTTCAGTACATAACGCAATAATATTATACAAGGGATTAGATTTGCAGATATTAGATTATGTTGTGCTTGAAATGTTTTGGTGATAAAGTTCGTGAGTAGTGATATAGATGCAGTTTCAAGTTTAAGCTGTATATTTGGTAGCAGTTGTGCATTATTGATGTGTTGGTCCATCTTCATTATCTTATTACTTCTTCATGTGATTCTCACTCTTCCTTCAGGTTCTATTTTGACTTTAGTCCAACTTATGTTGGATGTGGTCTTATTTGCCCGCACATAGTCAACTGCTCAGTTCTTCTTGGTGCTATCCTCTCATGGGGTTTTTTGTGGCCCTTCATCTCTCAACATGATGGGGACTGGTATCCAGCTGATTTGGGTGGCAATGATTTCAAGGGTCTTTATGGATACAAGGTGTAGTATCAGGATCTTGAAACTTAACTGCATTTTTTTAACAAATGCGACTTTCAATATTAATGGGGTTAAAAGCACCTGTTGTTCCTAAACTTTTCGTGTGTGTGTATATATATGGCATCTATTAGACATACTAGATGGAGATTAATTTGGAAAGCAAAGACACCATGTAAGCTTTCCGTGAGAGAATCACCTGAAATGTTTTTTCTACTATCTGAACTAAAGTACGGAGGTTAAAGTGCCACAAAGTGAACTTTTGGGACTGGTGAAACAATAACCCAACTTCAAGGGTCGTGGTCCTTGTGGATGCTCTTAATCCATATTGATGGGCCTTCAGAGAAAGCACTTGTTGGTATTTTTGCATGTCTATGGTTGCATGTAAGCTAAATATATAATTTTTGTGCCTCTTTGTCTATGTGCAAACACTCTATAGTGTTTATGTTAAAAGGTGGCGGAGTGGCAAAAATTCTAACAAGTTTATGCTTATGCAATTTTCACCCTTTTAACTTTTCATAATTTCTGGAAAAAGAAGTTAAATATAACATGAAAGAGACAAAAGCTACCATTTGAGAAGCAAGCATGCAAATTGATACTGATCTGATCCCTTCAAAACAACCCATGTGCACATTCTTATCTTAATTTCCTGGCGCCTCTGTAAAATATTTGTTTATATGTTCTGTGGTACTTCATCCACAACTATTGCTTTGTTTGCAGGTCTTCATAGCCATTTCTCTTATCCTTGGAGATGGTCTCTACAATTTGATCAAGATAATTGCCATAACTATTAGGGAAATATGCAATAAAAGTAGTAAAGAGAGTCACCTTCCTATTCTCAAGGAGGTTCAAGGTGAGATACAATATGACTTGGACATATAGTCTTGTTTGCTATGATCGTTTCAAATACTATGGAACAATTATGTTTCTTCTACATGTTCCTTAACTGTTAGTTCAATTGATATCCGCCATTAGGCTTCCTGCTTTAATAAGAAATGATGGCTTTACAGTCAATTCTAGTTTACACACCAAGTAACTGCATTTATTCAAACAATTAACTGAAGCTTCAACAAAGTTGTTTGAAAGTTGGAGATATCTTTCACTTGTTTTGCACCATGTTACATATTCCAGGGGTAAGAGGGAATGATTATGATATTTGTCAGGTTCCTTTAGTTTTAATTAGTTTTAATGGGGTAGTTATTTGTGTTATGTTTAATGCTGCTTCCCTTAGCTTTTTGCATTTCTTGATTATGTTTGTTAGCTTATTTTGGACTATAACGGGGAGTTATGGTAGCTGTAGAATCTATATCTATACTGTGTAACTGTTTATGACCTCAGCTGTGTATCAGCTGCTATTTAAGGTCATGCCTTATTCAGGCAAATCTATCAATGAGAAATATCTGAATTACGTTTTGTTCTATTCTCTCCTTCCTTTCTATCTTCTTCTTCTATTCCTAAATTCCTTCTAAATTTATACTAAGTCAGAGGAACATCTGATATTGGTATCAGAGACACTGCCCTCCTAGCCATTTATGGTTGATTAGTGAACCATAACAGCATGAAAAGCACAAACAACCATGGAATCTATTGAGCAACAGATTCAGACATTAAACACCAGGATGGGAGAGTAAGCAAAGAGTATAGTTGCCCAATGGGAAGCCATGAAGACTCAACTCCGAGATGGTCAGGCTGCTCAACATGAGAGGATTGAGTCCATTCTCCAAGAGGAAACCCAGATTCGGAAAGAGCAAATCAACTCCCATCAATCCCTTGAAGATCTAGTACAAATCTATTTCTACCCTGGCTAAACTCATTCAAACCGGTCTGAAACAAATTCTTTTCCTCATAGGGCTTCTACTTCCAATCTCAACCTTGAGAAGGGCATACTGGGTAGCAACCCAGGAAGCATGAATATGAGTGATCATACCATTTCCAAAGGCCTTTCCCTTAACAAACTTTTAGCCAAATGCGAGTTACCATCCTTTGGTGGAATTGATGTGGAAACCTGTATAAGTAAATTCTCTACATACTTCCAGTTATTTGAAGTTGCTAAGGAAAAAAAGGTAGAGCTCACTGGATTATATCTCCAAGGAAGAGTAGAGAAATGGTTCAGAAACTGGATTCCCAGTGACTTGGGAAAAACTTGTGGTGGAGATAGAAAAACGGTTCTAGGAGACTAAAGTTGAAGATGTAGTGCAAGTGCTTTCCCAACTCAGGCAAACTTCCACAGTAGCAGACTATTAGGATCAAATTTGAGGCTACCAAATTATGTATGAAAAAGGTGCATCCATCTATAATTGAGTCCTCTTTTGTCTCTAGCTTTATATCTGTACTCAAACTTGAAATTAGGCCTGCTTATGCAGCAATCGAACATGCCAAATATCAAGTAATCCATCTTAAGGATATTCTTGAGGCTTCACAGCCTCAAGAATATCCTTAAGATGGATTACTTGATATGAAAAAGGTGCATCCATCTATAATTGAGTCCTCTTTTGTCTCTAGCTTTATATCTGTACTCAAACTTGAAATTAGGCCTGCTTATGCAGCAATCGAACATGCCAAATATCAAGTAATCCATCTTAAGGATATTCTTGAGGCTGTGAAGCCAAAACCTACTTTTCGTTCACCTAATACCAAGATACTGTGTTCCTAACACCACTTCTAAACCTATTAACAGTAATAACTCTTCTAGTACCACAACAGGGTATAAAGTATAAACTGCCTGAACCAAAACCTCAATCCTACCCTGGCACCATTCAGAAAGAGCACTTGGAGCCTGCTTGAAATGCAGGGATAAGTATTTCCCTGGCCACGAAATGCACCAATAAGAAGTTGAATGTTTTAAATGTTGAGGAAACATGATAGAGAATATGCTAATAGGCATCAAGGGTAATGTAGGAATTGAGAGACATGTGGTTTAAGGTCTGATTAGTGAAGAGAGAGAGTTGTAGTTAGTGTATATATAGCAGTAGGGAGAGAAGGAAAGGGTATGCAAAATCATGTTGTTTGGCTTATTTGAGTTAGGGTCTGCTCTTTGAGTAGGGAGGGAAGAATATCTTCCTGTGGGGGTTGAGTTTAGGCTCAATTCATTCTATCTTTGTCTTTCATTTAATTAGCGGTGTAATAGTTTTTTGAGTTCTTCAATTGAATAGATTACTGTTTGGTAGTTTCAATCTTCTTCTTTGTGTTTGTATTTCGTTTTTATCATTTGGCGCCTTCTGTGTAAACAAAATGGAAACCGAGATGAAACCGAAATGGAAATCGAGATGGAGTTAGATATTGCTATTTGATCTTAAGCTTGATAAGCATGAAGAACAACGGAAAGTTCTGATACGTTCACTTGGAGATATTCTGCAGACAGCAACAAATCCGCAGAAGTATGCAGAACGAATTGCTGCTAAGATGGAGAATTTGGAGGCCAAGGTTCATAGACGATTAGATGAGCAACCTATGGAAAGTGAGTGTCATTCCTCAATTGATTTGTCTCTTCAGAAGAATACCAATTATATTGAGATTACACAAATGAGGACAATCACTGGATCTGATTTTAAGCTAGGAAGACAAACCAGCGAGCAGAGGCATGATTAATTCATGAGCCATCAAGAAGAAATTAGGAAGAAGATTCAGAGGTTAGATGATAAGATGCTGAAGCTTGAAGCTATGGAGGAGTTTTTGGATGGTAATATTCAGGGGCATTTGGAAAAACCTCCCACTATAGTTGAATCTAATGTCCCAACCACCGCATGGAGGAAAAATCTCTGGAAAAGGAAATTAAGGAGGAGGTTACAGAGGACCTCTTATTGCAGAATGTAGGTCCTTCTTTTCAACAAGGAGCTGAGGTAAAAAACGAAGCTTAGGAGGCAAATGTTACGGGTCAAAGTCGATATTATTTCTTCGAGGATTTCTTGCACCGGAGTCTATCAATTTTCGACCAATTTCGACGTCTTTCAGACGCCATCAGAACTTTGTTCGAAGACGGCATGCTTGTCCTGAAATTCTCCTATGCGCAGTAGTGAGATTGTTGTATCCAAGGATTCACCACAAAGGCCTTTTGCACGGAAGGAGTCCCACTGCTAACATGCCTTTTGCTTACCAGACACCTGGAACCTATTTTATATGGACACGGGACAAGGTAATCAATTAGGACACGAGGTAAATCAATCTCCATTTCTATTTGATACCACCATCTACCTTCCTTCTCATGTCTATTTTCCATGTGCCATGGCTTCACAACCAGCCCCATTTTCCTCACACTTCCTCTCAGTTGGCCGACGTTATTGGGTATTATGTGTCCAAGGAGAAAAAAAAGTGGAGTCATTGTACTACCACACCATCAATCAGCGGCTAGTGATGCTACGACAAAGGGTGGAGGTCAATTGGTACAGACGAAATATTTTACACCCCTTCATGTGATTGCCAATTACGTGTCCGTAATAGCTCCTACACCAATCTTTAATGATGCAGGTCAGACGCATGATTCAATTGGGCATTATAATTTTAGGAGGTACAAGACTGAATTGTTTATTTATGGTCCCAAATTGGGTATCTCTGGTCTCCAAGAATGAGAATGCCTATGGGGAGGAAGATGAAATTGTGTTCGACGATGTGGTGGTTGGCGAAACCAAAGAAAAAATTCTAGATGGTGAAATCAGAGAGTTAATCGTGTTGGAAATGGCCACTCTGACCAGGGAAACAAGGTTGGTATTAAAGCCCATTTGGTTGCATGAAGGATTACAAGGTAAGTCTATACTAATTTTAGTAGATAGTATTCATGAGTTAATTTTGAAGTTAGTGGAGCTCAAAATGGTATTCAACCATTTTATAATGGGGAACAGGTGTTGTATGAATATAAATTGGGACCCATATCATATGCACTACATGCATGTCAGATTATAGCTCTGAGAAATAGAATTAGAATGGGATTTAAGGGAAAGATAGGAGAATAGAGAGAAAGATAGACAGAAATAGAAAGGAATAGGTAGGATATTTGTGTATTCTTAATGATTGCTTCATCCTTACAAAGGCACTACATTTATAGAATAAAGGGAATAAAAAAGGACTATCTGATGCAACAGATAGTACCATTTCTACAGCTGGCTACAACTGGAATAACAACTTTCTAACAACTAGCTACGGGACAAATATGACGCACTGCAGATAAAGACTTCGATAACTAATTAAACTAGGTTGATAGGCAAATATCTTATTTGATCCTTTTACTCCTACGCTGATATGTAACAATGCATCTCCATGTGGAGCTCTATTCTTAATGACATGTTTCAAGCTAACCCAACACAAAACCTCTTCAAGAAAATTGAATCCGAATTTTATTTCACTGCTGAAAATATTTCCACAGCGCATTGTCCTATTTTCTGGATTTTCCTTCTCCTAATACCCAAACACTAAGAATCAATAGAAATTGTAGATTTTTCCAATCAATTCAGAAAGTTTGGGATGACGAGGAGGTGAGCTGGTTCAAATTTAGGTTCTAGCAGTTATATAATTTGCAATCAATTGTTCGATCTACCATTGAAGATGTTGACCATGTTGTTCAAGACAGTCTTATGGGCTGCTGCATTTGTATTCTACAGCTTGCCAACAATTTTTGGTCTTCCAATATTAGTTTGGCTCCTGTGGTTTCAATTAGTTTAAGGGAGTATCAATTGGCAGAGGATTGCCCCTATATTGATGCATCCAAGGATATTCATAGTGAGATAAATAACACCTATGTGATGATCAAGCAATTTTTGCTTAATTTGTTAGTGGGAGGTTTGACATCTGCTACAAAGAATAAAGTCAGAAGTCTTGTTTTAGAAGTCATGTTTGATGTATTAAAGAAGAGAGGACTACTTGTTGAAATTGCCAAGCTTTTAGTACTAGTTACCTTTGCATGGTATGAATTAGTTGTTCATATTGCTGTGTGGATGACCCAATCCTATGAGGACTACAAGCTACTAATTGACCTGGAAGCTAAAATTCCTTCCTTATCTTGCCATGAGTGCAATCAAGAAGCAAATTGGTGTGTTGTTGATGACAAAATGACAAATCCAAGCTTCAATGTATGATTTTGGGTGCACTCTGTCCCATCTCAACTCTGGTGGCAATCAGAGAGAAATATATAAGGAGAATATGCTAATAGGCATCAAGGGCAATATGGGAAATGAGGGACATGTGGTTTAGGGTCTGGTTAGTGGAGGAAAGGGTATGCAAAATCATGTTGTTTGGCTCATTTGAGTTAGGCTCAGCTCTTTGAGTAGGGAGGGAAGAATATCTTCATGTGGGGGTTGAGCGCTCAATTCATTCTATCTCCGTCTTTCATTTAACTACTAGTTCTTTGAGTTCTTCAATCGAATAGATCACTGTTTGGTAGTTTCAATCTTCTTCTGTATTTGTATTTCGTTTTTATCAAAACATCAGAGGAGGAATATGAGGGACTGTAGGATTCTGAGTTAGAAGAAGTGGGAGAAGAACACCCCAAGGAGGCTGAGCAGATAATTGTATCAATTCATGCTCTAGAAGGTGGAAGAATTGATGACACACGCAAGCTAAAAGATATACTGTAGAAAAAGCCTATTACGATCCTAATTGGCAATGGGAGCACCCACAACATTGTGGATAAGAAGTTAGCTAAAAAGGCTAAGTTGCCCCTGATCCAAGTTAAACCTACTGCTGTATCTATGGCTGATCGAAGACAGTTGATGGTCAGAGCCAAGTGCAACGATTGCCACTGGTCAATGCATCACAACATGTTTTCTTTTCATTCAAGGAGTCTTGGAGTTAGGGGACTGATATAATCTTAGGGGTAGACAGGATGATGAAACACACTCCAGTAACCTTTGATTTTGCCCAGAATAGGTTATTGATTCATAAGGATAACAACAAATAGAGCTTCAGGGAATTTCTGAGAAGGCCACCCTTAAGCTTATGTCACTTAAATCTGTAAACAGGTTAGTAGCAAAAGGGTGTAAAGAAGTGACCTTTAGCTTGTTTCCAATGTCAGTTAAGTCAACCCCTCAAATTCGGCATCCTTAGACACACACTTATCTCAAACAGATTCCCTTAATTCATCAATTTAGCCAACTATTCCAAACACCAACTTCATTACGCTCCAAGAGATCCCATGATCATGCTACCCTATGGGTTTCAACTGATCCTATAAACGTAAGACCCTATAGATACTCTAAAATTCTTTCCACTCGAGTAATTCAACCCAGTCACAACCCTTATGCCTCACCAGTTCTATTGGTAAAGAAGAAAGAGAAGAAGAAAGAGGGCACTTGGAGATTCTATGTTGACAAGGCTACTGTCAAGAACAGATTTTCTATACCTGTCATTCAAGAGTTGATAGATGAGCTAAAAGGGGCCAGAATTTTCACTAAGATTGACTTGAGGTCCTGCTATCATCAAATAAGAATGAACTTTCAGGATGTGCACAAGACTGCTTTTCAGACTCGCACAAGGCACTATGAATTCCTAGTGATGTCCTTTGGGCTAATGTTGGTCATAAACAGTTACATGGTACATCATAGATTCTACAGCTTGGCATAGAGCTGATGTTGTTCTAGCAGTTGAAACACCAATTCTAAATGCTGCAGATGCTCCTCAGCTGAAGAACTGTATACCACGATGTCATCAAAGAACACAAGCACAAATCTCCTCAAATAAGGCTGGAAAAACACCTCTTAGAGCAAAACTTACACACTTATCCACAACACAAGGGGGTAGCTGAACTTTTGGGGCTAGAGTAAACAATCCAGTATAAGAAAGGGGTAGACCACAAAGTAGCTGATGCCTTGTCTAGGCAGAGAGAGGATACAACTACGGTCTTAGCATTTCCATGGTAATCCCTTCCTGGCTAGAAGAAGTTCATTCTTCCTATGAAGGGGGCCATGATGCCACCAACCTAATCCAACAATTGATTATCCAACCCCAAAGTGACATTAGATATACCTTACACAATGGCCTCCTTAGATTCAAGCAGGGGATCTACGTTCGCGCTTCCACATATATATGTCAGGCGTAAGAGGGACTGATTATGATATTTGTCAGGTTCCTTTAGTTTTAATGTAGTTAATTCTGATGTTTATTGCTGCTTCCTTAGCTATTTCCATTGCTTAATATGTTTTTTTAGCTTATTTTGGCCTGTAGTGGAGCAGTTATGCCAGCTGTAGAATCGATGATGTACCATATAACTGTTTATGACCTTAGCTGTGTACCAGCTTCTATTTCTTATGCAGGAAAATCTATCGATGAGAAATATCTGAATTGCTTTCCATTCTATTCTCCCTTTCTTCCTTTCTATCTTCTTCTATTCCAAAATTCCTTCTAAATCTATACTAAGTCAGAAGAACTTCTGACACCCAATTATGATTATTCACATTCTTCAAATTGTTTTTCTCATCTTTTAATGTCAAACTTGCTTTTACAACACAACATAAATAGGAGGTTGTTAATGCCAAGATATGAATTTTAATGATTAAATAAAAAACAACTATAGTTATAATCCATCTTTCTAAGCTACAGGATTCATAAAGCTGACGTAGTTTTTGCTGAATCATGTACCATCACCAAGTACCTTAATCCTTTCAGTCTTATATGACTATTGGATGCATATGCAATTATTCCTATTTGAAAAAAAAAACTAATACTACTACTACTAATAATAATAATAAATCACGTGTTTGCTTTAGAGTAACAGTTCTTATGGTACATCTGTAGATGATGAGACTTCGAAATTGCAACTGGAACAGAAGAAACGGGATGAGGTATTCCTAAAGGATAAAATACCTTCCTGGTTTGCAGCATCTGGTTATGTGGGGTTGGCTGCAATATCAACAGCAATGATTCCAATAATCTTTCCACCCTTGAGATGGTATTTGGTTCTCAGTTCATATGTTATTGCTCCTGCTCTTGCTTTCTGCAACTCATATGGCACAGGGCTCACAGATTGGAGCTTGGCATCAACCTATGGAAAAATTGGTCTTTTCATCATTGCTTCGTTGGTTGGAACAGATGGTGGTGTTGTAGCTGGATTAGCAGCTTGTGGGGTGATGATGTCAATTGTATCTACTGCAGCTGATCTGATGCAGGATTTTAAGACTGGGTACCTCACTCTATCATCAGCGAAGTCGATGTTCGTGAGCCAGTTGGTAGGCACAGCCATGGGTTGTGTTATAGCCCCATTGACATTTTGGATGTACTGGACTGCTTTTGATATTGGTGCACCTGATGGTTCATACAAAGCCCCATATGCTGTGATATTCAGAGAGATGGCAATTCTAGGTATTGAAGGATTCTCGGAACTGCCGAAACATTGCTTGGCCATGTGTTGTGGATTCTTTGTAGCTGCATTGATTATAAATCTTTTGAGAGATGTGACTCCAAACAAAATATCACAGTTCATTCCTATTCCAATGGCTATGGCTGTTCCATTTTATATTGGAGCTTATTTTGCTATAGACATGTTTGTTGGGACAGTGATATTGTTTATCTGGGAGAGAATAAATAGGAAGGATGCAGAAGATTACGCAGGGGCAGTTGCATCAGGTTTAATTTGTGGTGATGGGATCTGGACAATACCATCAGCAGTGCTCTCTATTTTCAGGATCAATCCGCCCATTTGCATGTACTTTGGTCCTTCTGCAACTCATTGAGCGTATTATTATTACCTTGTGGCTTTGTTGTAAAATTGATAAAAAAATCCTTACTTTGAATTCTTGTTTGTAAATGTCAATGTGATGTGTTGTATCGAGAATGAACTTGAAAAAGGAGGAGGAAAGGATGTGAATTGTAAATAAGAATAGTTGTTATTAAAGCTGCACTCATTTTCCAAGAATGCACGCCGCCTTTTGACTCGCATAGGTTCGCCAGTTCTTGTATGGAATAAACTCTGTAGGTAGACTTTATGGTTGCACTTAGGGTGCGGTTGTGAGATCATAACAACTTGAAATGGAAATGTTCTTATTTATTGTGAAATATTAAATGACCTCATGATCTCTTAGGTTTACAACATGAAGTTACTCCTAACATGGTAGAGAACGTGGATTGGTGGAAACAACATGAAGTTACTTCCAACATCTACAAAAGGAAAAAAAATCACGATGAAAAGAGACAACTCAATACACACTCAACCAAAACTCTAGCAAATTAACTCTAGGCTTCAGCAATTTAAATTTCTCAATCATTCCTTTGTTTTTATTTTAATTCAAGTTCAATTTCATTCAAACTTCCAATACAATTTTATTTTTGCTTGTTCTTAATCATTTCTGTAAGGTGGGTATTGTTTTGATAATCGAATCTTTTGGAATTTGACGTTCTCTTTATTCCTTACAGTCATTTGATATTTAGAAGTTAGTAGTCGCAATTTTATTCCATAGTTCGAGAATACTATAATTCTCTGACACACCCGCATTTCCCACGAAAGAGCCAAACAATAGTATATGTTTTTAGTAATCACATATTTGAAATTAGACAAGCTTTTTCTCAGGCAATTAATCTCGGTTCATCTTCTTCTTCAACTATTCTTATCTTATCAAACTGCATTTATGCCTTTTTAAGGAATAATTCTTCTTCTAAACCAATGCCAGGAGGCAGTAGAAATAAATTGATTTCAGTAATTTGAGAAAAACACTATTGCTTTTCTCAGTGTTTAAATTTACTCCACCACCTACCAAATGAATCAAAACTATTACAAAAATCAACCACATTAACATTTTACATCCTTCAACATATGAAAAAAAAAAAAAAAAATTAATTGCGACACAATTTTCTTACTTCCATTGAAAGATGGATAAAATAGCCTCTGGAAATAAAATTGTGTGGATGGGATTGGGCCTAAAGGTAGATAGTTTATTTTTCAAAAGAGTTTTAGGGTACTATACTGCACTACTGTTGTAATTGTTGTATTTTACTCTAATTCTTAAAAATCAAGTTTTTTCCCTCTTGGAGCAACTTTAATGGAGTTTGTTACCTCCCACTACACTATACATATACAAAAATAACACACACAAATAACATATCATTATCACTACAAGAAAAATGAGTTTTAATGATCAAAATTTAATGTGGGTATAATTTCCACTCATTAAAAATATGTTCTCCATACATTTAATGAGTGCAAATTACACAACCCTATTATTAAGGACTATAAAGGGGGTGTTTGTTTCACTCCTTTTAACCTCCTGTTTGCTGTTGGTAAAAAATAAAAAGAAGCTGCTGTTTGCGGTTGGCGGATGAAAAAGTTACTTTTTGAAACAGTAACAAAATGCTGCTGTTTAATTAGACAACTGCTTTTCAACTTTTAATACCTTTAATACCCTTCAAAGAAGTGAATGATTCTCATCAGCCTGTTTCTTTTTTTCTTCTTTTTTTTGGTTCTCCGCCTATTTTTTTTTTCTAGTACTTTGATTATGCATATTTTTTTTTCTGCGGTTTTCAAATAGATATAATTTTATGTTTCACTGTTATGTTTTTTTTTGTCATGAGTTTAATTTTTTATAACAATTAAATTATTAAATTTTTATTTATGGAAAAATGAAGTTATTTATAAATATTATTTTTGTATTTTTATTTAGTTATTTAAATTATATTTAGGGATAAGGGTTAAATTTAACCCTAACTTTCAAGCGAAGTGCATATTTAGCCATAACGTATGAAATTGTATAAATTTAACTCTAACATTTCCAATCATGATCAATTTTAGCCATGCGCTATCGAAAAATCGAAAATTCTGGTTTGAGTTATTTGACTGTCACATCAGACTTTTCAAATAAGTTTGTAAATAAATTGAAATTATTTTGTTTGTAATACACTAAATAACTTAGATATAATTGATATTCGGAAGGTCTGAAGTGACAGTTAAATATCAGTCAAACTAGTTTTTCTAATTTTCTAACATATGGCTAAAATTGATCTTACTTAGAAACGATAAGGTTAAATTTGCATAACTTCATACATTAAAACTAAATTTGCGATTTTCTTAAAACATGGATTAAATTTGGTTTTTATCCCTTACTTTTATTATTTTTGGAATTAATTTTATATGTTTATTTAAAACATGCCTATATTAGTCATTTTATATACTAACAGCAACACGCAATCATAGTTATACCAAACACTAATAATCAAACAACAAACAGTAAACAGCAAACAGCAACAGCAAACCGTAACAGCAAACAGCAGGTAAATCAAACGGGCCCAAAATCTATTTTGGCTCAAATGATTCCGCTCATTCAAAGGCGACCCGGTGCATTACGCGTCCCCGCTGAGCGAGGGTCCGGTGAGGGGTCCCACCACAAGGGTGTACTTCCGCTCATTATTAATGAAAAAAAAAATCATTCATTAATTATACCAAAAAAACCACTCATTAGTAACCTTACTAATTAATTTACCGCCCATTACTATTCATTCCAATTATTTCATTCCCTCCAATTATTTCTTTCCCCCATAAACTCAGTCATAAACTTCACGCTTTTGGCCAAAATAAAAATCCCTAATTCCTGTTCGACATAGGTTTGCTCCCATCTTCTCACCCTTTCAGCCAAAAATCAATCTTCCTGTTCGACCTAGGTTTGCTCCCAGCTTCTCACTCTCATCTTTTGGAATTTAGGATCGATGGAACTTCTCTATTCAGTATTTAGTAGATTTTGGGTATTTTCTCCTTCCGGATCGCGGTATCTCTTATCCTCTCTTGTTAATTTTTTTTTTCCTGTTTTCTTTCTTGTTCTCATGCTTTCCTCTTTATGGATTTAGATTCAATGTCTTTAGGACCTTGGTTTAGGATGAGCAATATATGTCCTGATCTTTTGAATTGCTTCATATTTTATTTTTCTATTTACTTAGTGATATGTCTTCATATTCGTTTTTTTAGATGAAATAATTTTTAGATGAAATAATTATTTACTTATTTCAAACATTCCTACCAAGTTTAGACTCCATGGCAATGAAGGATTTACAAATCTTAAAAAATGTAAGGAGATGTCTGAATGTGCTCCATCTGAAGAACAGGTTACTCAACAATCTATTTAGAGGAATATTTTTACTTTCTATGAAAATTTTGGTGAATGTATGCTCTTATAGGTAAGTTAACTGGTGCATCTTTATATTTTAACTAAATTAGATGGAAATTTCTTAACTTTGATGTTGAATCTTAGATGTGAATTTTAACTTCTACTGTCTGACTGTTGATTATGTCTTCAATGCTTTCCCTAAGGTTAGATTTATGTTACTGGTCATAGTGTTAAGCTGTTAGCTCATATGGAACTGTCATGAGAAGTACATGCAAAACGTTTGTCTATTAAGGTTGGAAAAGTAAATGATTTGCAGCATTAATCCAAATCAAATTGTGTGTTTAACCTGGTTGACAAAGAACAATTATGCTTGTAGTCTCTGTTCAATGATATTTTGAGATTGATTTGCCAGATTATGAGCCAATAGGGGTTTATTCTGAAATTCAGATTAAAAGGCTTGAGATTCATTTTAGCCTGGTGAGACTCTTCCTTTTGTGAAGCAGTTGGATTTTACACCATAAGAATGCAATCCGAATCCTATCCAGTTTGTGAAGAATAAGGCTGCAGTTTTTGCTTTGGGTAGAGTTTGAGGAGTTTGATGAAACATATACACAGGTTTTGGAGTGCATTAAACGTGCAGCTAATGACCCAGTTAAAGTATCAATTCAACATGTTAAACAACTGACCCGAGTTTTTCTCTCTGTTTCCAATTTTCCAATGCTTGATTTGACTGCATCTCTATGTTGTGTGTCAGAATCTCTATATACCTAAAAAACCTGAAATATGTAGACTCTTCCTTTCGTATGAAATATGTAGAATATTCCTCTCCTTATAGTACTTAATTTGATTTGCTTTCTGACAGGCCTCTAATGTATTGAAGTTGGACAAAAATAGGTTGGTGAAGTTGGCAGCAGCAGAAAATCAGCTTCAACAAACAAGGCTGAACTACAGAGTTATGAACCTCATCAGGACATCCTGGCATAAGTTGGAGCACTTGGATTCCACTTTCACAGGATATCCTGAATATACAAGACTGAATTTTGGAGTTATGAACCTGAGGTACACTGAAATCATGGAATCTCTGCTTAATCTATATTCTCCGTTGAGTGTAGATATATTTGCTCTTTCTGTTCTTACTGATCCTAATAGTGTTGTTGCCTTTTTCTATTGAGTTAGTTTGATTACTTGAAGAGTTTAAATATTGAATAGAAGATCAACAAGTAAATACTTGAATACTTGGTTGAATCCTAAGCGTTTGGAATCCTCATACATATATTAACTGTTGTCATCCCTCATTAATGGATGACCTCTTTTCACTTTGATCAGTGTGTGTCATGAATTAACTTAAAAGGATGAGTTCTGAACTTTGATATCAATGCTATACTAATGGAAGTTTGTGGGATTTATTTTAGTTGTTTATATTGGTTTGTCTTATCTTTTTTATAGGTTTGCGTTCTTAGAGTTTGGTTTTTGCTTCAGTTCTATATTTGGATGGGGATGTCTCTGCATTTCATGGGTTTTTACTGCTATTGTTGAAATGAAGCTTGTGTTTTTTAGCCTCCCTCTACTTATATATTCAGGTTGTTACGGTAATTAGGTTGGTGTAAAGATGCATTTCTGATTCAACTTTCTGTAGGTACTATGAGGGACAGTTGACCTCTATTTCTGAAGTAGAGTTTGAAAATGATGTGGAGACTCCTCCTGTTAGAGTTGCAGAGGCTGCACAGAAGGTTCGTTCTCAGAAATAAACTAGGGTTTTCAGTCACATTTTCAATAAAATCGGATTGATCTTTTTTTCAAATTCTATCAGAGTTGAAGTTCTACTTCTTTAAGAATAAATTCCAAATAAGCATGATAGTATAAAAACCAGCTAATCCTAACTCAAAAAAACACTTAGGTCCATGTGTTTTCAAATATGCTTTTTTAGACTTTTGAACCATAATTCTGTCGAATAAGATGTATACTATAAATGAAATAAGGAAATACCCCTAAATCACTATATTAGCTCTAATTGCTCTCTCTCTCTCTCTATTAAACTTCCTATTTCTATGTCCCTATAATTTCTCTCTGCCTTCTGCCCTCACATACACTTGCATACATTAAAGAAATCCTCTTTCTTAAGCTCCCACATTGAGATTTCATTGCGCCTCTATATCTTTCACTTTTTCTCATATAAATACAATGCAATCTGTTTATTTTAAGAAATTCCTTTTTTTTATATCTACAACGAGCATTATAAGGTACAGAGATGTCCGAATGTGCTCCATCTCAAGAACAAGTTACTCAACAATCTGATTAGTTTCTATGAAAATTTGGGTGAATTCAAATATCAAATCAACAGAAGCATTTGGTCTCTATTCGTGCCATATGAGGTATACAACAGATCATTTTAAGTGCACTTTTAAAGATTTGTGTCATATGGCTATATAGGTGCCATGTTTGCTCATTACAGTAGCATGGTATCAACTTTTAATTTGCATTGACAAAGGACCCATCTTGCTCTGCTTTCTCAATATGAACTATTTTGTTATCTTTTATCATTAATATCATTACAACTGCTGCTATTCGCTTTGAACTTGTTAATGAGTTGCTTCTTTTGATATCACATGTCATTGACTGTTGTTATCCATGTTAATGTCTTAGAATGCGCTATAAGTCATAATTTAATCATTTAATTAGTTTAAATTGTCATTTTGGCTTTTGTATTTCAATTATTTGACATATTTGGTCCATGTGCTTGGCACAATTTATTTTATAGGTTCTTTTACTCCAAAATTGGCATTTGATTTCGGGTTTTGAAATACAAGGACAGTTAAACAATTGGAATATAAGTTTCAACTTACTAGTCGTTTCATTTCATATTCCTTTTTTGCTAGAGCTTCTTCTTACCTGTGAGAATTATATGTTGGATATGGCACTGTTAATATTATTTTATTTAGAGTTTAATGTTTGCAATTGGTTTAACTTTCTACTTGTTAGGCCCGTATTTCATGGTCCATTGGTATTTTGTTGTTAAGGTTTTGCAATTTCATCCTCACCAATTCTCAAAATTACCTTTCCTTCGGATACATCAATTAATGCATGTCCCGTATTCATAAACGGTCTACCAAAAATTAATGGACAATTAACATCATATGCAAAGTCAAGTATCACAAAGTCGGTAGGAAAAATAAATTTATCAACTTTCACTAAAACATCTTCAATGATACCATATGGCTTTTTAGTGGTTTGATCAACTAATTGCAAAACCATATTAGTTCGTTTAATAACTTCTTCTAGACCTAAACTTTTAAATATAGATAATGACATTAAGTGAATGCTAGCACCTAAATCACAAAGACAACTTGTAAATTCAATATCTCCCAATTTACAAGGAATCGTGAAACATCCTCGGTCTTTTAACTTGGTGGGCACATGACTTGACACAATTGAACTACAATCTTCAGTTAATGCTATAGATGAAATACCTTCCCAACTTATTTTCTTAGATATCAAATCTTTCAAAAACTTACCATAGTTAGGAATCTGAGTTATTGCACCCATAAACGTTAAGTTAATATGCAAATTTTTAAGTTTATCTAGAAAGGTCAAAAGTTGCTTATCATAGTCCTTGTTTCGGACTTTTTGAGGAAAATGAGGTTTTGGTTGCAATGTACTTGCATTTGCTTCTTTGGGTAAATTCTTTAGATTTTCATCCACTTCTTTAGACTTTGTCGTCAAATCTTTTTCCTGCAAAATTTTAGAAATATCTCCGAGAATTTTTGGACCTAAATAATGTTTTCCCGATCTAAGAGTTATAGTCTTAACTTGCTCTTTAATATTTTCCTCCGTATGGCTAAGAAGGCTACCTTCCTTGCATGATGGAATTGACTTGGCAATTTGTTCAATTTGTACTTCCAAATTATGGATGTTAGATGAGTGGTTTTTAAACAATTGATCAAACTTAGTTTCAATACGTTTAAAATTTTCATCATGGTTGTTCATTTTACCACCAATAGTATCAATAAATTTATCAATTTTGGAAGAAAGTGTGCCAATAGAATCTCTAGATTGATTTTGATAATTATTTGTTCTATCTTGATTGGCATTAGTATTCTTATTTTCTTTCCAATTAAAAATCAAATTATTTCTCCACCCAGGATTATAAGTGTTCGAATACGGGTTATTGATTCGATTTTGTCCTTGGACAAAATTTACTTGTTCAACCTCATCCGCACCACTATAATCAATTTCATTTTGGATGGGGTTTCCGTTAACATCACACGGTGTCACAAGCTTATCTATTTTATGCGAAGTGCAGAAAATTGTGCTTGTAGCATCGTTATAGGGTCAAGACTAATTATACCTTTAGCATATGACGAAGTTGAGGACGATGGTTTTGGAGGAAAGGCTCACTCACACGCATGGGGGTACATTCGAAGCCTGTTGCCGCCCGTTTGCATAATAAAATTGATTCATAATTTAGTCCATTTTGTTGCTTTCGTTATCACTTTAGTGTCACTTTGTGTTAAATTCACTTTATTTCGTAATTTCACACATCGTCACGTAATTTCAATTTAATTCATGAGTTTTTAATTAATTTTTACACTCTCACACACCCTCACGAGATTGAAAATTTACTTGAGTAAGTTACAGGGCAAGAACGACGGAACGTGACGAGAAAAGGCAACAAAATGGTGGTTTTTGGACAGTCAGGGTCTAATGCAACAGATTCGCAAAAAAAGCATTGCATCAGGCTGAGGAGAAGATGTTGAATTTTGCTCAGAGGCAGGTCTCGGCGAGACGCATCCATGTCTCGGCGAGACCTCCTGAAATTGGCCTAAAAAGGCCAATTTCAGGGGCAGGTCTCGGCGAGACACTCCTATGTCTCGGCGAGACCTGCTACAGCCCACAACTTGCACCGAGCGGCTCATCCTTTCAATGCAAGCCCATATCCTTCAACCATTTGATTTCTCAAGGCCATTAAATGCATTATTTCAGTAATTTGGAGGCTTTCAATCATCAAAATCAGAATTCTATCTTGATTGGAGCAAGATTTGGCCTATAAATAGAAGAGATTTGAAGAAGAAGACACACCTTTTACACACTTTTTGCATCCTTATGCATAGAAACTCCATTGTTGTTGTAGCTAAGCTTTGGGCATTTGTCATTACTCTTGTTTTAGTTGATTTTTGTAGTTCTTAAAGTACAATTTCTTGTTTTAAAGTCATTTCCTTCTAGTTTTGTAAGTTGATTTTATATTAATCTAAAGTTTGTTCATCTTTCATTGCTTTATCTTCTACTTTCAATGAGTTTCACTTCATTTCAAGTTTTGTTTCCCAATGACCATGAATTAATTCTTCCCTACTAGGGATGAGGGGAATCTTTCTAAAGTTTTGAGTCAAGTTAGAAGTCGATTAGATAAACACCCGGAAGGAATTCGATTTAAAAGAACTAAGAACTTAAGCTTAATATATATTTCAGTTAATCGCTTTTTACTCACCATAGTAACAGGATGTTAATGGAAAACTACATTCTTAGACTCGATAGCAAATCGATGTGGTTTCTAACATTACATTGCTAGGATTTCTTATTAAATTTAACGCTTTCTTGTCGTATTTAAGTAACCATTGGCCCGGTTAAGTGAATAGGAGTGAAAGAATAGAATGAGGTGGTCTAAGGTCTTAGCACCGAGTTTCTTTTAGAAATCACCATCTTTAGAAACACGAATTTCTCTTCGGTGTCTTATTTCAATCGATTTCATTGATTCAAACTTAGAAAGTGAACCCGACTCCCTAGTGTTTTACTCCATTGCTTTAACAACAAAGTTTTTTGTAGCTATAAGCATCTCAAACTTCTTTTATTCAATCGTTTAGACTACATAAACCCGTGGATAGTTAATGATTGTGCGGAATCCCTGTGGGATCGATCTTTATACGTGAGTATACTGTATTACTTGGTACGATAGAGTGCACTTCCTCTTAAAAGCACATATACGTTTTATACGCAAAGCCTCAACAGGTTAGGGACGCAACCGCATAAGGTGGGCGACGCAAATACCACAACAAAATAGGGGCCCTTGGGCCAACCCGTTTTTTTTTTGCCCATTTTTATCCTCAATGTTATTATTTTTTTGCATAATTAATTTCCATTAATTTTAATTTAAATTAATTTAAAATCCAACAGACACCTCCCTTCATGAATGATCATCTCTGTTCATGAACAATCGTCTTCGTTCACAAATAGTCGCCTCCATTTGAGTTTTATTTCTAGAGATTCAAACTATTTAATTTTAGTAAATAAACACGAAATTTCAGTTTTTCACTCTGAGATTATTCTGCTTTCTGTTCGTTCATACTGTTTTACTTTTCTACTCTAGTGATAACAAATTTACGCACGGTAAGAGTTCACTATGTAATATGTTATATCCTAAAAAATGATCGTCAATACCAACGAAATCTCTTAAGATTAGCCTCAGATTTCTCTACTCATATTCTTCCGATCAATTTGTAATGTTTTCATACACTTTATTTTCACTTTATTTCACGTATTGTCACTTAATTTCTATCAATCTGGTTTTTTTTATTATTACATGTTTCTGTATCTGTTTCCCCCACAATTATGTTGGAACTAATTAAGGAGGGATAAACGTGGAAAGGAGCTCAGTAGAGAAAGAGCCCGAAAGCATGGCCTGACAAGAGCAAACCACGAGAAGCAGGAGCAGATTGGCCAAAACGACAATGAGGCGAAAGAGTAAGGGGGAAATGGTAAAAAAACCACGATCAGTTATGTAAAGGCATGAAAACAAGAGACGTGATGAGCTACAACGTGGGCAGTTAGAGATTATGAAGAAACAGACAGGGAACTCATTGCACGAGGGAACTAACTGAGAAACGTGGGTAGTGGGAGCAAGACGTGGGGCGTGGCAGTTATTAGCTCCAACAGACGAAGTATTTAAAGGAAGAAAAAGAAGGAAAAGGGATCCAACTCAAACTAATTCAACAAATGAGATCAAAATCAAACTCAATCCCAATGGAATTCAAACAATTCTCAAATTATGAACTCTAGTTATTCTACAGCCTTAGGTTATTTCATTTTGATCAACTTTCAACTTGTAAGTTCTACTTACTATCTCTATGTTCATCATAGCAGGATTTCCTGCTTGGTTCTGATGCAGACTAAATTGGGGACCGAAAGAAGCTCCACACGAGCTGCTTCCACCTCTTCGAAACCTGCCCCTTGAGTCTTGGGGCATGTCATCATCTGGTTGTAAAACTGAGGCCCAGTTTGTGCAATGGTATGCGTTTGGAAATGAACAGCTGGTGTGACAGGTTGGTTAACTCTAGCTCCAACGGGATTTTTCCCTCCACTACTTGTACCTTTTTGGCCAGAATCCTCTCTCAGTGGTGGTATTTGATACTTCTCTGATTGCCCTTTAGCTTCCTTTAGGATTATTATATCTTCTTTTCCTTTAGCAGGAGAAAGAACCTTGTTTGTCTCCACTTGAATCTTCCTGGTTACTACTAGGGTTTCTACAACCTGCTTCTATGAAAAAACCCCCACCATCATCTTGGTCATGTGGTCTATGGATTTATGCAGATTGTTCAAAGCGCTCACAACAGCCAAGAAAGATCCTATTTCAGGGATCTACACAACAGCCAAGAAAGATCCTATTTCAGGAATCTTCCAATTCTGGGAATGTTGCCTCTGTCTCATCAGTAAACTCCACATGACATTCTCCCTATCATGCACTTCCATATATCACATCTGCATCAATGGACGCATCAGTATTCTCCTTTGAATTCTTTCTAGGTGGCATTTCAGCAGTGTCCCACCGAGCGTGCCAAATTGTTTAGCGCATTTTTTGGGTGGATTGGATCAGATTGCAAGCGTGCTAGTAGCTTTATCTAAAACTACAAAAGAACTGTAAATTGGATCTAATTTCTAATCAAACGAAAGTGTAAAAGACTTAAAGGACACAAAAGAGCCTAAAGTTTGTAGTGGAATCTAGAAGACTGACCATGACTACACTGAAATTATGCTAAAAGAGAGAATTCGTAGTTGAAATTGCTTGCATTGAATTGAATAAGATTGTTGACATAATTGGAAGACTAAGGGTAGACATGGTTCAAGAACTTTATGGCCCTGGACTCAAACAAGTAGGAAGGACAAAGTTTCACAAACCATACCTAGTGGCCATAGATCGAGAGAATCCTTATCCAATAGGATATCGGATCCCTGACTTTACTCTTTTTTCTGCAGAAGAAGGGCAATCTACGTTGGAGCATGTGGCTAGATTCACTATCCAATGTGGAGAGTTAGCTAACCTTTTTAACTTTGACTACTTCAAGTTAAGACTGTTTCCTAATTCTCTCAATGGGCTGGCTTTCACTTGGTTTTCCTCGCTCCCACGGAATTCTATATTTACCTGGCAGGACATGGAGAGGCAATTCCACACTCAGTTTTATCGTGTGGAACCAGAGGTGTGTGTAGCAGAGCTTTCCAGGATGTCCTAAAGGAGTGAAGAGATGGCTGACAATTATATCGCACATTTCAAACGCCTCAGGAGTCGTTGCAGGGTTTTCCTTCCTGAACACGAATTTGTCAAAATGGCTCAGAGGGGACTGGATATAGAACTTCGAAATTTTTTCCAAGGAATGGAGTTCAGAGATTTCTACGAGCTGGCTCAGAAGGTGTCAGAGTATGAAGATTTACTGAGGGAGGATAACTATCGGAAAAAGACCTCAATGGGATCTTATTGTCAGGAGGCCAACAAGCCAGAAGTAGCTGTGGAGGAGTTGTTAAACAAGGGGGCAAAGGTGTGCCCAGATCATTTCCGACCAATCAAAGAGGTAGATCCCTAGAAGAATATTGTTCAGTATACTTTTGATGTGGAGAAAACTGAGGAGATCTTCGAGTATATGGTTAATGAGAGATTTGTCATTTTCCCATCGAATTATAAGATGCCCGAGAGAGATGAGTTGAAAGGAAAGAAATGCTGCAAATATCACGACGCATAGACTCATTCCATGGGATTTTGTTGGACTTTCCAAAACCTTATACAAGATCGCATTGAAAAAGGGATATTAAAGTTCCCAGAGAAAAAAGATCCCATGGTCATAGACGAAGATCCGTTCCCACCCGCGACTTCAGTTAACATGACTTCTTTTGATCTTAGACAGGTTCTAAATAGTAGGAGAAGCTGGACAGAACAAAGACCAAGCAGACCTCGGACAGTCCAAAGTAAGCGCTGGATGCCAAAAAGAAGGGTCAGCGTTCATGAGAGGTTGCAGTACCCAAGAAGAGATGAAAGCTTTACAGGGAAGAAGTCACAACCTAAGTTTACTGGGAAGCAACCTAGGTTTGTGGTTCCTTATCCGATAAAAGCTAGTAAGGAGTGGCAAATGGTGAAGCACAGAAAGTTCCCTACTCCAGTTACCAGAACTCAAAAGCACAGATTGCAGCGAAAGAAGCTAGCTGAGAAGTATAAGGCAAGAAAAGAAGTGAAGGTGTGGAAGCCTAAAGCACAAGCTGTAAAATTCTCAGAGCCAATAGAGATAAGGATAGGTGATATTGTAATCCCAATTAATACAATATCACTTACCTTACATGCGGACTTCCAAGGAGAAAGTAGAAAAAGGGAGTACACAGTATAGGAACCAGAAGTGCAAGAGGTAGGGGTGCACGTGGTCGGTTAACCAGTCCATTAAGGTTAATTCGGTCGGTTAACCATTTAATCAGTTTTTTAAAAACACTAATCATACACTAGTCCATAAAATTCGGTTAACCACTAATCGGTTAACCAATTATTTCGGTCGGTTAACATTTTATTTCGGTTTCTAACCATTAGTAAATAAAAATAATATAAGAATTCTAATTTTTACTGTGAGTGGAACGGGTGAATGACGAGTTGAAGATATTACCAACTGAGAGATGCGTGTATTATTCGTGTATTATATATGTGGAAAAACATCAATAACTTTAATCTATGACTTCCAACTCACTATTCAATTACAATGGCTTCTTTATGAATTTAAATTCAAATAAATTTTTAAATTTAATCTAATAGGTGGTTTAATATTTTAGAGCTTTATTTTGAAATAATGTATTTACTCTCTCTTTAGGATAAAATTTCATAATACTCAATGTATATAACTAATCAATGTATACCAATCATTTCTAATAAGTGTATGAATCCCTATTTTGCTACATTTTAAATTGAAATTAACAATTGTATAGTTGAGAAATTTGACAGACGATTGGAAAATAAAAATTAGAGTTAAACTAGGATGAAATTTTTAACAATTGATTTATAATTTGCCAAATAAATAAGTAATATTTATTAGTTAAATTAGAGTATTTAAATCTTATAAAAAAAATTGGGTGATGGGGATTTCCCATCATCTATGGGCACCTTGCGGGAGGATGATTTTATAATTTGTTTTATATACAAAACAAAACAAAAGATATATATGGTATTGTTTGTATTTTACTTTGGAAAAGATAATCAATATATATTAGCTAACTACTTAATTAGATTAGTGTAACTAAGTAGATAACTAATTACTTATTTATTAGTATAGTTGGATAAAATATAATTATATATATAAATGTAAATAAATATACTTTTATATTTTTTTAAATATTTAATTGATATTCGGTCGGTTTCGGTTAACCGTGATTTTTGGAATAGGAAAACTGTAACCGTAACCATTAACCACTATTTTTAAAATTAAAAAACCGTACACTAGTCTATCGGTTTCGGTTAACCTTATTTTCAGTTCGGTTTTGGTTTGGTTTTTTGGTTTTTCGGTTTTTCGGATTTTTATATGCACCCCTAGCAAGAGGTGACAACAGAGTTTGAAGCTTGGGAGATTCCCAAGGAAGTACCTAAAATCAGCAGTGGGATCACGATCCAGGCCCCATCAAATGGTGGTCCTAAGAAGGTGGTTTTCGAAAAACCTTCTGTCCAGATGACTCAACATATCAAACCCTTGTATACCAAAGCTCATCTCAACGGGAGACCTACTTCCTGAGTGTTGATAGACAATGGGTCAGCTGTGAATATTATGCTATGGAAGATGGTGCAGGCTCTGGGAAAAAGCAAGGCATATCTTATCGATATCGAAGTCACGGTGTCAGCATTCAATGGAGAAGTCACCAAGTCCTTGGGTATTTTGCCATTGGAAGTGAAAGTAGGGACCAAGTCAGACATGTCAGCCTTTTTTGTGGTGGATTCGTCAGCCAACTACCAAGTCCTGTTGGGAAGGGATTGGATACACTCAAACTGGTGTGTGCCCTTCTCTTTGCATCAATTCTTGTTGTTTTGGAAAGGAAATGAAGTAGAGGTGCTTTGGGCGAATGAAAAGCCATTCGTTGCAGCGTCGGATGCCATTGATGCCAAGTTTTATGGAAGGGAGATCGGTCTAGTCAAGTTTGTTGGACAGAGCAAGTTGGGATTGTGTTGTCCTTTTATGAGACGCTAGCAATTGCATTAGATACAAGTAATAAAATGATAAGTCCAGTATCGTATCCACAGGGATTGAGGATCAAAGTTTACAAGAAATACTTTGTAGAACAGGGTGTGTGGTGTGTGTCAATTCTTTAATTTGAGAGATGTTGTTCAAACATAAACAAGATCAAATCTTTAGTTGATTTCAAAGAGTACTTAATGATAAAAAAAGGCAGAACAGGTCAAGCACAGCCGAACAGGTCACTTTCAGTCTCTAAACATCCTATTTATTCTTGATTGAAGTAAAGTGATGCCAAGGTCTCTGTTTTAATGCTCACTTAAGTCAACTCTCATGTGTTCTTAAGATTCTAAGACGTACTGCAACCTTAAGCGTCCCCAAAGTTGGTTCTTTCTTGCATTACGATCTAAACAACATTTCTATAAAGAAAACCCTTGATGCAACCTCCTGACATTTCTGTTTCGGGGTTGAATGCTTGAAAAATGGTTCCGTGAAGATGAAAGCAGTGTCCTATCATTTATCTAACACTAACATACATGCATTTAGCAATGGAGTTAAGGATTTGTCAAGCACATCATAACATATCAACATTCATTCATAAATAAGATTAAAAGAGGACTTACATAACCGGCCCTAACTGGCCAAACCCATTCAAAACAACTACTCACTCATAGTGAAGAGTGAATAGCCACCATTAATTCCACAGACCTCCATTGGAGGCGTCATCGTCCTAAGAGAGCTTCGCCTCTCTTCAAAAGTTCTAACTAAAACTGATTGTCTCCAGAGTAAAAAGGTGTCCTTTTCCTTCCCTCGACTACATCTATATAAAGGAAGAAAAATGAACCTTGCCACCAAATATTAGAAAAAGATTGTTTTCCTACAGCTACTAATACTAGGGAATGATTAATTTAAGTTGACCCTTGAACACTCAAGGGGTGATCCATCTTATCATCATGTTGCTTTCCTACCTCCCTGCGTTTTCTGCACCTGCTGCGCCGCTCCTGACACTTGTCCAGTCGCTATCCGTCATCGGGTACACAGTGGAAATCCGCTGGATCAAAGGATGCTCGACTCCTTATGGTTTGTTGTAAAACAGGTTGTGTTATAGCCCATTTTGACTTAATCAATACAATCTGCATAAAACACTTATAAGCCCATATGTTTCGGAATATTTTGCCTGAAATGCACTGTTTAATTATAGTCATATTCATGCTCAACAAATACCCCCAAATAAAATCCTTGCTTGTCCTCAAGTAAGCAAAAAGATAACAATAACACAGGAGAATAGTTTTAGGCATGAATTTCGAAGGAGTATTTACAGAAAGAATTTATGCAGAAACAAGGGAAACAGATTTATAGGAGATTGATTTAAACAGAAAGAATTAAAGAAGAACTTTTTGAACAATTTGTGACTGCTAATGAGGCTTTTGCTAGAATCAAAATTTACATCCATTTCTTATGAAATTCCTCAAAGCTTCAATTTGAACCTCAATCCTCATTTAAACCACCTGATATGCTCCAAGTGCCTCACTAAGTTCAGGAGGATTCACACACTCTCAAATGGCCTTTGTTGCCATAGGGGAAAGTATCATCACTCCTCAGCTTAGTACCATGATCGCTAGGTTATGACATTGCTTATTGGCCCTATCTCGATGGATCAAAAATTTTCCGATCATAGTCAAAAGGTCTTGACATGGGTTGTACAGTTAGGCTAAGGCTAAGGTATGGACGTGAATTGGCAATTTAAGTGTATGAATTTTGTCTACATGCAATGCAATTCACCATACTCAGCACTTAGCACAGATCATTACGCACAGCCTGTTTCACAATATAGACCAAACTATCCCTTGAATACACAAACATAATTATCCAAACATTTGACTTTAGTCTCAAGATGTAAGCATTTGTCAAAAAATTTAAGAGACTAATTCAAACACTTTCATGTTATCTTTTAAAATTCCTATTCATTCCTCAAATGTCATCCTTTCACCGTTTGATCATTATAAACACCGTTTTTCTCAAAAAAAAAATTCATTTTTCTTTCTCTCGAGCAGCTTGTTCTGAGCATGAGACAAATTCAAGGTGTTTTTGGGATTACAGTGAAGGGAGTTGGTTCCTTAAATTTGTGTTTGCGAAAGAATAGGTTAAGGCTCAAGTTGGATATCCTAAAAAATGTGAGTGCAAAGCACATGTAGGCTTTTTGTGGAGTGAACTTGGGATCTAACTGCCTTTTTCCTCCTATGATCATCCAAAATTTTACCATTTTGATTAGGCAGCCAAAGCAATACCTACCTAAAGACAATATGCACTAGCCCTCTCATGAAGAATCATCGCATTTTCATGCTAATGTAGGCTCAAGTTCTCACATTTCAGGGCTTTTGCATTGGAGCAGGAGATTCTTTAAGTGAAGATTGAGTTAAAACTTGAAAATTTTCAGAATTTCACGATTTAAAAAGGGAGCTCAAATAATAAAACAAAGCTATCACCTCAAATTTGCAATCACAAAAGCACAATCAGTTGCGAAATGGATCAGAAAGTGAAATGATTACATAAACACATTATGCGATTTGCTTAACGAGGACGTCAAGATTTTATTAGAGGGAAATTTGCTTAAACTTATCATACAACAACAACAACATGCTTCATCTTTTTTATCATGTTATGCTCAAGTAGTTTTGCAGTAGTTTAAACGCATGCAATCCACCCCCAAATAAAAATTAACATTGTCCTCAATGTTACTCTAACAACAGGATAAAAGAATCATAACATGATAACATGGGAGTGTAACAATAAAAACAAAGAAGGGTTATAAGTGTTACCGGATGCTTGGATAGCGACAAGTTTGAGGTTTTAGACAAGTGGGGAACGAGAGGAATCAACCTCTCGATCCTTAGCAGGAGCAGCACCATCCCCTTTCAAGGAGGTAGCAGCATTTGTTTCAGGGACAGCAGATTTCGCTCTTACCGGACTTTTAACCGAGGTACCTGATAGGGGTATTTTACCCCTATCTTTTAGCGTGATTTACGGTTTAGTTTTAGATGAAATAAATAAGTTTAATTGCAAAAATAGAGTATTTTAAATAAAATAACGAAATAAAAATAAATTCCATACTTACGGTTAATTTTCCCTATTTTTTATTTAATTAGAAATAAAAACGTCAAGCTAACTCGGCTCTCAAGAATTGTATTTCAGGTACGAGCAAGAAGTGAAAATCTACCAACATACGCGGGGCGTATCACTCCTCACGCGAGGCGTGAAACACTTGGTCAAAAATAATTGCCTTATCCACAAGCACCACGTGGGATCTAGTCACCAATACGCGAGGCGTATACCACCATATACGAGGCGTGTGACATGTGTCAGAAATGATAATCCCAATCCTGAAATTCAGACTGCATTGTCTCCTAAGTCAACTATCGGTACGCGAGGCGTGTTCCAGGATGCGCAGGGCGTAAATGGTGTATTTTGAGCAATAAAACTTCAGGAGCTCAAACACGCACGGCGTACATCAACATACGCGGGGCGTGGTTGAGACAACAAGGTCCGATCTAGGTCCACATGCAGGAAATTATTGAAGGAATGGGCAATTACGCGGGGCGTACTCTACCATACGCGAGGCGTATCATGGGGTATCTGCATAAAATCATGTTCCTCCATGCTTGTATCTTATGAAATTACAACTTTGCCCAGGCTTGATGTGTATAAATAGGGGCTTAACCTTAAGTTTTGGATATACTTTTTTTTTGACATAGATAGATATAGAGAGATTTTGATATAGTTTTAGATTCAGTTTTTATGTAATAAAACTCTACCACCTTGAGAGCTTGTTCGTTTAACCCGTCATTCCATCAAAGTTCCGTTCCATCCTCGTCCACCAAGCTCGAGAGTTCCACCTCCGAGACCTAAAAGACGGCCTTGAGTCCGGTTAGCTAGTCCCGAGGGTCGATTCTTCCCTCTCTACTCGCTAACTAGCTTGTACTCTTCCTATGTACTAGGCTTGGTTGTATTCCGCATTTACGCTTTCCATATTTATAATATATGATTTGCAATTTCTGTTTCTATATACGTATTGATGTTTATTGCTTGTTTTGATACCCGTAATTGATTATTGTGTAGGGGAACGCGATTTCCGACGCCATTCGGGCTATCTTTAGGGATTCATATAGGTGTTGCCTTACCGGAAGTGACGCTCCGGAAACCGTAGGAATTGACAAGCCACGGAACTTACGGGCCCTAGTTTCTGATCCCCAGCATTAGACATGCCTTGACTAGGAACCACGTAGTCTAAATACTTGACGGGTCGGTCGAACTACACGTAGTCGTCTTTGCAAGAGTAAATCATCAATCGAATATATTCGGAGTTGTTGTTTATTATATTTATAACTTATCGTCACCTATATCATTCCGTGGAGTTTTCCGTTACATAAATCTGTCTCACCAATAGTTTAGGAGTAGTTTGTAGTTCTCCCTCAAACCAACCTAAAATATTCATCGCTTAGATAACGTATAAAACCGAGTCGTCTAATACTTGTAGTTATAAATCCCGTGGATTCGATACCCGGTCTTAACCGGATTATTACTTGATACGACGGGGTACACTTGCCCCTAAGTAGAGGCGTCTAGTAGAGTTAGAGCATTTAGAAAGATCACATCCATAGTCGTAACGCACTTATCTTAATATACATTTTATCGTAGAAAGCTCTACCCTAGTCCGCACACGCATCAAGTTTTTGGCGCCGTTGCCGGGGATTTATAATTTCTTGCAATATTAGACAAAAGCGTTTTATTGTTAGTCTAAGCATTTGTAGATATTACTTTCTTTTTGTGTGAATAATTTATTTTGCTTCTTGTTGTTACTAATGACTTATTTCATGGTATGATGCCTCATAGTCGTCATCTGTGGGACGATCTCATGGATGACGAATGTTCGCAACAACAATCAACCTCGCAATTCGATGTGGTAATCTCTATGCTTAAAGATATTCAAGTGAGATTATCTAACATTGAGGCATATTGCAGGGATTTGGAAAATCTATTTGCCAGATTGAAGTCTCCTCTTGATTCAGCCGCAGACGAATCAATTCGAGGTTCCAATTCGGTTTGTCAAAATGGAAAGCTCAAGTTAATTGAGTTTTCTCAAGAGGATTCCCCAAATAATGAAGGTTGTCTCAGTTGTGAGGAAACGGACATCGATGAGCCGGTTGTATGCGGACCCATAGAAATGAATCCAAAACTAGAAGAGTTTGAGGTTCCTTCTACCTTGGAATATTTCACTCTTTTTGAACTACCAAATGAGTCAAAAAGGGAGCAAACGAAACTCTTCAATAATTTCTTTAAATATAGTTTTTGGTTTTCGTTAAAATTCTTTGAAACTAACAATCCATTTTGTAGGTACGGATTGTTTATTCAAGAGTTTGCATTTCTAACGCGAGTGGAAGCATACACCTAGGAGGAAATTCTAAGTCGAGCTCACCGACTCTAAAGTAGCGCTTCTTGGGAGGCAACCCAAGCTCGAATAAGGGAGTTTTCTTTCCCAACTTTTATTTTTCGCATTTCGTTTTCCCGTTCAATAAAAATCAAAAGAAAAACAAATCCCACCTTTAATCCAAAAAAAAAAGCCACGCGGGACGTACAACCCAGTACGCCCCGCGCATCTGCGTGTCTGATTCATTTTTCGCAATAAAAGACACGTTACGCGGGGCGCACCTCCTACCACGCCCCGCATAACCTTTGGCAATTAACCCCCTTTTGAATAAACGCCACATGTTGGGACACGCGGGGCGCATCATAGGACACGCCCCGCGTATCCTCAGAGAGTTGTGAATTACAACTCCACATGGCAGCTTTTTCCTTCCCCACTCTTCTCATCACTCTTCTCTCTTCCCCATATATCTTTTCCACTTCCACCCCTCCACGACTTCAACTCTCTTTATGCTCGGTTGGACATTTTGGAGGATAACCAACGTCGTGATCGGGCCTATTTTGACTCCCGCTTCGACTCCCTCGATGCTCGCCTCGATGCCTCCGAGGTTTAAAGGCAAGCGGATAGGGCCAGCTTCGATGCCTTCACCCACACCTTCTACACCCACTTCAACATCCACGGAAACCCTCCTCCGCCTCAACCATAGCTCCCATTTTTTTTGTTATGTTTCCTTTGTTTTGTATTTTCTTTTTCGTGTTTATTTTAATCCGTTTCGTTTTAGGTGTGTTCTTTGTTATTTTTGTTACCTTTTTCTGTTTTTATTGAACTTCCCTTCCTAATTTAATATATTTATGATTTCCGTTTACATTTCGTGTTTATTTTTCTCAATTTCTGTGCCATAAATAACGTTGACGCCGGGCGTACTCCCTTTTACGCCCCGCGTGATCACCATTTTTCGTGTATAATCCACCCAGAAACTCAAACACGCGGGGCGCCCCTCTTACTGCGCCCCGCGTATTTGAGTCTCTGGCCAAAAATGGCTAAAAATGCACCTCCTACGCGGGGCGGCCCTCTAGGCACGCCTCGCGTAGGACCTGACCTTCAAGGGTCCTATTTTTCATTTAAAAACCATCTTTATTTTTGTTTTTGTTCTTTCTTTTCTTTTGCGACGCCCTTGGAATAGGCGTCATTTTAATAACGCGGAGGGCCGTGCAACCCCGCACTTTCAGTTTGGTTTGCACTAACAA
The DNA here is from genome assembly GCF_963576675.1 of Euphorbia lathyris. Classification (NCBI taxonomy): domain Eukaryota; kingdom Viridiplantae; phylum Streptophyta; class Magnoliopsida; order Malpighiales; family Euphorbiaceae; genus Euphorbia; species Euphorbia lathyris. The sequence goes on along the minus strand of NC_088912.1, from coordinate 57,883,656 downwards.
AAACAAAAACAAAAATCAAATAACTATAAAATAATTAAACAAATTTATTGACTCTTAAAATTTTTCGACACACTACCCCCCTCGGAAATTAATTAAAGTTCCGTTATTTGTCCTTAGATGTAAAGTCATTAATACAAAGGATCGGTTTTAAGTATGGAATTTTAGTCTTAATTCCGAAACTTTAGGATTTATGCAAAGCCTAGGTTCGTACTAAATGAAAGCATTGAGTCCTAACCCACAGGTCATCTCCATAATGAAATTCAAAAAGGCAATAAAAACGGGATAGTTGAAAATTTGACGAGAACTTGAACGTACACAATTAACCCGAAATTTTTGTGAGGTAATTTTGAGCCTAAAAGAGTTCGTACGAGAACTCTATTTCTTTCACAATTTTTCGAGAGCTTTGACTTCACTCGACTCATAGAGTTTGCACCTGATACCGGGTTGAGTACACTTATTTTGGTTAAAATGGCAATAGATGATAAAACGAACCCACTTAGTTTAATTCTTTTCTTAATTTATTTTTCTCGTTTTCATCAACCTCTAGGAAACCCCCTTGAGCCTACTAACCGACTTTTCTTGTTAACACCCTTTTAACAATTAACCCTTTTTCCTCTTGTTTAAATACCAACAAAATCAATTCGCACCCGAAATAAGCCAATGCCTTAATAAGTGAGCACCATAAGTTCTCGAGATCATTTTTGTGCCGCTCTCAAAACAAAAAGAAAAAGAAAAACATAATAAAGAGCAAAAAGGCATTCTCAAGCTCCACCCGAGCAATTTCGAGGTATATTTTACAAACTTACTAAGGTCAAAATAAAAACGTAGTGCGATCATCAAAATGGTATTTGAACTCGAGTTTCCAAAAAAATTAACCACTAAAAAACCACCCACATTACAACCCCCCTCCGGGTTCGTTTTTAATGTTGTCTAAACCATAACATAGGAGGAAAAACCCTGATAAAAGTGCAAACTCAAAGTGACTTCGAGTAAGTGCAAAGAAGAGTGCAAAAACACTGACCCACCAAAATTTGAGCGTAAGAGTGAAATCCCTTGGTGAGGTACAATCGGCTTCTCAAAAGATAATCAACCCCCATTAATATTGCCTATTAAATTTAATCATGGAGGTTTCAAACAAGTTTTGGTCACTCATTTGTTTGCGTAGGTACTTACCGAAAACTTTGTATAAAACTTTAGCTTCGGAATCACGCACTTGGTAAAACCAACCGACGGTTTATTTCTTAATAATCTCAATCCCCTGTCTTTCGATTTCTTTTACTTGAGGACAAGTAAAACCTTAAAGTCCGAGGAGGTTTGATAGGGGTATTTTACCCCTATCTTTTAGCGTGATTTACAGTTTAGTTTTAGATGAAATAAATAAGTTTAATTGCAAAAATAGAGTATTTTAAATAAAATAAAAAAAAAATAAATTCCGTGCTTACGGTTAATTTTCCCTATTTTTTATTTAATTAGAAATAAAAACGTCAAGCTAACTCGGCTCTCAAGAATTGTATTTCAGGTACGAGCAAGAAGTGAAAATCTACCAACATACGCGGGGCGTATCACTCCTCACGCGAGGCGTGAAACACTTGGTTAGAAATAATTGCCTTATCCACAAGCACCACGTGGGATCTAGTCACCAATACGCGAGGCGTATACCACCATACGCGAGGCGTGTGACATGTGTCAGAAATGATAAGTCCAATCCTGAAAGTCAGACTACATTGTCTCCTAAGTCAACTATCGGTACGCGAGGCGTGTTCCAGGATGCGCATGGCGTAAATGGTGTATTTTGAGCAATAAAACTTCAGGAGCTCAAACACGCACGGCGTACATCAACATACGCGGGGCGTGGTTGAGACAACAAGGTCCGATCTAGGTCCACATGCAGGAAATTATTGAAGGAATGGGCAATTACGCGGGGCGTACTCTACCATACGCGAGGCGTATCATGGGGTATCTGCATAAAATCATGTTCCTCCATCCTTGTATCTTATGAAATTACAACTTTGCCCCGGCTTGATGTGTATAAATAGGGGCTTAACCTTAAGTTTTGGATATACTTTTTTTTGACATAGATAGATATAGAGAGATTTTGATATAGTTTTAGATTCAGTTTTTATGTAATAAAACTCTACCACCTTGAGAGCTTGTTCGTTTAACCCGTCATTCCATTAAAGTTCCATTCCATCCTCGTCCACCAAGCTCGAGAGTTCCACCTCCGAGACCTAAGAGACGGCCTTGAGTCCGGTTAGCTAGTCCCGAGGGCCGATTCTTCCCTCTCTACTCGCTAACTAGCTTGTACTCTTCCTATGTACTAGGCTTGGTTGTATTCCGCATTTACGCTTTCCATATTTATAATATATGATTTGCAATTTCCGTTTCTATATACGTATTGATGTTTATTGCTTGTTTTGATACCCGTAATTGATTATTGTGTAGGGGAACGTGATTTCCGACGCCATTCGGGCTATCTTTAGGGATTCATATAGGTGTTGCCTTACCGAAAGTGACGCTCTGGAAACCGTAGGAATTGACAAGCCACGGAACTTACGGGCCCTAGTTTCTGATCCCCAGCATTAGACATGCCTTGACTAGGAACCACATAGTCTAAATACTTGACGGGTCGGTCGAACTACACGTAGTCGTCTTTGCAAGAGTAAATCATCAATCGAATATATTCGGAGTTGTTGTTTATTATATTTATAACTTATCGTCACCTATATCATTCCGTGGAGTTTTCCGTTACATAAATCTGTCTCACCAATAGTTTAGGAGTAGTTTGTAGTTCTCCCTCAAACCAACCTAAAATATTCATCGCCTAGATAACGTATAAAACTGAGTCGTCTAATACTTGTAGTTATAAATCCTGTGGATTCGATACCCGGTTTTAACCGGATTATTACTTGATACGACAGGGTACACTTGCCCCTAAGTAGAGGCGTCTAGTAGAGTTAGAGCATTTAGAAAGATCACATCCATAGTCGTAACGCACTTATCGTAATATACATTTTGTCGTAGAAAGCTCTACCCTTGTCCGCACACGCATCAGTACCCAGAGGACTTTCCCGCCCATGCTATTCTATACAGACATGCTTCAGCATATCCACTTCTTGTTGCAGAACAACAGTTTTATGCTCAAGAGCATGGATCTGGTCTCGGTTAGCCACATTCTGCACAAACAAAGCATCGAACTTACTAACAATATCATCATTGGTGAGCTTTGCACATTTCTTGTAAAAAGCGAGGTCTTTTTTTGGCGCAATCTGCTCGGACTCAGAGGAAACAGAAACAGTAGGTTCACTCTTTCTCTTGCGGCTTTCAACTCTCCGTGCTTCGACAAAGTCGGCCATCCATACCCATTTCCCATTCACCAGCTTCCCAAACAACATGCTTTGTAGGCTCCTTAGATCAATCTGGTCAGGGTGGTTCACCACAGTGAGCCGGGTGCGGTCCTCTGGTTTAAAAACCCCAAGTTCTTCTGCAATCCGAGTTATAATGCTTCCACAGCAAATGACCGAGGAATTCTTCTTTCCGAAGTTGCTGATGTACTCCCCAAACCAAAAGCCTAAGTTCATTTTGGGCCCGATCGACATACTCCACAAGGCCGTCAAGTCGGCATGGGGAATAGTAGCCTGGTTTTCTCGGGCAAAGATGGTTCCAGAAACCAGTTTATGCAGGTAGCGGATGGCATAGTCATCAATATTCGACGCTTTGGAAACACTACCGTCATACCTCTGCTGGCCCGAAATAGAATGCCAGAATGTTGTTGGGTCAAACACCTCAGGAGTTTGAGTAAATGCCTCCTTGTAGCCTTCAGATTCCAGATCATCATCGTCCGTAGCACCCAGTAAACTGTTGAACGTGTTCAACGAAGGCCGCTGCGTGTGAGTCATTAGCCTGAAGCTAAACTTGCCTTCTTCATCGGGGTCTGTGATTTCTGGATTATACTTAAACGTAGCCAGGAATTCCAACGTGAGTTCTCTGTAGGCCGGCTCAGTCATTTCAAAGAAGCGGCCGAAATGGCCTGCCTCCATGAGCCTCCGCACACGCTGATCAAGTTTGAGCCTTTTTAAGGTGTCCCAGCAAACTGTCCTCACAGGCCCGAATTCTAGTTGCGCAAGCTCCTTGTAGTATTTCTGCATGGCCGCATCCTTGAACCGAGCAAGCTTTTTCACCAATTTTTCATCCGGAACGAAAGCAACTGAGCCTATCCCCGTCATTTTTCCCTTAGCTTTTTCTTTCTTTGATGAGCCCTCGATTTTCACCTGCTTACCAGAGCCACGAGTTCTCATGGTGTGCTCAAGTTTAAATAGGGTTTCCCAATGGTAAAGAGCACAGAGCATGTGGTGACTAGTGAAAAGAAATGTATGAAAAAGAAAACAAATCGAACAAGGGACCGTAATGAGGTAGGTCTCTTTAAGTAGGGAGAGAGATGGAACGGTATGTTGCCAACCCGTCTTTATGAGGGCGGTCCAAAGGACGCCACCTGGACAAATTGGCAAAAGGCGCGTATCTCCGAATAGACCACTGGGTGACGAACGGTCACGTTTTAAATTTTTGAATTTCCTACTCCCCTATCCGTTCGATTGCATCGAGAAAAAGAGAGCAAACGAAATAAGAGCCTAGTGACATAGGATTAGACGTTTTTACTTTTCAGGCTTTTATTTCGCCGCCCAACTTCTAATGATAGCCCTGTTTGATGGGTAAATCAACTCCCTATTTGAACAAGTAAAATCGTAAAACTTGACCCTTATGAAAAGGTATAAGTTTTACAACTGTGCTTATTACGGAGATACTCATTACGGACCACTGCTCGACACAAAATGGATCTAAACTACTTTTGACATTACTTAACAAAATTTGAAATTGAAACTAATTTAAATGCAATGTTACTTATGCTACAATTGGCGTTTGTAGCGAACACCCTGTTCGATCTTCTAATGGCGTGGGGGATCCTGGAAGTGAACTGTATCGATCTTCCTCGTGTGATCATTCTCCAGATAGGGGTTCAGTCTTTGCCCATTCACCTTAAACGGTTCCTGTCCATCCCTGCCAATTTCAATGGCACCATGACCAAACACCTTGTGTACTAGATAAGGTCCCGTCCATCTTGATTTTAGCTTCCCAGGAAACAACCTGAGCCTCGAATTGTACAAGAGAACTCTTTGACCTTCGTGGAATGTCTTTGTCTGGATTTTTCTATCGTGCCACACCTTTGTTTTATCCTTGTAATTTATGACATTTTCATACGAGAATAGCCTGAACTCTTCCATGTCACAGAGTTGAAGTTTTCGCTGATCTCCAACAGCCTGTTGCTCAAAATTTAAAAATGTTAATGCCCAAAAAGCCTTGTGTTCCATTTCAACCGGCAAATGACAAGACTTGCCGTACAGTAATCTAAAGGGAGACATGCCAACTGGTGTTTTATATGCTGTTTGATACGCCCACATAGCATCATCGAGCTTGTTCGCCCAGTCCCTCCTAGAATTGCCAACTGTTTTCTCTAAAATTCTTTTGATTTCTCTATTCGAAATCTCCACCTGTCCACTTGTTTGTGGATGGTATGGTGTGGCAATTCTGTGAGAGACCCTAAGTTTTCCCATTAACTTTTCAAATTTAGCATTACAAAAATGGGTTCCCTGATCACTGATGATTGATCGTGGGACCCCAAATCGGGCAAACAGCCTTTTCAGGAATTTAACTACCACACGAGCGTCATTGGTGGGGCTAGCCATTGCTTCGACCCACTTTCTCACATAATCAACAGCTACCAAGATATATTTGTTCCCGAAGGATGTAAGGAATGGTCCCATAAAATGTATGCCCCATATATCAAAGATTTCACAAACAACTATGTTATTTAGGGGTATGGCATTTCTAGCCGAGATATTGCCTGTTCGTTGGCACTCATTGCAAGTGCTAACGAACAGATTGGCATCTTTAAAAAGTGTTGGCCAGAAAAAACCTGATTGAAGAACCTTGCCTGCAGTTCTGCTAATGCTATGGTGCCCTCCAGCTTCTCGGTCATGACAATTGATAACAGGTAGTGAAATTCTGATCAACGTCCGTCCCTGTGGGGGTGTCGTTGGGTTCGACGAGGGGAAGCTCCGATGCCAAAGTCATTATAGAGGAACAAGAGAGCAAACTGAATTGACAAAGGGTAAGTGAATGTGTACCTTGATAGCCTAGGGATGTAGGCTATATATAGCTAGGAAGTCGTAACCTTCAGCAACTAGAAGGTCTTCATTAATGCTCCATTAATGGCGGTTACTGGTTACATTTAAGCTGGCGGTTACTGGTTACCTTTAACCTGGCGGTTAGCTAATTGATAGCTCATTAATGGTCTTTATGGCCGAGTCGGCGGTTAGCCGTTACTGTGATGAATCAGGTGAAAAAGGAGATTCGCCTCATAGGTTCACTAGCGGATCTCACTGAGCTAAACCGTGGAGATCCGCCATCCGGTTCTTCTTGCGGCGTTCTCAAGGTGAATATCCCTTTTGGTCCTTGGGATAATATTCTGTCAGTAAGATGAATATCCCTTTTCGTATTCTTTGATCCTTCAAGGCGTATGTACGCTCTCCTTGAGAGCTATGGCGGGTCTCCGCTACTCGCTCTCATCGGGCGTATCTCGTTATGGCGTATCTCGCCATGGTCCACGTGGCGTGGCATAATGCTAGAGACTCCTTCCTTTTCCTCATTATTTGCATATTCTCCCCTGCATTAATTATCATTAATTCCACATTAATCATGTATAAATATCTCTTTTAGAAGGAATAATGGTTTGCCATTATTTCTATTAATTTTCCCTTATTCCTTATTCAAGAATAATTTGGGTTGTTATCAACAATGGCTTAGAACACCCTGTCCCTCCTCTTGAGATATACATCTTCGAATAATTTGGTCGGCGCACAACCTGAAAAGATAGGGTTCTTCCCAAAAATAATATTTAATTTCAGCAAAAAACTTCCTCCTCTGATTAGTGGACAGGTTGTGAGGCTTAAGCGAACTTGCTAGGTAATTAGCAATATCGGCAAACCATGGCGCAGGCTGTGCGGCATATAGACGCTCGTCTAGAAATCTTTCCAAAATCTCTGGTTGTTCCTGGCTGCTTTGGTGAGAAATTCTTGACAAATGATCAGCCACGACATTTTCCGTTCCCTTTTTATCCTTAATTTTGAGATCAAACTCTTGAAGCAATAATAACCAGCGGATCAACCTAGGCTTAGCATCCTTTTTGTGAACAAGTAGCGTAACACAGCGTGTTCTGTGTTCACAACAACTTTGGACAGCACCAAGTAGGGTCGAAATTTGTCGAAGGCATACACAACTGCAAGAAGCTCCTTCTCTGTAGTGGTGTAGTTCTGCTGGGCCTCGTTTAATGTTTTGCTTGCATAATAAATGGGCCTAAACTTCTTCTCTATCCTTTGTCCAAGAACATCTCCCACACAAGTATCGCTCGCGTCGCACATCATCTCAAAAGTTTGTTCCCAGTCTGGTCCTGCCAGTATAGGCGAGTTGATCAGCTTGCCTTTTAATAGTTCGAAAGCATTGAGACAGCTTGCATCAAAGGTAAATTCCGCGTCCTTATGAAGTAGTGCTGACAAGGGCAGCGCAATCTTTGAAAAATCTTTGATGAACCGGCGGTAGAATCCTATGTGCCCCAGAAAGCTTCTCACATCTTTGACACTGGTTGGAACAGCCAGCTTCTCTATTACTTCCACCTTAGCCTTGTGTACTGCCATCCCCTTGTCTGAGATCTTGTGCCCGAGAATGATTCCTCCCGTAACCATGAAGTGGCATTTTTCCCAATTCAAGACCAGGTGAGTCTCCTTGCATCGCACAAGTACAGCTTCAAGGTTGTTCAGACAATTTCCAAAAGAGTCTCCATAAACGGAGAAGTCGTCCATGAAGATTTTGTTGGGGTTTAGTGTCCTATAGACAATTGTTTTGGGATACAAACTTAATGTAAATGAATTGTTCTTTATATCATTTGTTTTAATGAGATATATGTTTTATAACTATATAAAGGCAATCCCTTTTAAGCACTAAATAAAGTCTAATAAAAGGAAATCCGTAAGTTTATTTAAAGTGATTATAAAGTGTTCATACAAGCATGAAGTGAGACAAAACTTTATAATAAACTGATAAACTTAAAACCACCCCAAGTCAAGTGATATGTTTGGGATTGATATATCACTGTTGAGACTTGTATGTAACAATGTCTTCTGTCCGACAGAAAGCTGATCTCACAAGCTTCATATATACAGATATCTGGACAGTTATATAGATCCGATGAAAAGTTGTTCATTAGGATTGGGGATCCGATTTGAGATAACAGGATGGGTAGATTCATCCTTGTCACCTGTTCATCTCATTGGTATTAATAGGTATAACTAATCCTCAGACTCAAAGGAATATTAATTGGTATTCTGGATTACGGAATGTGACGCTTTGACTCTGGTGTAACACGATCCTTAACAGAGATGACTCTGGGGTGTGAACAGTAGACGTTGGGTATCACAGGAAGTGATTGCGGGATCGTTATATATTGGATTGAGCATTTATCACTCCCGATAAATGGGAGATACATCCAAGGATCGCTTGTGGAAGACTCGACTCTAAATCCTTGCAAGGTGATAGCTTAAGACTTGAAATACAGATTTCACTTAACCTATCTATTTGAGTTGACTCGGCCTATACAAGTAAAACGAACGTCTCGCTATATGTGACTTGACATCATCCATAGTCATAAGATTCAGTTCAAGGATGTAGTTGATAAAGGATCGAATTATACTGTAACTAATATGGAAAGGTTAACGACAGAATCAACCTGTCTTCTTATATCTCTGGGGGAATGATTACAGACTTGCTAATCACATACTCTGTATATCATTCTGTTATGCAAAGATTAAATATAATTCTTTGAAAATTATTTAATAACGTTGCATACGGCTAGAAGCAATAAGAACCTAATGGGTCACACATAAGACTTGGAACCTAAAAGAGAGATAGATGTTAATTAATTGATGGAAGCCCAATAAGGCCCATGGACCAAAGGGGGGGTCGAAATTCATGTAGATAAAATATATGAATAATTAATTTGATTTTATTAATTCTAATTAGATTAGGATTATGAATTAAATTAATTAAGAGATAAATAAGTTAGGAGTTTTAATTAGATTATAATACTCCTATTATTATCCAATAAGGTTATTATTATTATTATCCTTAATATATTAGATATATAATGAGATAATAA